>NC_084464.1:167009594-167384594 GCF_027409185.1 Cynocephalus volans | reverse complement strand
TGTGACGTCACACGCACAGTGCTTAGCAACCGTTGCCCAGCTGCACAGAGCTTGCTCGGTCCTGAGGAGACGTGCAGGCTGGGAGCGGACTGTCTGTTCCTCCCTTGGTTTCTCTTGATAGTTCTTAGCCTTCCTTGGCTACTCGAGGCCCCCGGCCCCAACCCTCTCCCCCTTGCCTGGGGTCACTCCGCGGCTCCTGCACCTGCCCCCAGTCCTGATGGCCAGAATCCCAGCCTGATGCGGGGCCGGGTGCCTTTGTCAGCTGGCATTTCCATCGCCACCAAGTGTCCCCCTTCCCGCTGCCTGCCCCGGCAACTCGAGGTCCCAGGCCCCGACCCTCTCCCCCCTGCCCGGCGTCACCCCGTGGCTCCTGCACCTGCCCCCAGCCCTTATGGCCAGAACTCCAGCCTGATGCGGGGTCGGGTGCCTTTGTCAGGTGGCTTTTCTATCGCCACCAAGAGGCACGACCCCATCAGGCAGGCTAACTTCTCCTCTGCGGGGATCCTTCCCTGGCCATTCAGGGGGGACGCCCCAAAGAAGCCCGTGCCCTCTGATCCCAACTCCCTGATGGTCAGACGCTCGGGCGCCCTAAGGATCCCCACTCCCCAGGGCCTCTTTCCTTCTCGGCCCAAGAAGGAGGTCCCTGCTATGGCATCTGGTCTCCTGTCCCGTCGTTGCCTGAAGGTGATTGAGGCGAGGTCTCCCACCAGCCGCCTCAGGGAAGGCCATGCCGTTCTCAGCACAGACAGACCTGCTGGAGGTGGCCTGTCCCTAGGGAGGCCGCACCCAGAGGCAGCGGCGCCCCCTGCCCCAGCCCTGGGCCGCTCGCTGCTGCCCGGGCAGGAGCCACAGGGGCCCTGCAGCAGGAAGCCGATGCCACCGCCCCTGCCCCTACTGAGGAGTCCAGAAGAGCTGCCCCCACCGCCTAAGGTTCCCCGTAGAGCGGCCAGCAAGACCAGGCCACCTGGGAGAGCACCGAGGGCGGCGGGAGCAGCAGGATCTTGGAATATGAAGAGGAGGCCTTCCGGGAGGGGACAGAGGCCAGGGCAGACTCCAGCGCCCCTCAGGCCAGCCCTCCCCACCTGTGCAGGTACCAGCTACTCCCACCGCCAGCACCACGGACTCCAGCCTTCCCACCCGGTCCCCGACCCTGTCTGTCCCTCTCCCTTCCCCCACCAAACACCAAACACTGAACACTGGGGAGGAAATAACCTGCACCTTCTCTAACCCTACTCCTTTGGCTGTCCCTGCTGAGCCCCCTGCCCATCGTGTGTGTAGACCCACCTCCTCCTCTTTCCTTCCCCACCCCGCCTCCCGTCCCTCCCACCAGGACCTTTGCATTCACCAGTAATCCCATTCCTTCCACAGTGTCCTCCATCACAGCCAACGCTTCTGCACACGTGACCCGGCAGCCTACTCTGGACCCTGGGGTCGAGGACATGGACACGACTCCTCCTTCCATGGCTGTAATCTTCACATCTCCCCAATCCTCCAATATGAGATTTCCCCCAGTTCACCAAGTCCACCTCAGGAGGAGGCAGACGCACTCTGCACAGCCAGGAGACAACAGCAGCCCGTCTGGGGTCGAGGACATGGACACGACTCCTCCTTCCGTGGCTGTAATCTTCACATCTCCCCAATCCTCCAATATGAGATTTCCCCCAGTTCACCAAGTCCACCTCAGGAGGAGGCAGAGGCACTCTGCACAGCCAGGAGACAACAGCAGCCCATCTGGGGTCGAGGACATGGACACGACTCCTCCTTCCGTGGCTGTAATCTTCACATCTCCCCAATCCTCCAATATGAGATTTCCCCCAGTTCACCAAGTCCACCTCAGGAGGAGGCAGATGCACTCTGCACAGCCAGGAGACAACAGCAGCCCATCTGGGGTCGAGGACATGGACACGACCCCTCCTTCCATGGCTGTAGTCTGCAGATCTCCCGCACCCTCCATTATGAGCTTTCCCTCAGTTTACCAAGTCCACGTCATGAGGAGCTAAAGAGATTTAGCTAACACAAAGCAAAGGAAACAGTAAGTGTTGCTTTCCATTAATTCTGGAGATGGAAAAGTTAGGACTCGACAACCTTAAGGTAGTCTAAGACCATTATATCTGCATTTTGGTCATGGGGATGTTCATCAAGGCTGCCTTTCTCTGTCACTCCAAAAAATGTCTATAATATATAATTATGCTTATTGAAACAGAAAACGGACATTTCAGGAATTAGAAGTAATTCAGCTTGATTTTCCCACAAATTTTGCCTATAAAATGAAGATAGTTGATCTGGACGGTATCAGCTATAAAAAAAAGGTTGTTTAGATCTTAATTTTCATGGTGAGAGAAATGGGCTTCTTTCAGCTCTGCAGCCTCCTATATATCTCTGTCCAACCTCTGTTTTGTGTTTGGAAAGAATCGAGTAGATGTTAAAAAGCAACATAAATAAATAACAAATGATACGTGACATATTTTGTGACTTATGAGAATGTGGAATGAAATGGGATCTAGCACAAATGTTTGTTTTATTTCAGTGTTTTACTGAAGAGGACAATGTCCAAGGTACCAGAAAACAAGAATTTCCCGATCCTATTGGGACCTGAACTCCCCTCACACCTTCAGTAAATCACCCTCAGGTGCAACTCTTTTCTCGTACCTGGTATGTATCTTACTCAGTTTTTAGATAAGGGCCTCTGATAAGTACCAAGTAGGGGCCACACTAAAAGATTTGGGGGAGGGTCTCAGACAGGCCAGTGTCAAATCAGGTCCAATTTAAGGGGTGCCCCAGCATACTGAGCTCACTAGGGAGTTATTGCTAAATTTTGCTTTATTTCTTGCTGGGATAATTAGGGTTTGGAGAAGGAAAAACAGGTGAGGAAATTTGGGAGGGAACCGAGAGCCTGAACTTCAGTTGTAGAAACCAGCACCTTGAATAATGACCACGAGAGCCCCAGGATGCTTCTGCTCACGGCCCCTCATGTGCGAGAACAGGCCGGTGAGGACAAGGGACCCCGGGCTCTCGTGCTCCCTGCGCTGGGCCAGGGTGGCTCCCCCTGCTCACCTCTGCCCCCGCCTCCGCTGCCTGGACCTAAAGGCCTACACAGTCAGCGCCTGTCGCCGCTGACCTCATGCCCTTGTCGCCTCTCACCGACTGTACCCTGGTCACTGGGACGCCCGGCCAAGCTCAGGCTCCCGCTGCTCAGGGCGGTCCTCTGAGGACCCCGACTTTGTTCGCTCCCGAGCTCGGCTTCGAGCAGGCCATGGCCCTGGGGACAGGGATGGTCCCCACGTAGCCCCTGGGTGCCTGAGCCAGGTCCCTGCTCCAGCTCCAGCACCGAGGAGACTGCACAGCCCGCGCCAAGGCTGGACGAGCTCTGGCCGGTCCGGACCCCGCAGTCCCGAACAGTCCCCACACGCAATGTCATCAGGTGCCAGACACCAGAAGTCCCCAGGCATTGGAAAGTCCGCCTGGTGACTGGCGGGACCACGACCTTTGCCCTCGGCGCCTCCACCTGTCGCCCCACGCTGTGCGCAGGCGCCCTCCCTGTTTGAAGGAGCGTTTGAAGTAGGATCAGACACTGCAACGTGGGGAGCCACAAACGATTCGTGGCCTCTTCCTTTCTCATTCCAGTGAATGGAATGTCACCCCTTTTCTATGTGTGTAACATCTATTTCCAAGGCTGATATACTCCTTAGTTTGTCAAGAACTTCACTTGCAATGGCTTGATCATAAATCATTTTATGTCAATTGATAGTGAAGGAAATTGACTTTAAAGTCTGGTGGCCCTGTGTTTGCAGGTGTGGATGAAGCAGCCACCACTGACGTTCTAAGAGAAACGACACTCAGCCTCAACAGATCAAAGCTCATACCTCCAGGAGAAAGGAAAGGCAGGTTAGAGCGGTCACTGCAGGTATTTAATTTCAGTTGTATTTGAGTTTAAACACGGATTCTGAAGTGTAGTTACCTAGTTCTTGGTCTAACCATGGTTGTTCCATTGTTTCCAAGACCGGGGTTGCAGTTTTTATCCACTTTGTTGCAACTGAATCGATTTTATCAAATGCACTGGTTTTGTACATTGGTCATCTTTGAAAGAAAAGGAGCCAAAATGCCGGGTACTGTTCAGGCTTTATTAAAGGAGGAAACACCTGCCCGGCAGCGCTCACAATGGCGGGGCAGGGGCTAGGAGGAGGACAAAACGTTTATATGGGTTGGTGGGCGCCAAAAACGAAGACGTGGAGGGGGCGGGAGTGCTGGTGTGTGGGATCAGGGCGACTGCTGCTGCGGGCCTGGTGGGCAGGGGTGACGGAGTCAAGACGGAGGTACCTCTAGGCGGGAGGGGGAGGGTCCTTTGGGAAACCAAGAGATAAAGGTTTTCTTTGTTTGAAGAAACCACGAGGTTAGAGTAAAAGACTGGTGGCCATATTGCACTCAATTGTACCCAAGGTGATGTGACCGCGTCCAAGAAGGGCCAGTCGCAACCGTGATGACATCGGTGACGCAACCGTATCCAAGACGGCGCAGGACACGTCCAAGATCTATCATTCTTATTGTAAGTTCCTTGCATATGTGATGTTCTGAACACAAATCTTTATTCTGAACATCAAGATTACTATTAGTAGTAAGAAATATGTTCTGATTCAAATGTGTCTTCTGTTAAAATTCAGTTTGAGCTGTTTAATGCCTCAATGTAAAATTCACGTAAAACTTTACTTTAAAAGCAAGCTTTATATCTTGTATATCAAATATAGAATTTTTTTCCTTTTTTCTTTTAAGTGGTGCAATTAGAAAACTATATGATGGCCATGTCTGATTGTAGTGCTTTTTGAGCAGTGAAAACTGCAAAGGTTGGAAACATTATTGACACATTACTTTTAAAGTATTTTTACTGCTGTTTTCTGCTAACACACAGCCCCTATGTTTTGCACTTTGTGATTTCTCCCCTGTATAAAAGATTAAGAATCCTATCCTTTAAGACGTTATCAAAGAATTCAGTAAATTTTATTCCAATTCCTCTGGGTCTAAAATATGAAGATAATATTCCTAAATATCTTGTATGCTTCTCTATGTGAAAGGAAGTCAACTCTAAAAGATGATTGGGTTCAAAGATAAGTAGTAAGATAACCTAAAGATCAGGAATACCACCATTGTATAACCATTTAAAAGCCCTTATGCTAATCTCTTTTCTACAGCCCCTGGGTGAAGCTCTGAAGAAAGCCCTTACTGGTCACCTTGAGGAAGTTGCCTTGGCTCTACTAAAAACTCCAGCTCAGTGTGATGCTGATGAACTCTGTGCTGCCGTTAAGGTAAACCATCCGATTTAAGCAAAACTCCCTTCCTCAAGAGAATGTATAGGGCAAGTCTGGTTATGCTATTGTACTTTAAACATCTAGTACAGTGCTTGTCAACCAGTGGTAATTCAATGAATGAACAAATCAATAATTCAATGAATAAATTAATATATACTTGAAAAAAAGTGTTGGTGCTAACACCCTCACAGTGATGTTATTGCATGAGTCATATGTCTGCAGTTTTAAAAATATCTTTACATCCAAGTATTGGCTACAAACCCATTTTGTTTTAGAGCAATATAATAGATAGATCTTATTGTCATTATTAAATATTGTGAGAAAAATGTACTGATTCAAACAAATTTGGGACACAAAAACTAGTTGATGTTCTAGAATGAAGATTTTTCTACATTTCGCCTTTTCTTCTCTTTCAGTGCAGGGCATTGGAACTGATGAAGACACTCTGATTGAAATTTTAGCATCAACAAATAACAGAGAAATCAGGGAAATTAACAGAGTCTACAGAGAGGGTAAGTTGTAATGTCCAACAGTACAAGTGCCTTAGTTGGAAAGGAAGTTTGATGTACTTTCTTAAAATTCAATGTGGCTGTTAATTATGGAGGCTTTAGAAACTTTACATTTTAAAATATTTCTTTATTGTTTGGCACATGTCTATTGAATGCACACACTGTGATCAGGACACGTTCAAGTTTCTAGGATGCTGACAGGGGAAACAATATCCCAGACCTCATCAAGCTTGCACTTTAACAGAAAATGTACTTATAGGAAAAATGGCCACATATTATTGCAATGGAAAGCTCAATTCAGAGCACTGAATTTAAGTAATTTTCTAAAAACATTTTCTATTATTCTGAGATTTATTTTATAACATTTTATAGAAACTTTTTATTGTTTTTATAACAAAAATTCTCTAAACAATATATCCTTCACTTGTCCATGAAGAAGTAAAGAATAATTTTATAATTTTCTGTTGAAAACCTTAACTTTACCGTTATGAACATAAATGATTCAATTACTCTTTATCCCTAGATAAATTCATGGGAATGAAAGACTAGCCATTGCTCATTTTATTTTGTCAATGAAACATCTCATTTAAACGATATGCTCAGCACTAAAAGAGGATAGGTGCAAATTTTTTACTATTTTCTTTCCCTAGTTTCCCTGAGTCTCTGGCTTTTTTTGTTTCCCCACCCTAACATGTGGCTCTATAGAGGATCTTCCTGCTTGATTCTCACACCAAGAACAGAGAACACAACAGCTCTTGTATATGATTTTCAGAGCAATTTAATAAAGGAATCAAAAATAAGGAAGTTTTAACCTCATTTTCTAAAATTTTGTCTCACGGCCAGCGTTTTTCTTAGATTCCATATATCAGTGATAATCAAAACAGGCATTATTACTACTTTTTTGTTTGATAAAACATAGTTTACAGAGGTAATTATCCATATTTCTCCATTATATCCAAGATATACTCCAGTGATACCTTATTAAATTGCCCTCTTTCCCAGTCAATCACAAATTTAGTTAATTTTTTGCTATTACAGCATTATTTTGTATAGTTCAGTAGGGGTGTCTAGACAACGAGTTTTATATACACACACATATAATTAGACTATATTTTATAATAGAATTTATAACTTTTAAAGTAAATAAATAGTTTGTGTTCCAACAATTACTCTGTCTTATCCATTTATGTAACTTTCTATTCATCCTATTGCTCAAATTTTGCCATGCTGTATTTTAGAATTAATTATTTGATAAGATGCACTTACTCAACTTATTCTTATTAGCAAAAGCTTTATGACTGTAGCTTTTCATTCACGTTATTATCCAAATTGCTTCCACTGCCTATGGGAAATAAATGTGACGATCCAAAATTTCACCTCCTCTAATTTCTCTATTTTTATTAAAAGATGATAATATTTGGAAGTGTCCCAAAAGTCATAGTACATTATGGCATTGTAAATTATAAGCCAATATAGAGATGCCAGATATTATCATATTATTATCATTGTTAACAGTAGTTTACTGCAAAATCTATCTTTCTTATTTCTCAGAACTGAAAAGAGATCTAGCCAAAGACATCAGCTCAGACACCTCTGGAGATTTTCAGAAGGCTTTGCTTTCTCTTGCTAAGGTATAACTCAGATACTTCAGGAAATGCCTCTTCTTTTATGAAGAGTCAAATTTTAGGTTTGTGCTTTCTCACTTTCTCTAGAAATGAGTAACTAACTCTTTTTTTTGTTTATTTCCTTCTTACTAATATTATTTTTAATTGATACATTGTAATTATGTATATATGTATATGAGGAACAATGTGGAAGGATTAAATCAATCTAATTAACATATCCATCATTTTTTGTGGTGGGACATCTGAAATGTACTTTCTTAAGTTACTTTGAAATATACAACGCATTATTATTGACTATAGTCACCCTGCTGTGCAACAGATCTCGACACTTATTTCTCTGGCGTGTCTGAGACTTTGCACCATTTGGCCAACAACTCCCCGTTTCTGCCCTCCGTTCCCACCCTCTTACCCCCATCATTGTGCGCTCCACTTCTGTAAGTTCAGCTTTTTTTAGATTCCACATATAGGTGAGATTGTGAAGTGTTTGTTTTCCTGTGTCTGGATAATTTCACTTAGCATAGTGTCCCTCAAGTTTATGCATGTTGTCTCAAATGACAAGATTTCCTTAGCTCTCTTTTTTCTCAAAGAATATTATTTATCTGGTTTTAAGAGAATGAAGTAAGCCATGTGATTGCATGTTACAGAAGAGCTCTAATGGGATTGTTTTTTCAGGGTGACTGATGTGAGGATCTCGGTGTAATGAAGACTTGGCTGATACAGATGCCAGGGTGAGCAAGCAGTTATGAAATGCTGCTGGAGTCATTCCCCCTGCCTTAGGTGGGCTTCCCACCAGATGCCTTTCATTTGAAAGGAAATATAAGATCCTCCCAGAGGTCAATGGCTCCTTAATGTTCATTCCCTGAATAAGGGACACCTTCCAAGAGAAAAAAATGTAGTCTTTAACTTTTCAATATTCGTAAAGCCCGAGAGGATTAAAAGACCACAGTGAGAATTTGAGTTTTCATTCCAAAGTAATTGTTTTGTTGAGAAAACTCTGAATTTTCATTTTACCAGGTATAAAAACGGGAAAAGTAATTTTTTATTAAGGGAAGTGAAAAGAGTAAGCACATCTAACATTGTTTTAACAGTGAATGTTGGAATGGATTGTAGATGTTAGTTTCTATTGTAAAACTATTGTAGGATTAATGTAATAATATATACTTTTGAATATATGGTTTTATAGAGTGAGATTGCTGGTTATTTATGTACCAATCCATTGGCAACATTAGAAAAATGCCATTTTAATAAAGTCTGGATTTCTGTTTTAAAAAAACAACTCCTATTTGTATTATGCCTTCCTTGTGGAATTGTATTCACTGTATAAATTCACCACAATGAGTCAATAAGGATAGAAACTTACTTATCTGCCACCACTTCCTTCAATATACCAGGACATTATTTTGCACATAATAGGCACCCATTAACTTTTTGTTGAATAAAGGCATACATATCACATCAGTTTGCTTGAACAGTCCAAAATAACTTTTTAGGCCCTTTGGAAGTTTCATTATTTTAATAGAAATTTTGCAAGCACCTTAAAAAATGAGTTAGCATTTGAATAATTGCCCACAATAAAAAATTATTCTTATTTGCTGGTGACATTTCTGAATTTACTTTCCATTTTAAGACTATCATTTATGGAGGCTCCATCGATTAGTGTGATCCAGGAGGATGGTAATTAACATTTCAAAGTTAACAGAGTGTGCTCCTGACAATAGGGCAGGGATTAGCTTTTTTCACTTACAAAAGGGAAAAATCAGTAGTGTAGTAAAGGTAAATTTTTACAGCTTTTAAATTACAGAGTCAGAATTTGAATTGAGAAATTCTAACATCAAAATGCAAGATCGAGGTTATGGTTGAATTATTGATTTATAAGTACCATTTGCTAACAATTACTTTGGACAATAAAGAGTAAAAAATCTTTTTTAGAGAGTTCCTTAGAGTTATCTTGATATGGAGCATAATCTTAAAGCAAATTAATTCAACAAGCACTTATTCTGCAAACTCATGTGTGTCTTAGTGTTTACAAGAGATAGAGATATCCCTTTAGAGACAGTGTGGACGATACTTGACAAACAATATAAGGTCCCTATCTTTAAAGAACGTGCAGTCTCAGTGTTGCCTACTCTGATTGTATTGGGCACAAAACAGCTGCCTGGGAAATCTTTAAGGAGACCTAACATTCCTGTGCAGATACCACTTCAGCAGATAATCAAGTGTTTACATTTTTGCCTCTTGACAGGCTTTATATGAAGCAGGAGAAAGGAGAAAGGGGACAGATGTGAACGTGTTCACTACTACCCTCACCACCAGAAGCTATCCCCATCTTCACAGAGGTAACAAGAAAAAATTTTGTTTATGGAGTTTTTTTATTGGTGTCACACCTATATCAAATGGGCATAGTGCGCCCCACACATTATTACTATTTATTCATTTGTCCAACTATGTACAGCCACTCTTTTATAGTATTTGAAACACTTTTTGTGACTTTGGCTTGTCAGACATCATTTCATTATTTTCACTGTTTTTATTCATCTAAATGATTTGGAACAAATGTGACAGAAGCCATATATGAAACAGAACAAATAAAATTACAATGAAGAAAAACAAAAAAACTCAGGGCTAAATGAAGAAAAGAGTATGTAGGTATTCCAGAAACAAACAAAGAACCCAAAAAGAGTTCTGGCCTTTGAGCACAAGATTTAGTTAGCTCTGTGCTTTCTGGAAGCCAAGACAAGAGGAAAGTCATGATGATTACCTAAACTACGTTGTTATACTAGCACACTGTTTTCCCATGCTAAACTTAAGAAAAATTTACTGCACATAGATTTCTGTAAGGGAAGATCAATTTGTTATGGCACTTAGCACTGCGTTAGCAAGTGTATGGTTGTCAATCACGTGCCATTTCTACTACTGTCAACACTTACAAACATTTCCCAAAACATACAGGAGTACCAAAATGGCCATGCTAGTTATGTTCCCAGGAGAAGATGAAGTATCCATATTATGCTTAGTTATGAAAATAGCTTTAAAATGTGTGGTTGAAGTTCAGTTATCCCAAGGAATTCTCAGAACCAGTCTCCCTGATTTTGCTAAAGTTTGCTAAAGAATAGGATTTTTTGTACATCTCTTAGTTTAAACTTAATAATCAGTGTTTCAGAAATACACCAAGTACAGTCAGAACAACATGAACACAGTTCTGGACCGGGAGCTGAAAGGTGACATTGAGAAATGTCTCACAGCCATCAGTATGTAGTCCTAGAGCTGAGAAAGTTTCTAACTAGAAATGGTATTTTCAATGCTGCCCCATGCCTAAAAAAAAAAAAGAAAAAAGAATTCAAAAAGCAAAACAAAACAAAAAACAAGTCCTCAGACATGGTGCATCTGTGTTTCAAATAGAGGCAACATGTAAGATTGACAAAGCAGTGTGATAACCTTCTTAATAACAGTAGATATTATTTCCCTTTCAAAAATATGGAGAGGTGGAATGTACTTATTGAGCACCCACTTATGCCAAGCAATGCACCAAGTGGGGCACACTGCATAGGCCACACTGAATAGTCATTAAAAGCATGGGATTTGGAATTAGATAAATATAGATTCAAATCCTGGTTTACCACTGCTTAACTGTACCATCTTGGGCAAGTCCAGGAGTCTGATTCAGTACGTCTGGGTTAGCTTCTGAAAATCTGTACATTTTAAGCGTCTCCCAGGTTATTCAGATGACCACTAGGGTTGGGAACCTATGTTCTCAAGCAGTGCCTCTCAAACTTTACCAGGCACATGAATCCTCTGGAATTCTTGTTAAAATGCGTATTCTGATTCAGTAGGTTTGGGGTGGATCCTGTGCCCTGGTTGATGCCAGTGCTTTTGGTTCACAAATTTCACTTCAAGTTGCAAGATAAAAAGCACTGTGAATTGTCATGTGCTATTATTTGGGTGCTGCTTTATATTTAAGTCTGTCCTATCCCAAGGTGGGTTTTTTGTTTTAATGTTCTTATTACAACATGAAGAAAGTATTTATTTGTAGGCCTTTAACACCTACTGGTTTCTCCATTTCCAAGAAGAATATATTTAAGATAGTAATAACTATTAAAGTTGCTTTTAGGTGGATTTAAGGTAGAATAGGTGACAGATATCAGGGGAAAGGATATTCAAAACCATTATCTGGAGAGTCATCAATGTCTTCTCATAAGCCAAATGTCTCCTTTGGTGTGGGTGGGGGGGTGGCAGTGAGGAACGACATGGGGAACAGAATCCTGTTGGCAAAACTCTGTATTTCTTGTTTCTCTCACATGCGTCTTTCTTCTTTTGTGGTGAATATGTCAACTAAAATTTGCCTCTCTTACAGTAAAATGTGCCACAAGCAAACGAGCTTTCTTTGCTGAGAAGTTTCATCAGGCCATGAAGGTACCATTCTACTGATATGTTTTACTCAGAAAAAAATTACTGTTTGTAGAGAGAACAGAAAAGTTCATTTTCTTAGAAAATCACACATTTAATATCTTACCATTAAAGAGAATCATTATTCTATTGAATGTAAGAGGTAATATATTACCTTCTCAGAACAAGCTTTTGTTAAATTTGGTGATTTTTTAAAATAGGTATGATTGTAAAATGAGCTTGTAAGTGATTTATGGCTTACTTGTGATTTGCTTAAAACCTGAGTCACTGGGGTGAGGGCGACATACTTTCACTTTTTATGTGTGATTTTAGTAACCCACTTCTGCTAAGCTTGTGAGTTTTCTGATCTCCCACTTTCTGAGTTTCATTTGTCTTTCATTGTTCTGTTTTTCACGCCATGGATTAATAGCTAAATCTTTTAAAATATCATTTAATGATGACGGACGTAGAAGGTGTTATATAAGATGTTTTTGAGAAACTTCTGTATTTCACTTTAACCTTACTCTCTAGCATGCATGGTATTATATAGGATACCACTTCTACATTTATATTTTGAGCCCCCAAATGAGTAGTTATAAAGTTGTCTTTGTTTTTTTCTTTGCAACTCCAAGATAGAGAGGTCTTCAGAGAGAGAGAGATCTAACTGTTCAAGTAATATTAAGGAGCCTCTACGAAATGAGAAGCGTGATAGCTGCGGTCGCATAGGAGGCAGCACAGTTGTTGCCCTCCGGCTGCTGTGTCTGGCGTGGGATTTAGCTGGTGATGAGGAATACCTGGTACTACGTATGGAACCACAAAGGGAAAGAGGTGCCCCAGATTTGGAAATGAATGTAGCCGTGCTGTCAACTAAACTGAAACCTGAAGTTTAAGTGAAAATGAGCCAGGTGAGGATGAAGGTGGAAGAGATGGGGAGACACAGCAAGGGTGGTCCAAGAGGCGGGAACAAAGTGCACACAGGCTTGAAAGCAGAAGGTAACACAACCCTTTCAAGGCAAGAAATATAACTAGAGCAATGGTGCACAGTGGAAGAGATTGTAGAATTAGGCAGGATATTATAATCCTCGATAAAGTGATTGGTTTTCAACCTAAGAGCAACAGAAGACCATTGAAGTGTTTTGAATACGTGACTTAGATGGTCAGATTTACAATTTCTAAAGTTCGCTTTATTTGTAATTATTCTGTGGTTTAGGCGGAGGAAAGTCTGGATGGTGGGAGACCGATTAGGAGGTTGTAAAAAGCTCTCTGTATCTACGGCTAATGTTTCTTGTCATTTCATTACCACGTGTGTGCTGTACATGTGCTGTGTATGTGTGTGTGTGTGTTTTAACCTGGAGATGGTTTCTAGAAATTACATGGAAGAGTAAAAAGAGCTTCACTTTAAAATCCATGTTCTTTAGTAAGATTATTTTCTAAATGACAGGCACTTATGATTATTTGTTTTGGACAGGGTGCTGGAACGTGTCATAAGACATTGATCAGGATTATGGTTTCTCATTCTGAAACTGACATGAATGATATCAAAGCATTCTATCAAAAGATGTACGGTATCTCTCTTTGCCAAGCCGTTCTGGTATGTTGTGATTTTCATAATGCCATTGCCACAAATAAATTTATTTTTGCAGTCTTCAAAGAGGAGCTGACTTGCTCTATCTGTGAATTTCATATATTAGATGAATTCAATATATCAGGGTGCATACTTCATAAGATAATTGAACTTTCACTGTAAAATTTACTAGTAAATTTTCTATTGGAAAACCAGGTACATTTTCAACCAAAATCATGGAAATGTTTGGCATAATACATACATAAGCTTATCAACAAAATGTGGTAGAGTTTCTGCCACTGTAGATAGACGCCATGATTTATTTTGTGATGAATATTGGTGAGGAGATTAGGAACGTATTTGCAAAATATTTTTCTTAATTTTGTCATATGTAAAACTGTTTAAAATATATATTCATGTTATCTCATTATCATATTGAAAAATAAGACAGAAAAGTCAGGAGTTTTGAACTGATTGAAAGATAGATAACTGTTTAAATTCAATTCATTATTTGCCTTGGATAGCTAAAGTCTGCCAAGAAAAAGTAAAAAAAAAAAATCACAGGCTTACAACTTTCTCTCTTCCTGTTCAGTGAATTAGGTATTATATTGTGTTATTCAATTCTGTGTGAGATTATATTTCATTATTAGAAAATAATGGCTCTAATGTAAAATAAAATAAATTCAAAGAAGTTCTTAGTCTGAATCTTGAAAGCCATTGCTCTTTGTACAGTAATCAAGAAATATCAGTTATCTGCTAGACATATTATTTAATTAAATGAATGGTATTATCAAAGATTGCATGTAATTGATGTAGTGTAATGTATAATCTGACTTAATGTCTACAAATACAATAATTCTTCTATAATTAAAACTATCTTATGTTTATTATGATTGGGGTAATATTAAGTGTACTGTATTTTTGAATCAACAGGATGAAACCAAGGAAGATTATGAAAAAAATCCTGGTGGCTCTTTGTGGAGGAAACTGAACATTCCTTTGATGGTCTCAAGCATTATGATCAGAAGACTTTTTAATCATATCTTTTCATTCTATGACATAGGTTAAATAAGAAACTTTCTTTAGCAGGATTACTGTCTAAACCTGCTTTCTGAGAAATATAGCCTGTAAATCATTTTATATTACAACTATGTACAACAGAGATAAGTTTTTAAAAATATATATTTACCCTGGGCCGGCCCCGTGGCGCACTTGGGAGAGTGCGATGCTTGGGAGCGCAGCGGCGCTCGGTGCAGTGCAGGCGACACCAAGCCAAGGGTTGCGATCCCCTTACCAGTCACAAAAAAAGACAAATATATATATATATATATTTACCCTAAACTATAAAACCCCATAAACAAGTTGCATTAGTAATATTACCTGAGAAAGATGTTCATGTAGCTGAAAATAAAATGATATTTCAATACAGTTGTTATCTTTGGGTTTTCTATTTTGATTTTCCTTTATGTGTTTAATTTGATCTCAAAGGACAGGAGACTTAATCCTAAATTACAATTATTTAATGAAATAGATTTCACATGCTGAATTGAAGAAAATATTTACAGAGTTAGAAAATGGACTCACGTTTTACCTCCTGGATACAGATTGTTGAGAGGATGTCTTTGTATAATAATGGGTTTACTGCACCAGCATTATAATAATTTGACGTGTTACATTTCATGAACCATGATAAAGATGAAATGGCAACACACACAAAAATTTCTTGCTTTTGTTTCATGGTAATTGTATGTTTAGTTTTTCCAAGAAAGTGCCAAACTATTTTCCAGAGTGGTAATACTATTTTACTTTCCTACCATAAAAGCAACAGTATTCCAGTTTCTCCACATCCTTGCCAGCATTTGGTGTTGTTACTATTTTGTATTTTAGCACTGTTTAATTTTTATCGTTGAGTTTTGAGAATTCTTTATACACTGTAGATATTAATTCTTTGTTAGGAAGGTGGTTTGCAAATATCTTTTCAGTAAGTAGCTTACCTTTTTATCCTCCTTGAGGGTCTTTCATTGAACCAACATTTTAAATTTTAATGAGGTCCATTTTTCCTTTTATAGATCATGCTTTAGATATCATGTCTACAAACTCTTCACCCAACCTTAAATCCCCAATTTTTTCTCTTATTTTTTTGCTAAAATTTTATAGTTTTCATTTTACATATAAGTTTTTGATTAATTTTGAGTTAATTTTTGTGTGAAGTTTGATACTTAGGTTGAAGTTCTTTTTTTAAAAAATTCTTATGGATATCCAATTGCTCCTGTACCATTTGTTGTTTGTTTAAAAGGCTATCCTTCCTTTATCAGATTCCTTTTGCACGTTTGTCAAAAATAAGCTGGTTATATTTGTGTAGGTCTTCAAGTTTTATTGTTTATATTAAGTCAAAATATAAAACCTTTTGATTTCTTGTGGTCCATGAGTAGATTGTAGATATCAATTAGTTAAGTCCTTTACTCCAAGGAGAACATCAGCCATGGTACAAACTCTCTTTTAAAAAAGGCAATGGGGAAAGTTCCTTTTCCATGAGAGTCTTCTTACCACACAGAGCTGGATAAAGATGTTAATTTAATTTGTTCATCCCAGAGACACTTGGGTTGGGTGTTTGATTTTCTGACAATACCGAGCTGCATTCAGGGTAAACCGTCCTTCACCTGATCGTAGCTTATTCTCCGTGACCACTGCCCTTGACCACCTCCACACACACATTTCCCCTGCATCCTAAGGCACAGTCGAGCTCACCCAGCCCACCACATCTCAGCCAAACGACTTTGCAGATATGCTGCCTCTTACGGTCTCAAGATTTCTATATTCTTTTGCCGTTATAGCTCTTGCCTGTGTGGTTGATTGGGAAGGAGTAGTATCCAAGTGGGAAGTCAGAGGGAGCCTGCAGCTGGGGCACTGAGGCAGGACGGAGGCAGGGGCGTGGTTCTGAGGGCTTTAAAGGTGGAACATGTAGAGTCTCTCTGCTTTCTCTGCTTCTACCATCTTGTAATGTGAGGGGTCACTGTCACCACCACCAGACGTGTTCCTTGGACTTTGGACTTCACTGCCTCATAAACCATAAGCAACAAATTTCATTTTTCTTACAAATTACCCAGTTCCGTGTATTTTGTCAAACGAACAGAAACAGACTAATAAAGAGTGAAATGCACATTCAAAGGCTGCTCAGTCTCGGCCATGTGGATGGAACGAGGGGCATCGGAAACTCCAGGAGCTGTGGAAAAGCCAGCTTCCCCTGCAGACTGACGCCCCATCTGCAGAGAGGAGGAAGTCTGTGTGCAGATGAGAGCAGAGGCAGTGCATGGCTCTGGACAGAGACCGGGACAGTGACAGCCTCCATTCCCAACAGCTTCCCAGTTCCTAGTTCTAGGCCCTCCCCAGGCTGACACCTCCCTACCGGACAGGCTGCTGAGGCACCTGAATCCGATAGCACAGTCCTGTTTTGATGCAAAGTTAGTGCGACTGGGTTTCAGTCACTGGGCACTGGGTAAATGTTAACCACGCTGACGAGCCCAAGAGAACTTACTCAGACACGAGTTGGGAGATCTCCTGGTCCAGCATGTCCCTCTCCTTCTTCAGTTTCTGAACGTCAAGTTGCAGATTCTCCTCGCTTGTCCCATCAGCCTGGCCCCTGAGGGGCAGAAAAAGACATCTGCCAGACTGAGCGGCTAGCCACAGTTCCGAACCTACCTGTTGTACCCCCGTTGGCACTCCCTGCTGCTGCCTGGTCACAGGCCCCCGCCCCACAGAATGGGATGTTATCTCCCAGTGTCCCTTGGACCTGGGTTTGACCCTCTGAGGAAGTTCTGGCAAGTAAACTTAGAAACGGTGTGTGGACGTGTAAAGACTGTCCTTCCAGGGACAGGGCATGCCTGTCACTGGCCTTCTGCCTTTCTGCTGGTGGGAATGTGGATGTGACACTGGAGCTGCACAGCTGTGTTGGGCAATAAGGTAGAAGCCACACACCAAGGAGGTGGTGGAACAAGACGGAGGCCTGGGTCTCTGAGGACTGTTTAAGCCACTGCTATTTGGGGTTTTCTTTCACTCCGAGCCAAACCCAGTCCTAACTAACGGGTCAGCCCTGGCCCCCAACCAGACCCCAGAGAGTCCACCGCAGGTGTCCTTCCTGCATTGTCCTCTCAGGTCTGTGGTGTCCCTGGGTTTATGATCGCACTAGATAGCAGAACCCTTCTCAGGGCTGCAGTTCTCTTCACACTTTCTGCCTCTAAAAGCTGCAAAGGCCAGTGCCCGGTGCACAGCTCATCTTCAGGACACGTATGCTGGATGAGCTGTCCACACGCGATACAAGGAGAGACCCAGGCAGACGCGGTTCCTGTTCTCAGGTCAGTGGCTTGTAACCAGACCCTCAACGAATAGCGAGCGAGTGCCATCTGCCAGGCCCTGGCAAAGGCTCCAGGGGGCCAGCAACAGCCAAGACATCCAGCTGGCCCCAAAGAGAAAACACGCCACAGTTATGCTCTTCCTCCAGATATCTCCGTCTGAAGCTCTGCTCACATGTCGCCTCATCAGAAGGGCCTTCCCTGACCGCGCCGTCTAACACGGTAACGCCTCCGTCCCTCTGTCCCGATGTATTATCTCATTCTCACCAGCTGACATGTTACACATTTTATTGTCATTATTTTCGTTGTCTGTCTTCCACCACTGGAGGGTATGCTCCGTGGGGGCAGGGACTGTTTTGTTTGCTGCAGATGCACAGTGTCTGCAACGGTACCTGGCACGTAGCAGGCACTAAACAAATATGTGCCAAATAAATGGATGAATGATAACTAATCCACTAATCCTAGGCCTGAAAAGTGCTTTGAAGGTGAGGGACAGTGTGCTAAGGGGGTGTCTAACGGGGCACCGGTACCGAGTCAGGAGCGGGGTCAGGCTTCTCCGAGCAGGCCGAGCTCTAAAGGATGAGAAGCGTTAGCTTGGCAGAAAGTTAGAGGAAGGTGTTGCAGACACAGGCGACAGTACGCGTATCCCAGTGCCCTAATGCAGAAGTGGCACATGTGCTGGGGGAATGAGTGGGGGATGGTGGTGGGAAAAAGACAAAAGCAAGCCCTCGTGGTGCTGTTAGAGCGGAGAGAGGCAGAGCCCACGTCCAGGGCCCGGGGCACCAGCGGCGGGTGTGAGGAGCTGGCTCGTGGTCCTGGTGAGGGTGCGGGTGTGGCTGTAGACTTGGCAAGTGGGAAGGGAAAGCTATTCTGCAGGCAGCTCTGAGCGTCCAGAGAAAGGCCAGGCTGGAGAGAGAGGGGAGGACTGTAGGCACTGGGCTGAGCTGAAGGCATGGCGGTGAGGCCTTTTTTCCCCCTTTTTTTGCAGCGGGTGGCTGGTACGCGGAACCGAACCCTTGACCTTGGTATTACGAGGGGCGTGAGACCTTTGCGGGGCGTATACAAAGAGAACAGTGGAGAGAGAAGAGCAAAAGCTGCCAGAAACGCCCATATTTACGTAAGGAGTAGCAGGAGGCGGAGGAGGTGACCTGGGACAAGCCAGGAAGCCACTTCTTCTGTGAAGATTGTAGGGCAGGAGGAAAGGGAGGGAGGGACTGAGAAATGACCTGCAGGTTCTGGCAGAGTCGTTCTGCTGGGACAAGCCCCTGAAGAGGGCTGGGGTGGGGTGTCGGCTGCTGTTGGGATGGAGAAAAGGGCTGGGGACAGCAGTGACTTCCAAAGGAGAGGGCTGGGGGCACCAGCTTCCTCACAGGGGGTCAGAAAGTCCCGGGCAGCTTCGGCTGAGTCCTGGTTCAGTCCTGGAGAGGCGTCTGAGGGGAAAGCGTCTGGTCTGATGGGACCCACAGCCCGTGTTCTTCTGTGGAACAACTCTCTGGGCACGTAAATGACGGTGGGTCCCTCTAGGGCACAGTTAGGGAATGGTGCTGTCCCCGGGTGGGCATAGCCTCCTGTGGAGATGCGCACTGTGCCCTGAGTAGACCCCTGCCGGGGCCCTTGTGCAGTGAACACACCACACAACTGTGCATGACTTCCTCTTGCTCCACTCTACTTGGTGTCCTAACTACGATCCACTGGATTCCCAGGGCAAGGGATCTCTGCTGGTCACAGACACACCTCCAATGGAAACCACAGGGTCAGTGCCCACGGCAGTGGGGCTGTGTGCCACGTCATACCCCCACGCCACAGCTGAGTCCTGGCCAAGCCCCAGGTCACCTCATCGGAGGTCAGAGACAGCTCGTTCCTGCCACAGCGATAGACAGGCCCGCTTTGCAGGGGCCCGGAGGGAGACACGGAGGCCCCTCCCCAGGGTGCAGGCGGGGCTAGGGGCTCGGGCAGGAGGCTGCAGGGGGAGCCCAGGGCGCCGGGAGGGGCTGGAGCCAGGCGGGCGCGGGGATGGCCTCAGGGCTCGTGCCCACCCGCCTGCCCTTCAGAGCGGAGAAAGAAGCCGGCCCGGCCCCGCCCCCGCCCCACCCTCTGCGCCTTCCCATTGGCCACCGCCACGCCTCCTGCCCAATCACAGGGCTCGGCGCCAGAATTCGAATCTCCGTCTCGGTTTGAATCTGGCAGATGCAGCGGTTAGCGACACTGGACAACGGGTGGCCTCTGCACAGCTGCCGACGCAGGGCCTCCAGGGATGCAACCTGCTGTGACATTCAAAGTCATCTGATTGTCGTTTCCACAACACTGTTATGCCTCCAATATAGGATTTTTATGCTTTTTCTGGCTTTTTCCTGGTCATGTGCTGGGCTTTGGGCTGTTGCAACATCTATATCCTGACGAGAAGCTGAAGGCACATGTGTTGTTTTTGCTTTTGTTTTTGTTTTCAAAAGATGACCGGTAAGGGGATCCAAACCCGTGGCCTTGGTGTCATCAGCACCACACTCTCCAAGTGAGCCACGGGCCGGCCCTATATAGGGATCCAAGCCCATGGCCTTGGTGTCATCAGCACCACATTCTCCCAAGTGAGCCACAGGCCAGCCCTATATAGGGATCCGAGCCCATGGCCTTGGTGTCATCAGCACCACACTCTCCAAGTGAGCCACGGGCCGGCCCCCACATTTGTTTTTGAACATCTTCTATTGAGATATAATGTCCATGCCATACAACTCACCCATTTAAAGTGTGTGATTCGATGGATTTTAGTACACTCAGAGTTTTGCAATCATCACAGCAATTGTACAACACTTTCATTACTCCAAAACTAAATCCCTTGGCCATCATCCCCGATTACTCCATCCCCTGCAACCCTAGGCAACCATTAATATGCTTTAGTTTCCTACAAATCTCCTCATTTTGGACATTTAATAAAAAGGGGATCACACATTATGAGGTCCTTTGTGACTGGCCTCTTTCACTTAGCATAATGTTTTCAAGGTTCATGTGAAGTTGTAGCATGTGTCAGCATGCCAATGCTTTTTATGACTGAATAATGTTTATTTACAAGGATATCCCACATTTTGTTTATTCATTCATCAGTTCATGGACACTTGGCTAGTTCCACCTTTGGACTGTTGTGAATAATGCTATTATGACCATTTATATTCAAGGTTTTGTGTGGATGCGTAGTTTTATTTCTCTTGCCATATACCTAGAAGTGGAATTGCTGGATCATATGGTAACTCTACACTGAATCATTTGAGGAACTTGCAGGCCATTTCCAAAGTGGCTGCACCACTGTACAGTTTTCCCAGCCATGTGCGAGGGTTTCAATTTCTCCATATCCTTACAACACTGTTTTTTTTTTTTCTTTTTTGTCATTTTTTCGTGACCGGCACTCAGCCAGTGAGTGCACTGGTCATTCCTATATAGGATCCGAACCCGCGGCGGGAGCGTCGCCGCGCTCCCAGCGCAGCACTCTACCGAGTGCGCCACGGGCTCGGCCCTTACAACACTGTTTTTATGCATCTTTGTGACTATAGCCATGGTAGTGGGCGTGAAGTTATATCTCATTGTGGATTTGATTTGCATTTCTCTGATGTCTACTGGGATCAAACATCTTTTTATGTGTTTATCAGTCATTTGTATATTTTCTTTAGAAAACTATGTATTCAGATTTTTTGCCAATTTTAAAAAATGGGATGTTTATTTTATATTATCAAGTTCTAATTGTTTTTTATATATTCTGGATACAAGCTTCCTCTAAGATATAAGATTGGGCCGGCCCGTGGCTCATTCGGGAGAGTGTGGTGCTGATAACACCAAGACCACGGGTTCAGATCCCATATAGGGATGGCCGGTTAGCTCACTGGGAGAGCGTGGTGCTGACGACACAAGTCAAGGGTTAAGATCCCCTAACCGGTCATCTTTAAAAAAAAAAAACAAAAAACTGATAAGATATAAGATATGTAAAATTTTTCTCCAATTCTGTGGTTTTCTTTTCACTTTCCTTCTTTCGTGTTTCTTGTCACTTTCTCTGTGGCATTCGTTGAACCACAAAAGTTTTTAACTTTGATGATGTTCAGTTTATCCATTTTTTCTTTTGTCACTTGTGCTTTTGATGTCACACCTAGAAAACCATCGCCTAATCTGAGATCATGAAGATTTACACTTATGGGTTCTTCTGAGAGTTTTACAGTTTTAGCCCCCCCCAGTTTGGTCTTGAGGCATCCAAGGGGAAAGGCTGATGGGACCCAGAGCCCGTGCTGGGAGGAAGGGGGTGCTGTGGGGTGTGAGAGGAGGAGCAGCTGGCAAGCAGGAGTGACCTGGATGGGACCCAGCAAGGAAGGGGCAGCTACGCTCCCGGGATCAGTGAAGGGACCCTCGAGGAAGGGGGCAAGTGGAGAAGCACCTGGAGGACTGGATGGGGGTCTTTGGGGGTGGTTTCTGGGATAAGAAAGTCTGGGGCAGAGCTGTGAGGAGTCTGGAAAGGGACTGTGAAGTGACACACTCTCCCCTGCTGTCCATTCCTCGCCCACCTCCTGAGCCCTGGGGTTCTACGCCCCGGGTCAGGGGTTGAACTGGCACAGGAGGGGCCAGGGCTGGGGCTGGACAGTGGCCTCTCTGCTCTGCCAGGTGCCTTGAATTCTCTGACAACTGCCATGAAGGGTCGCACAGGAGCTGCATAGACACCAAGTGAGAGCCCCGCCCATTTCCCCAAGGGGGGGTCTCTCCTTGGGGTGGGCGGGGCCAGTGACCCTCAGCTGTCATTGTGACCCCATCCTTCCCTGTGTCCTGGGCATGCCCCCATTTGTTCCATCTTTTTCACTCACCAATGAGCTGTGGGCATTGAGGACATGCCCACTGCAGTGTTGCCTGGCACTGCCCGCTCCCACCAGCTCTGGCTCAGTTGCACATCTGCGCCGTCAGCTGAAGGAAGCGAGTCCCCAGTGCCTGGATGGTGGTGACGTGGCCCCCCTTACCTTTTCCCTGCCTCAAGATGTCGGAGAAAACCTGACAGAGGAAATTGGTTGTGGCCAAGAATAAGGTATAGCATGTTGGGTCACAGGCCCCAGACCCAGCCCGAGGCCCCTGTGATGGTGGGACAGGGGCAGGACTCGGTGTCACTTCTGAGGCACATGGGGCTTCTCCCTCTGAGCCTATTGACTCCCCTCACCAAAGTCTTCTCAGCTATTTCTGTGCCCTCAGCCATCCCAGCCCCTGCCCTCGCCAGCTGTCCCCTGTCATTACTGCCCGGAGCCTGGCCTTTGACCTGATGGCCCAGTCCCCTAAGTGTTTTCACCCCCGTTCCAGCTTCTCTGGTCGTGACACAAATTTCCATTTGGAAGGGCACTCAAGACTAGGGGAACCAGGACCGAGAGGTTTCTGTCTCCCTCACTCCCTTTACTTAGACATTTACTACCTGAAAAGCCTACATATCACCATCGAGCTTGAAATGTTGACAATATCTTTGGGTGCCAATTGGGAGAATGGGTTTGGTTTGGTTTTCTCCCAGGTTTCTACCCTCTAGAGACACTTTACATCTTATTTCTGAGTCTGTAGCTCACATTAGAATCCCCTAGGATTCTGGGACCAGAGCGCCTTTCAGTCAGGGCCCTCTGGAGGGAGATGTACTTATCTTCTGTGGGACAAATTCTGGGCAACTGAACTTCACAGCTTGAATCTTGCCCAGATCATCTCAATCTGGGGTGCCACAGGATTCATAGGGGGCATCTTTCTAAAGAATGAGATTTGCTCGATTCTTTTGAGAGAGGAAAAATCTATTAATGAACTTAGGTGTGACATTCATCTAGGTTTGCAAGATCGTAACAGACCTCTCTGAAATGATGCTTGGGCTGTCCTCTTTTTGTTAGGTCCCCGGATCCCTAGGGGTGTGCTCTCATGACTTCTTCCATTAGGATACATTGACATAAACATTTAAGAAGTACTAGTGTGCATTTCTCACAGCTCTGTGAGACAGGACCCCAATGTCTGATTTGTATTTTGCCACCTGGCAGCTGCTGATTCATGACAAAGCCCCAGAAGACTGAAGTTAAATTCCATTATTGTCTTTTTTTAGTCATGTTATCAGTCCATTCCTCCAACCATTTAGTGATCATTACAACCCCTTGTAGGGCTGCTGGTGGCCTTAAATCAGATGGCATAAGGAAGAATGTTTTGTAAAAACTGTAAAGTAGGATGGGAGTATAGGGGCTTATAGGTCACTGCTTTTCCCTTTCACAGTGAAGAGATTGCCTGCCGATGGGGAAGAAAGGACAGCAGAGGGCTTAGCCATTGAGGGGGACAAAGCATCTCCATGTGCACTCTCATCTCTTCTAGCCCACAACATACATCAGTGGGGAAGCCTTTGTGACATCAGTGGAGAGGCCTTGGTGACATCGGTGGGGAGGCCTCTGCGACATCAGTTTACATGAAGGAGCTGGAGGTAAGTGCCCTGTGGGCCAGCCTCTTGACCACCTCCCACGGTGGCTGCTGGGTGCCCCTCTGCCAGCTGAGACAGCCCCCACACCCACCCCTAATTGTTACTCTCTCTACCTCTCCCCCCAGACCTCCTCCACCTTCTCCTCTCTGCACGTGCCTCAGAGCAGATGCCTAGATCTAGCAGTAGCCTGGTACTCCAGCTATGTAGAAAACAAATGTCAAAGGAGCATGATCCAGGAATTGGTAAGAGTCCGGTGAGGTCCTCTGCTTTCACACTACCAGTCCTGGGCTGCAATTTTGCCTTGGGGATCTGAAGAAAAGACTGGGGGTTCCTGTGCCAAGGAAGAATGGGGTGCTCGGGGGCCTAGTTCTCAGTCGGAGGGACCCCAGACCATGCAGCATGGCTCTTTCTGTTGCTGCCCTGTCTGCCCACTCTCTCTTTTCCAGACACCCCTGCTTGACTCCTCGCCACATGTGCCCTCGGCTGTCCCTTTGCTGGAAACACTAGGCTGACTGTTGTCAGAAGTCCTGTGTTCACACCCTGACTTAGTTCCTGCTTTGCTTTGTCTTTGGTTTTGGACAAGCCACCTCTCCTGCCAGGGCTTGAGTGTCCTGAGATAGAACTAGAGGGTGTCAAAGGCCCCTTTCAGCTCTAAGAATGAAAGATTTCTAGGCACACTTGAAACACCAGGGAGACAGGAATCTTGCCTGTCCTTTTCATACATGGAGCCCTGCTATTAAGAACAGTCCCTGTCCCATAGTATGGGGTTTGTGGTGAAGACATGCACCGTTGTGAATCACAAGCTGGGAGAAGGGTAGTCTTTCCTTTCTCAGCCCCCATTTCTAGAAGTTTCCATGGCTGTCCTTTAAACAGAATCCAGGTTCAGATGTTCAGCTCTGTAGCTGTGAGTGAAAACCAACAAAAATCCAAATTCTCTTTCCTTGGGAGTTCGAGGAGAGTTTGTCAATTTGCGTCCCCATAGGGTGTGAGAGCTTTTCCTTGAAAATCCATTCCTGTCCCCTGCCCACCACTCTGGTCTGGGGAATGGAGCTGAGGGGACAACCTCAGTCACTTTCCTGTGATTCTCCACACAGAAAAAACAGCAGCAGGAAACTCTGGATCAACAGGAAAGAGGAACATGATTTCTTTGTTTGCTCATTCCATGTCTGATGGGTTTGGGGAAAGACTCAGAGGGAGAGGCCACAGGCTTGTTTTGCCCACTCCCAACCTGGAAAAGGCTCAGCCCTGCACCCCACCCTCAGTCCCACAAGGTCCCTGAGAATCTGGCCTCACTGGTGGGCCTGTCCTGGGCCATTGTTGGCATTCCGAGGTCCTGTCTCTTGCCGTTGCATCTCAGCCTCCCTGGTAAGAGATGTTTCTTTCCTCTTCCTACTGCAGGAGAGTAGGTGTCAGCAGGTGATCTCCCTGCAGGAACAACTGCAGGTGATTGGACTGTATGGCATCCTTCATGTCCCCTTCCTTTCCCCCTCTCAGCACCTGTTTGGATTTTCTCCCAAAGGCTCAGATTAGGACCACTGATGTCTTAATGCCCGAAAAGGCACAGTTAGAGAGAGCCCTGGCTGACACTCACCATGGGGTCTGGCAGAAAGCAGGTGTGAATCTGGGCACCCTTCCTCCCTCAACCCAATGCCTTGGCAGGCCTTCGGGGGAGTCCTTTGGGCTCCATCCTGATCTCTGTCATTCCAGGGGAGTGTGAACATCTGGTGAGCTGCCTGTGCTCACATGAGTGCAGATAAAAGAGCTGCAGTGGAGTCTGAACACCATCTCTGCACAACAGAAGGAGGCAGAGAGGGTGAGTCCAGCCACCTGCCCTCACGCTTGCACCTCCAGCCCCGGGGGAAAAATGGCCTTAGAGCATTAGATAGACCCAGATGTTCACATCCAAGCTGTAAGTGATCTTAGCAGTCAACCTCTAATACTTTATTTCATCTACAAAATGGAGATAGTAATAGTAACTGCCTCCTATGGTGGTTGTGAGGATTCAATGCATTGTTAGCATGGTGCCTGGTGGCACGCTCAATACATAGTCAAACGATGGTGATGACAGTCATAACAATGACAACATGACTAAATATCCATGGGCCTCGGTCAGCCAGCTGTAAATCAGATCTCTTTCCCTGCCTCTTCCACCCTTTTACTGAGTTCTTAGTAAAACCAATTGAGAACATGGGCTTGGAAATGCCTTGGAAAAGATGTCAAGTGTGATTCAGTGGAGGAAATGTCACTACGGGATGGCTCCTGTAGGTGTTGGTGTTCATGTGCCCCGACTACGTCTTCTCCCTGCCCAATCCTGACTTCACCTTTCTGCATTTGCAGTCCTACCGCGACCTGAAGAAAGAGCGAGATGCTCTCCACCTGCACTTGGAGGACAAGTAGGAGGGGGACGGTGGATGGCAGGTCTGGGGGTCTCAGCACAGGTGATGAGGTGGGAGGTGGGAGGGCACAGGTGAGCACAGTGAGAAGGATGCACAGGTTTGGACATGTGCGGAGCCAAGCTCTGACCCCAGCTATGCCAATGACTCATGTGTGTCCTCAGGCAATTCATGTCCACTCTCTGGACTGGCACTTGTTTTTTTTGTTGTTGTTGTTTTTGTTTTGTTTTTTTTTTTAAAAAGATGACCAGTAAGGGGATCTTAACCCTTGACTTGGTGTTGTCAGCACCATGCTCAGCCAGTGAGCAAACTGGCCATCCCTATATAGGATCCGAACCCGTGGCTTTGGTGTTACCAGCACCACACTCTCCCGAGTGAGCCACGGGCCAGCCCCTGGACTGGCACTTGTGCCTCTTGGTTCATCAGGGCCCCATCCCATGCCATGGTCCTCTTGTTGTGTGGCAAATTCAGTGCATTGATCACCAAAGTGGTCTTTTCTGTTCCTCATTCTTTCCTTTCTCCACCACCTCTGGCCACAGGAACAATGATGTGGACCTCAAGTGTCACCAGTCCCAACTGAAGAGGAAGCTTCATGGTCCTTGTGATGGAGAAGGCGGTCTTGCAGCTCCAGATGAAGAAGCTTGAGACATCCAAGATCCTGCCACAACAAGTGAGCAGCTACAGCACAGGGTTTTGGTTTTATGAGGTAGAGAGGGAGGTGACAGCCTGTCCGTTCTATAGCTACTCCCTCCATGGCTCACCCCGTATGCTCTTGGCAGGTGCACGATTTAGGGGAGGAGCCTGGCCTGAGTCACGTCCAGGAGCCAGAGACCTGTTAGGCCGATGTAAGCAGGTAGACAGGTAAGCTGGGGCTGGTGTGTCCTGGGAGCAGGTGGGGGGAGAGAAAGAGGTGTGCACCAGCAGACGGCAAGTCTGCTCACCTTAGCCTCAGTGTCCCCACCTACAAAGAGGGGTGGGTTGCCCATTGTCAGCCACCCACATTTGTCATGAGCACAGAATGTGAAGAACTCTATTTGAAAGTGGTTTGAATGATTGACCATCTAGGCATGAGAAATAATTAGACATGAAGCCATGGTCTGGGCGAGGTTGCAGCAGGAGCTGTGGGTCAAGAAGAGGATTTTGTGCAATTCCAGAGGCCAGAATCCCTCATCATCCTTTTCCTTTCTCAGCTGAGCCTCCACCCCCGGAGCCTCCAGCAGGGCGCAGTGAGGAAGAACGGAGGCTTCAAGTGGAGGCCGAGCAGCTGCAGAAGCAGCTGGAGAGCCTGACGGGTCAGTTCCAGGCTCAGGGAAAGGACAACGAGGGTCTGAGCCACCTGAACCAGGAGCAGGAGGAGCAGCTGCTGGAGATGGAGCAGCTGCTGGGTTCTGAGGCAAGAAGCACAGGCAGGTGCTGGAGGGCACACAGTGCCACCATGCCACCACCAGCTGCGTGCTGTCCTGGGCCCATGAGCTCCAGGAGCAGCTGGATGAGCACTAGACTGGCTTCATCAGCCTGGTGTGCCACCTGCCCTGCTGGCCTGCCTCCACACTCACCTCCTGGGCCTTTGTTTCCCCAACTGTAAACTGGGGTGCTAGAGACCTCATATGAAATGGTACATGGGAAGGCACATGTGAGCCAGTGCCCTGTGCCCCCTTCCCTGTGCCGTGGATCTCCAGTGGCATCAGGGGGCCGCCAATTGCTTCTCTCCATCCAGACCAATTAGAATGTGGAGGTCCCCAGTCCACTGCAGTAGGGGCAGCATGAGAAGACGGAGCTGGCAGAGAAGTTGGGTCAGAAAAGAAAAAACGAAAATCAGAAAACAAAAAAAAAAAAAAAAGGAAAAGAAACTCAGAAGAAGAAGGAGAAAACACCCAAAAGAAGAACAAAACACCCATAAATGAAGAAAATACCCAACATAGGAAGAAAACACCCAGAACAAGGAGAAAACAACCCCCAAAAGGAAGAAAACTCCAAACAGAAGAAAACACACCAAATAGGAAAACACCCCCAAGAGGAAATCACCCAAAAGAAGTAGAAAACACCTCAAAAATTAAGAAAACACCCCAAAGAAGTAGAAAACACCCATAACAAGAACAAAACACCCCAAACAGGAAAATCCCAACAAAGAGAAGAGAACCACAACATGAAGCAGAAATCACCCCAAAGGAATAAATCCCCAGAAGAAGACAACCCCAACAAAAAGAATGCAAGAAAAGGAAGAAAAAAATCCCCCCAAATAAGCAAACCCCAACAAAAAGAAGAAAACCCCCATAAAAGGCAAAAAAAAAAAAAAAAAAAAAAAAAAAAAAATCCCAAACAGAACAAAAACCTAACAAAGAGAAAACTCCAGTTCCAACTGTGGCTCACTTGGGAGCATGTGGTGCTGACAACACCAGGTCAAGGATTAAGATCCACTTACTGGTCATCTTTTTAGAGAAAAAATTGTTTAAAAAAAAAAGGAATAAAAAACAAAACTCCAACAGAAAGAAGAAAACCACCCATCAAAAAAAGAAAAGCCCCCCCAAGAGAAAAATATACCTCCATGAAAACAAGAAAACATCCCAAAAAGCCCCAAAAGAAAATCTCCACAGAACAAAACCCCAACAAAAAGAAGAAAACCAAAAGAAGAGTGCCAGAAAAGTGGGGGGGGGAAGAGCACAGAATAATACAAAAAACAAATTAAAAAAAAAAAAAAAAAACCGAAAAGCAAACAAGAAAAAAGAAAGAAAATATGCCATAAAAGAGAAACCAAAAAAAAATTTTAAAAGGACAACAAGAAAAAACAAAGAAAAATCAACAGCAACAACAACAACAACAACAACAACAAAAACGAAAAGAAAAGAAAAAAGAAAAACTGAAAGAAAAGGAAAAAAAGAAAGCAACAGGATGCCCTTACCAGTAATCCAGTCTCAGTGGCCTGCAGAGGAAGACCAGTGCAATTGGTCCCTTGGGCACGCCAGGCCAGGGGGCCCTATAGTCAGGCCAGGGCAGGAGGCCTTTAGAGCCAGGACAGGCCAAGGAAGCACTTAGGGCAGGCCAGCCAGGCCAGGCAAAGCCAGGTTAGTCTTAGAGCCAGGGCAGGCAAGGGGGACGCTTAGCATAAAGACAGGCCAAGTGGTCCCTGGAAAGACCAGTAGAGGGGGCATTTAGGGCATGTAGCACTGCCCTTAGTGGCAGGGGGACCCTTATGGCAGTGGTCCACTAGGAGCAGACCAGCAAAGGGGGGCCATGTGGCAGGCCAGGCCAATGGGTTCCTTGGGCAGGACAGGCCAGGCTGGCCCTTAGTGGTAGGAGTCCCTTGTCAGCATGCTTGGCCTCGGCAGCCCCCAGTGGCAGGCAAGGGCACAGGGGCCCTAGGGTCAGGCCAGGCCATGGGAGCACTTATTGGAAGGCAAGCCCAGGCAGGGGCACCCATATGGCCCATGGCCAGGACAGGGAACAAGGGCCCTGGAGACAGCCCAGGTCCTTAGCTCTGGGCCAGGCTGGACCAGAAAGGCCCATAGTGCCAGGCCAGGTCAGGCCTGCAGGATCCTAAGGATAGGCCAGGCCAGGCCATGGTGGCTCTGAGGCAGTGGGTCTCTGGGGCAGGCCGGGCTAGGCACACCCTTAGTGTCAATGGGGCCAGTAAAAGGCCTAGCCAGGGAAGCCCTTAGTGGCAGGCCAGGAAATGCCAGAGGTGCCCTTAGTGGCAGGACAGGTGAGGCCAGGGGCTCTCTTAGAGGAAGACCAGGACAGGCCAAAGGGACCCCACGGGGGCTCTTTCTTTTTCTTCCTTCCTCCCTCCCTCCTCACTTCGCTAACCTTCACTAACCTTTGCTAACTTTCCCTTAACCTTCCCTAACCTTCACTAACCTTCACTAACCTTTGCTAACCCTTCCTTAACCCTCCCTTCCCCTCCCCTGTTTCCTTCCTTCTTTCTTTCTTTATTTATTTGGAGCTCTTTCCTTCCTTCCTTCCTTCCTTCCTTCTTTCTTTCCTTCCTTTTCTTTCCTTTCTTCCTTTCTTTTCTTTTCCTTTTTTCCCTCTCTCTCTCTCTCTTTCTCTCTCACTCTCTCTCTTTCTTTCTTTCTTTCTTTCTTTCTCTCTCTCTCTTTCTTTCTTTCTTTCTTTCTTTCTCTCTCTCTTTCTCTTTTTTCTTTCTTTCTTTCTTTCTTTCTTTCTTTCTTTCTTTCTTTCTTTCTTTCTTTCTTTCTTTCTTTCTTTCTTTCTTTCTTTCTTTCTTTCTTTCTTTCTTTCTTTCTTTCTTTCTTTCTTTCTTTCTTTCTTTCTTTCTATCTTTCGAGCCCAAGGGGACAGCAGGCCAGGAGAGCCCTTATTGGAAGGCCAGGCGAGGCCAGGCCAAAACAGGGGGCTAATTAGAGGCAGGTCAGTCCAGGCCAGGGGGGACTAGGGGGCTCTTTTCTTCCTTCTTACCTTTTCTTTCTTTCTTTCCTTCCTTGCATCCTTCCTTCTTCATTTTTTTCTTTGGGAGCTCTTTCTTTGTTTCCTTCCTTCCTTCCTTCCTTCCTTCCTTCCTTCCTTCCTTCCTCCCTCCCTCCCTCCCTTCCTTCCTTCCTTCCTTCCTTCCTTCCTTCCTTCTTTCTTTGGGGTTTGTTTCTCTCTTTCTCTTTCTCTCTATGTTTCCTTCTTTCTTCTAGCCCACCTATATCACTCCTGGCCTGCCCTGCCACTAACAGGCAGGAGGCCCTGGCCTGACCTCCCATTGGGCCCCCAAGAAAGAAAGAAAGGCCCCACCCAGAGCACCCCCAGGCTGGCCTGCCTCTAAGAGACACCCTGGCCTCACTTGGCCTGTCCTGCTGCTAATGGTGCCCCAGGACTTTCCTGGCCTGCCACTAATGGTCCCTGGCCAGGCCTGCTAAGGGCCCCACTGCCACTATGGGTGAGCCTGACCAGGTGTAGAGAAGAGACCCACTGGTTGGGCCTGTCTCAGGTCTCTCCTGGCCTGACCTGGCCTGCCTGTAAGAGACCCCTAGGTCAGGCCATGCCAGTCTAGGGGGTCTCTTACATGCAGGAAGGCAAGGCCAGTGTGGCCATAGCAGTAAGCAGGCCAAGAGGACCATGGGCCAGGCCATTCAAAGAGGGCCCTTATGGGCAGGGCAAGCCATAGCAGGTGATCACTTAGAGGCAAGCCGAGGGGCTCTTAGCACCAAGACAGGCCAAAGTGGCCCAGGGACCAGCCAGTCAAGAGGGACACTTAGTGGCAGGGTGGCCCTGATGGCTGTGGTCTGCTAGGGGCAGACTAGTAAAGGGTGGCCATATGGCAGAACAACCAGTGGGTTCTGTGGGCAGGCCAAGCCAGGCTGGCCCATAGCAGTAGGAGGCCCTTGGCCGCCTAGGAGCCAGGGCAGCCCTTAGTGGCAGGAGAGGGCACAAGGGACCTTGGTTCTGGTCAGGCCATGGGAACACTTAGTGGAAGGCAAGGCCTAGGGCAGGGGTGCCCGTAGCACCAGGCCAGGACAAAGGTGGCCCATAGTGCTGGGCCAGGACAGGCCAGAAAAACACTGGGGACAACCCAGGAGAGGCCAGGGTGGTCCCTGGCTCTAGGCCAGGCTGGGCCAGACAGGCCCATAGTGCCAGGTCAGGTCAGGCCTGCAGGAGCCTAAGGATAGGCCAGGCCAGGCCAGGGTGGCTCTGAGGCAGTGGGTCTCTGGGGCAGGCCTGGCTAGGCCCACCCTTAGTGGCAATGGGGCCAGTTAAAGGCCTGGCCAGGGAAGCCCTTATTGGCAGGACAGGTGAGGCCAGGGTCTCTCTTAGAGGAAGACCAGGCCAAGCCAAGGGGACCCTAGGGGGCTCTTTCTTTCTTTTTCTTCCTTCCTCCCTCCCTCCTCACTTCCCTAGCCTTCACTAACCTTCACTAACCATCACTAACCTTTGATAACCGTCCCTTATCCCTCCCTTAACCTTCCTTTAACTTTCCCTTAACCCTCCCTTCCCCTCCCCTGTTTCCTTCTTTCTTTATTTATTTTGGGGCTCTTTCTTTCTTTCCTTCCTTTTTTCCCCTTTGTTCCTTTCTTTCCTTTCTCTCTCTCTCTCTTACTTTCTCTGTCTCTTTCTCTCTCTCTTTCCTTCCTTCCTTTCTTCCTTCCTTTTCTTTCTTTCCTTTATCTCTTTCTTTCCTTCTTGGGAGTCCTAGGGGACAGCAGGCCAGGAGAGCCCTTACTGGAAGGCCAGGCTAAGCCAGGCCAGAACAGGGAGCTACTTAGAGACAGGTCAGTCCAGGCCAGGGGGGACTAGGGAGCTCTTTTCTTCCTTCCTTCCTTCCTGCCTGCCTTTTCTTTCTTTCCTTCCTTGCATCCTTCCTTCTTCATTTTTTTCTTTGGGAGCTCTTTCTTTGTTTCCTTCCTTCCTTCCTTCCTTCCTTCTTTGGGGTTTGTTTCTCTCTCTTTCTCTCTCTCTCTCTCCTTTCTCTCTATGTTTCCTTCTTTCTTCTAGCCCACCTATGTCCCTCCTGTCCTGCCCTGCCACTAACAGGCAGGAGGCCCTGGCCTGACCTCCCTGGCCTGACCCCCCAAGAAAGAAAGGAAGGCCCCCCCGGGCACCCCCAGGCTGGCCTGCCTCTAAAAGACACCCTGGCCTCACTTGGCCTGGCCTGCCGCTAATGGTGCCCCAGGACTTTCCTGGCCTGCCACTAATGGTCCCTGGCCAGGCCTGCTAAGGGCCCCACTGCCACTATGGGTGAGCCTGACCAGGTGTAGAGAAGAGACCCACTGGTTGGGCCTGTCTCAGGTCTGTCCCGGTCTGACCTAGCCTGCCTGTAGGAGACTCCCAGGTCAGGCCATGCCAGTCCAGGGGTTCTCTTACACGCAGGCAGGCAAGGCCAGTGTGGCCATAGCAGTAAGCAGGCCAAGAGGACCATGGGCCAGGCCATTCAAAGAGGGCTCTTATGGGCAGGGCAAGCCATAGCAGGTGATCACTTAGAGGCAAGCCGAGGGGCTCTTAGCACCAGGACAGGCCAAAGTGGCCCAGGGACCAGCCAGTCAAGAGGGGCGCTTAGTGGCAGGGTGGCCCTGATGGCTGTGGTCTGCTAGGGGCAGACTAGTAAAGGGTGGCCATATGGCAGAACAACCAGTGGGTTCTGTGGGCAGGCCAAGCCAGGCTGGCCCATAGCAGTAGGAGGCCCTTGGCCGCCTACAGCCAGGGCAGCCCTTAGTGGCAGGAGAGGGCACAGGGGACCTTGGTTCCAGTCAGGCCATGGGAGCACTTAGTGGAAGGCAAGGCCTAGGGCAGGGGTGCCCGTAGCACCAGGCCAGGACAAAGGTGGCCCATAGTGCTGAGCCAGGACAGGCCAGAAGGACACTGGGGACAGCCCAGGACAGGCCAGGGTAGTCCCTGGCTCTGGGCCAGGCTGGGCCAGACAGGCCCATAGTGCCAGGTCAGGTCAGGCCTGCAGGAGCCTAAGGATAGGCCAGGCCAGGCCAGGGTGGCTCTGAGGCAGTGGGTCTCTGGGGCAGGCCGGGCTAGGCCCACCCTTAGTGGCAATGGGGCCAGTTAAAGGCCTGGCCAGGGAAGCCCTTAGTGGCAGGCCAGGAAACGCCAGAGGTGCCATTATTGGCAGGACAGGTGGGGCCAGGGACTCTCTTAGAGGAAGACCAGGCCAGGCCAAGGGGACCCCAGGGGGGCTCTTTCTTTCTTTTTCTTCCTTCCTCCCTCCCTCCTCACTTCCCTAACCTTCACTAACCTTTGCTAACCTTCCCTTATCCCTACCTTAACTTTCCTTTAACTTTCCCTAACATTCCCTAACGTTCCCTAAACCCTCCCTTAACCTTCCCTTAACCCTCCCTTCCCCTCCCCTGTTTTCTTCCTTCTTTATTTATTTGGGGCTCCTTCCTTCTTTCCTTCCTTTCCTTTCCTTTCTTTCCTTTCTCTGTCTCTTTATTTTTCTATCTCTTTCTCTGTCTCTTTCTTCCTCTGGGTCTTTCTTTCTCTGTCTCTTTCTTTCCTTCCTTCTTTTCTTTCTTCCTTTCTTCCTTCCTTTTCTTTCTTTCCTTTCTCTCTTTCTTTCCTTCTTGGGAGCCCTAGTGGACAGCAGGCCAGGAGAGCCCTTACTGGAAGGCCAGGCTAGGCCAGGCCAGAACAGGGGGCTACTTAGAGGCAGGTCAGTCCAGGCCAGGGGGGACTAGGGGGCTCTTTTCTTCCTTCTTGCCTTTTCTTTCTTTCTTTCCTTCCTTGCATCCTTCCTTCTTCATTTTTTTCTTTGGGAGCTCTTTCTTTGTTTCCTTCCTTCCTTCCTTCCTTCCTTCTTTCCTTCCTTCCTTCCTTCTCTCTTTGGGGTCTGTTTCTCTCTCTCTCTCTCTCTCTCTCCTTTCTTTCTATGTTTCCTTCTTTCTTCAAGCCCACCTATGTCTCTCCTGGCCTGCCCTGCCACTAACAGGCAGGAGGCCCTGACCTGACCTCCCATTGGGCCCCCAAGAAAGAAAGAAAGGCCCCCCCCAGGGCACCCCCAGGCTGGCCTGCCTCTAAGAGACACCCTGGCCTCACTTGGCCTGTCCTTCCACTAACAGTGTCCCTGGTCTTTCCTGGCCTGCCACTAATGGTCCCTGGCCAGGCCTGCTAAGGGCCCCACTGCCACTATGGGTGAGCCTGACCAGGTGTAGAGAAGAGACCCACTGGTTGGGCCTGTCTCAGGTCTCTCCTGGCCTGACCTGGCCTGCCTGTAAGAGACCCCCAGGTCAGGCCATGCCAGTCTAGGTGGTCTCTTACATGCAGGAAGGCAAGGCCAGTGTGGCCATAGCAGTAAGCAGGCCAAGAGGACCATGGGCCAGGCCATTCAAAGAGGGCCCCTATTGGCCGGGCAAGCCATAGCAGGTGATCACTTAGAGGCAAGCCGAGTGGCTCTTATCACCAAGATAGGCCAAGGTGGCCCATGGACAGGCCAGTCAAGTGGGGCACTTAGTAGCATTGGTGCCCTTATTGGTAGGGTGGCCCTTATGTCTGTGGCCTGCTAGGGGCAGACTAGTTAATTGTGGCCATATGGCAGAACAACCAATGGGTTTCTTGGGCAGGCCAGGCCAGGTTGGCCCATAGCCTTAGAAAGCCCTTTGCAGCCTAGGAGCCAGGGCAGCCCTTAGTGGCAGGCGAGTGCACAGGGGCTCTAGGGTCAGCGCAGGCCTTGGGTTCCCTTAGTGGCATATCATGCCAGGACAGAAGTGGCCCAAAGTGCCAGGCCAGGACAGGCCAACAGTTCCCTTGGGACAGCCCAGGAGAGAGCAGGGGGTCCTTGGCTCTGAACCAGGCTGGGCCAGGCCAGCAGTGTCCTAGTGACAGCCCAGGCCAGGCTAGGGAAGCTCTTGGGGCAGGCCAGGCAGGTCCAAGGCTTCCCTACAAGCAGGCCATGCCAGGTTTGGGGGCACTTGGAGTAGGCCTGTCGGGCCAGGGGAGCCGTAATGGCAGGCCAGCCCATCCTATAGGGTCCCTAGTCGCAGGCCAGGGCAGGGGATCCTAGGGACAGGCAAGGCCACTGGGCCTCTTAGTGCCAGGCTAGGCCAGGGAGGCCCTTAGCAGAAGGGGGCTGTTAGCAGCAAGGGGGCCCAGAATAGTAGATGTGGCCATAGAGGCCCTTAGTGAAAAATATTCTGTTATAGCCACAGAAAATTGGTACCAGGAGTGGGCTGTTGCTTGTAATAGACACTTGAAAATGAGGAAATGGCTTCAGAACTGGGTGTTCAGAGTTTGGAGGAGTTGGAGGACTCAGAAGAAGACAAAAATAGGAGGGAATATTTGGAATGTCTTAGAGACTGTTTAAACGGTGGTGGGCAGAATGCTTATGGAAATATGGACAGTAAGGACCATTCAAAGGAGGTCTCTGATAGAAATAAGGAGTTTATTGGAAACTGGGGCAAAGATCACCCTTGCTGTGAACTGGCAAAGAACTTGGCAGCATTGTGTCCATGCCCCAGGACTGTGTGGAAGTTGGAACTTAGGAGTTGTGAACCATAGTATTTGGTGGAAGAAATTTCTAAGCAGCAAAGCATAAGGGAGCTGCATGGCTACTTGTAAGAGCCTGCTCTGAGTTATGGCAGCAAAGGCGTGACATAAAGCCAGAACTTCAAAGGGAAGCAGAGGGTAATGATTTGGAAAATTTGCAGCCTGGCCGTGTGGTAGAGAAGAAGAGAGCGTTTTCAGAAGGAAAATTCAATGGTACTAAGAAGATTAACACAAAAGAATGGGATTAACAAGAGAAGGAGAAAAAGGCACTGAAGGCATTGCAGAAGGCTCTGGGGCCACCTCTTCCATTAGAAGCCCAGAGGCCTAGGGAGACAGAATTGTCTTGGGGAACTGGCTTGAGGGGCCATCCACTGGCTCACTGCTCAGGGCCACCTTGGGAAACTGCTTCTAGCACCAGCACCCTAGCTGCTTTCGCTGCTCCAGCTGTGGCTAAATTGACCCCAGGTGTGGCTGGACCCACAGCTTTGGAAAATACAAGCCAGAAGCCTTGGTGGGGTTCACGTGGTGTTCGGTCTTCAGGCTCACAGAATGCCTGAGCTCAGAAGGCTTGGGAGCCTCCACCCAGATTTCAAAGGATGTATGGAAAAGTCTGGGGGCCCAGGGAGAGATCTGTCACCGGGACAGAGTCACTGCAGACAGTCTTTGCTAGAGCAATGCCAAGTGGAAACGTGGGGTCGGAGTTGCAGCAGAGAAACTCCATCAGCACCATGTCCAGTGGGGCCATGAGAGCAGGACTGCCATGGAGACCCCAGATCTGTGGAGCTACAGAGTGGAATGACAGCCTGGGATTGCTGAAGTGTGGCCTGCAAGCAGGAAAGCCATAGGAGCAGGTCTGCCCAAGGACTTAGGGACCCAACCTCCACACCAGAGTACAGAGGACATGGAACATGGACTCATGGTAGATGATTCATCGTCTTTGAGATTTCATGCCTGCCTTGCTGGATTTTGGACTTGCTCAGAACCCAATACCACTTTCTTTTGGCCTATGTGTCCCTTTTGGAATGGGACTATGTACCCTATGTTTGTCCCACCATCGTATCTTGAAAATAGATAAATTGTATTGATTTCACAGATGGGCCTTTGAACTTTAGACTCTTGAGTTGAAACAAGTTAAGACTGTGGGGATGAAATGACTATATTTGCATGTGAAAATGACATGAATTTGGGGGGACCAGGGGCAGACCATGCCCAATTGTATTGATTAAAAATGGTAGTCAGGTGTATGGCTCTGAGGGCTTTGTCAGAACAGCACTCTCCCGAGTGAGCCACGGGCCGCCCGTCTGAGGGCTTTAAAAGAAGAGCACATGGGAGTCTGTCTGTCTCTGCTTTCTCTGCTTCCAGCATCTTGCAATGTGAGACCCCCGGGTCACTGTTGCCACCACCAGATGGACTTTGTACTTCCTAGCCTCAGAAACTATAAGCAATCAATTTCATTTTTCTTTATAAATTACCCAGTTCCAAGTATTCTGTTATAGCAACACAAAACGGACTAAAACAGGGGCCCTGAGGCAGGCCAGGCCAGTAGGTCTCTTGTGTAGGCCTGGACAGGCCTGATCTTAGTGGCAGTGGGGTCCTTAACAGCAGATCTGGCCAGGGCAGCCCAAAGTGGTAGGCCAGGAAAGGCCAGGGACACTCTTAGTGGGAGGGCAGGCCAAGGGGGCCCTGGGGCAAGCCATTTGAGGGAGGGCCCTTAGTGGCAGGGCAGGCTTAACCAAAAGATTGGAGGAATGGGATGTCTGAACATCACAGAACCCAGTCCTGAGGTGAATGTCGGAAGTCTCTGGCCTTTCAGAAGTAGTGTCTGGGTCACCTCCACCAGGAGGGGTGCCTGGCCCCGGCCCTTCTCCCCACCCTCCCTCCCACCCCCGTTCCTGGATATAGCTCTTGTCAAGGTTGGCTCTTCTCTCATTTACTACCTTCTACCCTGTCCATGCCATAGGGGAGAAGTTTTTTGCAACTGGCTCTTTTTCACAATGAAAACATAGACATGGCCCGAGACTGGAGTCCCTCAAGCAGCAAAGTTCAAATGGAACAGCCCTGGCACACAAGAGAGGCCCAGGATCAGCTATGCATTGGCGACTGCAGGCAGGATTTCAGAGCTGGGGGCAAAGAGGGACCCTGGAGATGCCTAAAGTTCTCCTTGCTTTGCAGCTGAAGCCAAGGCCCCAGGGGGAGCACTAGTCATGGCAGGGCCATCCCTGCCATGGAGCCGTGGAGAGGAGGTGTGGAGGGCATGCGGCTGGCCTGCCACTGCTCAGGAGTCACACAGGATTAAATAAGGGTGAACCCCATCAGCCCTGCTCCCTAGGCCTGGCCTGGGCTCGGAAGTGCGGGAAGGTGGGCACCAAGGTGGCGCAGACCTGCCCCACCTGCCACTGTGGAGTCAGCTCCAGCTCCGGGCCCTGGGCAGGGGTTCCTCCATCCTGTGACTGTGGCGAGTGAAGGAGTCTCCTGCCTGAAGATGCCTGGAGTTCCCCTCACACACATGTGCACACACACGGTGGAACCACCATCACACAGTTCGGCTGGATGAGGAGAAAGGAGCGTGTTCCTCCAGCCCAAAGCTCAGCTGAATGGGGCCCTGCGAGGGGAACGAGGTGGCTCTGCCCTGCATGGATCCCCACCCACCCCTCCAGGGCCAGTGTGCCCATCACCAGCTTAACCCTCCCTGTTGAGTTAGGAGCTGCCCATCCTGGTAAACATGCCGTGGGTTGCCAAGGGGAGAGAACAATTCATCCCCCACCCCCACCACAAACTGGGCAAATTCACAGAACAGAGAGGTGCAGGGTGCAGGAAGGGACGGGTGGGCTCAAGGGCAGGGGGTACACCCAGGGAAGGCCCATCCTCATTTTTTCTGGAGGCAACAGTGGCCTGATCTCTCCCAGCCAGGCTGAGACCACCCAGCACAGCCCAGGTTCAGGGATAAGGTCCCTCTGCAGAGTGGGGTGGACCCCACCCCTGAGGCTCACCCGGGCCGCAGGAGTCCCTGGGACCTAATAAGACACACAAATCAGCAGGCAGGCCGCAGGCCCTGGGCATGCAAGGACAGGGAAAACTGAGCGTGGCCTTGGCAATCCCGCTGCCCCCAAGCCTGGCCCAGCACCTGGGCGTGCCCTCAGCCCCGACATCGAGAGGATGAGCCTGCCACAGGGAACGGCGGGCATGTGGCCCAGCTGTCGGGGGAGCCCAGCCCAGGCGCCCGGCAGCCCACAGCCTCCTTCACGCCCTGGCTCTGACCAGCCCTGCACTTCTGTCTGGTCGGGAGGACCAGACAGGCCTACGTGCATGAACCAGAACAGCAGGAGGACACTCGGAGGAGAGAAGAGCTGGAAACCTGCTTGAGGAAGGTGGAGGTATCCCCAACACTGATCTCATGGGGGGATCTAGGGGGAAATGTCCCCTTTTATCACTCTCCCAGGAGGGAACCTGCCCCAGAGCTGCCCACCTTCCCGCCACCAGAACCCCCCTAGCCTTCCATGTCTCAGGAGAAAGCAGCAGGCTAGCGACCCAGGCTCCTTGACGCAGCAGCAGCCTGTGACTTCATCATGGGCGGTCAGCCTCACTGTTCACATCTGCTAAATGGGAATATTTCTCACTCTTCTCCTGAGCAGATGGCTCCTTAAGTACCTGGCCACAGAAGAAGGAGCCCTGGACCCAGTTCATGATGGGCAGTAATGCCATGAGACCCACTGTGCAGGCTCCCACAGCCTCATGATAAGAAACTTTGTCACTGCTCTCAAGGAGCACCTGAGAGTAACAAGACCCAAGTCAGGGATTTGGAGCCCAAAGGAGAGTGTCCAAGCAGTTCCAGGCAAGGCCGCCTTCTTCCCCACACAAGCGACATGCACATGTTCAGTAGAGGCAAGACAGTCGGAGGCCTGCCCGGGAGCGTTGGAGGGCATGGTGTGTGCTGAGCTCCCTGGCCTGTCTGGAGCTGGCACCTGAGCACTGAGAGACAGTGTCCATGAGGAGGGGCAAGGGGATGGGAGGAGGGGACAGCTCTGGCCTGGCTGGCCTGAGCCTGTCTGGCTCTGGGGTCTTCCCAGCAGGCCTGGAGGTTCTTGTCTCTCTCCCACGGTAGGTGCCCACCAGAGCCCCAAGCAATGTTTGGGTGCCCAAGGAGAGGGAGAAAAAAGAACAGGCCACTTGTCAGTGTCCCTCTGCTTCCTTCTAGGGTCAGGCAGAGTGTGTGAAGGAGAGGACGGCGGCCCACCCCGGAGTCTTCAGAAAGGAGAGGCCTGTGCCAGCAGTGGCCATAGACATGACCTCGGGCCCTCTGCCCCAGCATGTGGGCTGGGTCCCCAGCATCTTGCCCTGAGCGTGGGTCCTCCTGAGGACAGACCACACCTACTGGTGGCTTTTCTCCAGGAGGCCCAGGAATTGGGAGAGCACAGAGCACCAGGTGCATCCTGGGGACTCGGGGCACAGGTCATCTCCAGCCGTCCATCCTTCTGCAGGGCAGGCAGGAAGGGTGGTGCGTGGCTCCCAGCTCCCCCTGAGTTCCTCTTCTCTTCTGAGACCCTCCAGGGCAACGACATTAACATAGTCAGTGCTCACCTTGTCAACATCTGCACTCAGGGCCAGAGCAGCCTCTGCTGTGGAGGCACCCAACATCCAAGTGGCTGAACCGTACACAGAGCCTTGGAGGACAGTGGCTGTCATCTTGGAGATTTCCCAGTGTCTTCTTTTGCTAGGTAAAGGGGCTGAACTCTGGAGGAGCTCGAAGCTTTGACTAAGGGACACAGCAGAGCACCTCTTGCCCTTGACCGCTCTCAGTGACCCTGAAAGGCTTCTGTGCCCATCTCAGACCAAAGAACGGGCAGCACTAACTCTCTGGAAGGCATGTGGGGAGGGGTCTGCTCAAGACGCCCCTGGGAGAACTGTGCCTGCCAGCTCCTCTGCACAGCCGACGTGGGCCCTGACCTCTCTGGCCAGGCTGCTGGTCCTGCAAACTGCAAACCCAGCACATCACCCGTCACCAATGAGGAGAGTGGGGCTCAGAGATTGGTGGCTCTCCAGCCCCGGGGCGCACGTCTGGGAGCCTGATCGGCAGGTGTCCCGTATAAGTGCCCATTAGCGTGGCTTCCCAGACCTGCCTGCAGCTGTCCCTGCACAGTGCCAGGGCCCTGGTGTCACCCTGGCCCACTCCCCTCCCTGCAAGGCCTCACACCTCGCCTGCAGCTGCACAAGCGCCTGGCAATGAAACAGGCGAGGAGCCCTAATAAGAGCAGAATGGCTTTATAATTCCTGTCCAGACTCATGAATGATTCCCTCGGTCCTCATCATGTGCTGTCAGGTGTCTCCCCACTGGGTGGAAGCCGTGGCTTATCTAATGAGTCAGACGTGAGCAGGCGCTGATATAAAAATGGAGGCAGGGGTGGGCTCTGGGACAGCTGCAGGCCTCCCTCCCCTCCCATGTCCCTTCAGGGCCTCCCCTCCCCCACCCATGCCCAGAACGCCAGGCCTCGGGCAGAGGCTGGTCAGGTAGGCTGGAAGGCAGGTGCCTCCAAGGCTCGGCCACCCTCTCACATTCCCGAGTCAGTGAGTGACACGGGAGGAAACGCCAGCACAGCACAGACTCTCCTTCCCCAGCGGTCTTCTTGGGTTTTCTGCAGAGAACATTCCAGTTCTAATGACTGTCCCTGCAAGCCCCAAGGCTGTGATGACAGAGAGGAGGTGAAGGGGCTGAGACCCAGGCTGCACCCCCATCTCAGGCCCAGCCTGCTCCCACCTCCCACCAGCTGCCCCTTCCCCAGCGCAGGCATCTTCCTGGTCCCCACCCCAGCTAAAGCCCCGGAAAGGCGATGCTCAGTGACCCCCACATGTGGGGTTTCTCTGTCTCTGTATCTCTGTCTCTGAGTATGTGTGTGTCTCTGTCTTTCTCTGTCTCTCTGTCTCTGTCGTTGTCTGTCTGTCTCTCTCTGTCTCTGTCTCTCTCTGCTAACAACATAGCAGTGGCTTTCCAGGGCTCTGAGACTGAAGGACAGACAGACACGCAGCACCGGAGGGTCTGCACAGGCTGGGTCCCCCTCCCTGGCCTCCCGCCACCCCCACCCTGCCCATCAGCGCAGAGACATTCAATAAACACATGCTGGGGAAAGGACAGGGCAGAAGGAGGGATGTTTCTCAGCTCTGGGGCTTAGGAAGGGGACAGTGGAAAGGAGACCTTTCCAGAACTTCTCAGGGAAACTGTCCCTTCTCTCACTTCACTCCCTGGTCCTGTGGAGGGAGCAGCCTCTCTGCCCTCTCCCTGTCGCCTCTCCTGGAGGACTGACAGGGCAGACGGCATTGCCTCTCCTGGAGGACTGACAGGGCAGACGGCATTGGCGATGGAAATCCGATGTCCTGGGCAGAGCCAGCCTCGACTGGAACTGAGCTCCCAGGCCCCACGTTTTCCCTCCTACCGCATCTGCCGAGTGCACCCCGGACTCCTGGACTACTCGGAGCTCAGAGCAGAGAGTGAACAGAGTGACTCTGCTCTGCTCAGCATGTGCCACCTTGGATTGTGCATGACACAACACTCTGTCCTCTGATCCCCTGCCAGCCCAAGCCCACAAGCTCCCCCATCTGTCACAGGAGGCCGGCCTCTGGTCACCAGCAGAGCTGCGAAAGGACCTGCTCAAACTTGTCCACTGGAATTAGAGTTCGAGGCTGCTGGCTGGCGGGGCCTTTTCTTTGCTGCTATGAATTCATTTTTGCGTTTTGTCTTCATGTTTTTAATATTAGTATGACACATATCCATTAAACAAGTAAAGCTGGAAGAAACATTGAAGTATTAGAAAGGCAGGAAAACCCCTGTCACCTGTCAGCCTACCACAGAGGCTGTGGTGTGATTCGTCACTTTGACCACTTTCCTTTGTCCCGGTTTGGCTGATCTCCGCTGACACACGTCACATTAGCTTTGGGCTGCAAGGGCTCCAGGCCCCTTGGCCTCCCAGCTGGTGCCCTGTCACCCTGGGGAACTTCTCAGCCTCAAGGCATTTTTAGACACAGGGAAAAGACAGCAGCTTTAAAATAAGGCGCTGAATTTGGGCCAAAATTCCTTATGCCCACATGTGAGATTTGAACTGTTTTGGGGGGTTGCTGAAGACAAATTTGAGAAGTAGGGGAGGATGAGTTCTGTTTTTAGGGAATATGGCAGGCTAAATTCTCGGGATGAACAATCCTACTGAAAACAGCTAAAATGGCTGGATAAAATATTTTTTAAATCTTAAAAGCACTGAGAAGTTGACAGATAGTTGAGAGTGACCAGGAAAAAATCTGAAAGAAGCCAGACCGCAGCGGTCCAGGAAGCGGCTCCTGCCCCGAGAGTGTTTTCTTGTCCCAGCCACCTTGCACTCAGGGCACGGCAGCTGTGCAAAGCGGGGGACCTCCCGATAGGAAGCGAGGACCCTGAAGGTCTACACCACCGGGTAAGAAGGAAGGAGCAGACCAGAAGTCAACCCTGCCCCACACTGACACTCCAGGATCTGTCCGTCCCACAAGTTGGTGGTCATGTGGGGTGCAGGCTTCTTGGAAATTGTGAACACACTCAGTCCTCCTGCATATTTGCAGCCTGAATTCCTGTCCCTGCCAGGGCCAAGAGACCTCAGGCTGTGAATTTGCTTCCACACTAGCTCAGGTCAGTAGTGTTCTAGGAGACCCTTGGCAGAAGCAAACACAAATCCTCCCTGGAGAGAGCCACCTTTATTCTGAGTGTCCCACAGGTAATTCCTCAAGCACAGCGGTCGTGGCACTGTCGAGTACACGTGGGAACAAGTCAGCGTGAGGACAAACCAGAACCACCGATAACAGAAACACTCGTCCAGACGTCAGCCGATGTGGTCCGAGGACACAGATTATCAAGAACGAGGCTTGCTCTGTTAAGGAAGAGACGAGCTAATAAACATCCCCAGAGAAGAGAAGACTGCAAAAATGTGGCCAAGGTAATTTGAAAAACAAACAGAATTTCTAAAAATGAAAAATGAAGTCATAGAAATTTAGAACTCAATGAAAGTGTTTAACAGTCGATTAAGCAAGTTTAAAGGGTTAGGGTCAGCAAACCAGACACTCAGAGGAAACGACCCACAGCGACATTCAGATAAGCACCTAAAATGAAAGATACAGAAAAGAAGCTTAAAAATGTGGAGGATATGTCAGAGTTTCTCACATCCTATCCTCTGCTTACAAAACTTTTTCTGGGTCCGCATGTAGCCCAGCGATGACCCAGCCGGCTGCAGACGCCCCCGGGCTCCTGAGCTGTGGTCCCGAGGGTCCCAGCCAGGCCCCCCTGCCCTCCACAGCCAGGCCAGCGAAGGAGCCACCTGTGAGCCAGGCCTGTCCCCCTTCCCTCACCCTACCCAACATCTTAGAACAGAAAAATAATAATAAAAATAAATTAACCGCAATATTTTTTTTTGCTTTGATGAAGTAAATCCAGGGTTTGGATCCCCGTACCAGCCAGCTACCTACCGAAAATAAATAAATTAATTAATTAACATTCAGATAATTCTTACTTTAAAAAAGTACAAAATGCACAAATTTGAGTGCGTCATCACTGAATTTGACCTGTGTGACTCAATCTATTACCAAGATATAGAACATTTTCATTACCCCAGAAAGTTCCTTCATGGCGACCCTTCGTCTTCTACCCACTGCCCAGAAGCAACCGCTGCTCTGATCTTTTTCTATACCGTGGACTAGTTTTGTCTTCTAGCTGTTCTAGAATTTCATGTAAATGGAATATTGCAGTATATAGTCTTCTGTGTAAATTTTCTTCTACTCACCTTTTTTTGGGGTGGGGAGGTGCTTTTTTTGTGTTTTGTGTTTTCTTAGAGAGGGGTCACTTGTATTGCCTGGGCTGGAGTGCAGTGGCTATTCATGGGTGCCCAGGAGTTCTGACCTGCTTTGCTTCTGACCCGGGCCGGGTCACCCCTCTTTGGTCAACTGGGTGGTCCCTGCTCCGAGGAGGTCACCTAGTGTGGATGCCCGATGGCATAGCGCCCTGCAGCCCAGAACTCCTGGCTCCAGTGACCCTCAGCCTCCGACAGGAGCAGCGGGGCCACAGGCCACCGGCTCAGCATGTTGGTGAGTCCTGTGCCACTATATGGCTACACGCAACTTGTCTGTCCTTTTCTTATTGATAGACACCTGAGCTGTTCCCAGTTTCTACTTTTATGAATAAAGCGGCTATTAGCATTCTTCTTCAAGTCCTTTTGTGGACATGATTTTATTCCTCATGGGTAAACTCCTAGGAGTGAAATGCAGTTTACAGAAAACTGTCAAATGTTTTTCTGAAGTGGTTGTGCCATTTACATCCCACATGTCACAGTACAGGAGGTGCAGTTGCTCCACAGGCTTGCCAGCATCTGGCGTCACAGTCTTTCTATTTGATAAAAGCTATGGACTCTGTCCCCAGAAAAGATAAATCTACACACAAAACATTTGCCTGCCAGTAACCCTCCCCCTGTGCTGGCTTATGGGTCTCAGAGATGAACAATATGTAATGAGGCACCTACTAGGACTGGTATCGAGTGCCTACTACCGTCAGGCATTTTACCCACATCAGCTCAACTAATTCTCACAGCAAGTCTGTGAAATAGAATTAAGCCTTACAGATGAGGAAATTGAGGACTAGACCTAATGAATAACTTGACCAAGATTACACAGCTAGTAAGTAGCAGAGATGGAGATGGGGCTTGGGTGGGGCTGACTCCAGGGTTAAAACTCATGTTGTGCACAGGGAGGGTTACGACCAAAGGACGCTGGCTGAGGAGTAAGGGGCCAGCCGGGCGCTCTGAGCAGAGCACGGAGAAGGCGGAGGCAACACGCTGTGGGGCCAGACTGCCCGAGTCTGAGTCTTGGTTTTGCTGCTGTGTGACCCTCGTCAAGTAACTTAACTTCTCTGTGCTTCAGTGTGTGCTGTGAAGTGGTGTGAAGTGGTGTCTCGCTGAGGTTTTGATTTGCATTTCCCTGATGGCCAGTGACGCTGAGCATCTTCTCAGGTGCTTACAGACTATTCCTATATGTTCTTTGACAAAAGGTGTGTTCAGATCCTTTGTCCATTTTTTAATCGGGTTGTCTTTATTATTGACTTGTAAGTGTTTCTTATATATTCTAGATATAAATCCCTTATCAGATATAGGATTTGCAAATATTTTCTCTCATTCTATGAATTGGTTTTCACAAATTCAACTTGTGAAGGACGAAAATTTATAATTTTGATGAAGTCCAGTTTATTTTTTTATTTGTTGCTTGTGCTTCTGGGGTGTTATCTAAGAAACCATTGTCCAATCCAAGGTCACGAAGGTACATCACCCTGTTTTTTTGTTGTTGTTGTTGTTTTAAAGATGACCGGTAAGGGGATCTTAACCCTTGACTTGGTGTTGTCAGCACTATGCTCTCCCAAGTGAGCCAACCGGCCATCCCTATATAGGGATCCGAACCCATGGCCGCCTTGGTGTTATCAGCACCACACTCTTCTAAGTGAGCCATGGGCCAGCCCCATCACCCTGTTTTTGCACTATCATTTGAAATTATCTTGTCATTTGTTTAAATATTTGTTATAAAAGTGGGGTAGGGTTGCCAGACAAAATACGGGACTGGTGACCACTTGAACTGGAATTTCAGATGAATAGTGAACACTTTCTGCTGTGGATTGGATGTCCCCCCCGAAGTTCATTGAGGCTTATTCCCCACCGACAGTGTTCAGAGGGTGGGAGATCCTATTATGGTCATTGAAAGGTGGGGCCTTGAAGAGGTGATTAGATTGTGAGGGCCATGCCCTAGTAAATGGATTAATCCATTGATGGTTAAATGGTGGTCATGGGCATGGTTCTGAGGGCTTTAAAAGGAGAGCCAGTGAGGAGGTTAGTGTCTCTCTGCTTCTGCCATTTTGCCATGTGACAGTCTGCGTCACTGTGCAGAGTCACCATGAACAAGGCCCTGACTAGATCTGTTCCCTGGACTCTTGACTTCCCAGCCTCCGAAAATGCAAGCAACAAATATTGTTTCATTACAAATTACCCAGTTTCAGGTATTCTGTTATAAGCAACAGAAACGGATTAATACACTTTCGTTATATATAGTTTTTTTATTATTTTTGTTGTTGGCAGCTGGCCAGTGCGGAACCCGAACCCTTGACCTTGGTGTTAACGTTTTTGTATAACTATGTGAATATTGCACAGGATGCTTATCCTGTGAAACCTACTCGTTCTCTGAGATTCAATTTTAACTGCCATCCAGGTATTCTTATTAGCTCCCTCTCCCGTGACTTAATTGTTTTTTTCTCTTAATTGTGATAAAATTTACGTAATATAAAGTTTACGGGGCCGGCCCGTGGCTCACCTGGGAGAGCGTGGTGCTGACAACACCAGGTCAAGGGTTAAGATCCCCTTACCGGTCATCTTTAAAAAGAAATGAAATAAAATAAAAAATAAATAAATAAAGTTTACCATTTCTACCCGTTTTCTATCATTTTTTATTTTCCTTTCTCACCTTCACACAATAGAGACACTGTGTGACTCTCAGCATGCAGTTCCTTGTCACTTTGTAACTTTTTGAAAGAACCGGGTTAAACGCACCAGGCTCCGCCCTTCCTGGCAGCCCCCGCCCCCGTATCCTAGCAACGCCGGGACGCGCCTCTCCAGGCTGGGAGCGCGCACGCCGGGGTCACGTGCCGCCGTGCCCGCCGCCGCCGTCTCCCGGCCTCCCTAGCGCGGTTCTTACGGCAGCGGCGGCGGTGGCGGCCATAGCGGCGACTGGAGGCGGAACGAGGAGGGCGACTTGGCGGCCCCACTGTTCGTGCTGCTGGCGCTTGTGCTGCCCGGCGTCTGCGGAGACTCCTCGACCGGTGAGGAGGGCCGGGGGTCGGGGGTACTGGGGAGCCGGGAGCCGGGGGTCGGGAGGACTGGGGAGCCGCGGGCCGGGGGGAGCCGGGAGCCGGGGGTTGAGGGGACTGGGGATATGGGGAGCCGGGGCGACTAGGGCGCCCGGGAGCCGGGAGTCGGGGGGACTAGGGAGCCCGGGAGCCAGGGAGCAAGGGGTTGGGACTGCGGAGCCGGGGGTTTGGGGGGACTGGGGAGCCTGGGAGCCGAGGGTTGAGGGGCTGGGGGTTGAGGGACCAGGGAGCCGGGGTCAGGGGATGAGCGGGGTGAGGCCACCGGTTCGTAGGGTCTCAACCCGAAGACCTTGGGATCGAAGCCCAGGAGCGGGAGAGCCGTGGGGGTGAGCAGCCCCAGACCCGGGGGGACCTTCTGGGCAGGGGTGGTGCTGGTGGTGTGAGGATGGCCCTAGAGAGTTCCTGGGGGTGGCAGCAGTGCTTGGGCGTGAAGTCCCCGAGGTTTCGGGGGGCCCTACGGGTTCCCAAGCTGAGCTGTTCCCCAGGTGCCCCTGAGGTGCCTCTGTCCTGGACTCGTCCGTAAGTGTGAAGCCCTGGACTTGCTGGTGGGGTGGGGGTCCCTGACTGAGGTGGAGGATCAAGGAACTAACCTGACCCCTGGGTGAGGGCACGTGGAGGCGGCCCACCTGTCCTTCCCTGCGGCCGGCGGGAGGGAGGCCCCAAGCCTTGGTCCTTGTACTTTCCCTTTGGACTGGAGCCAGGGGTCAGAGGCCTGTCTAGTGCCTGCTCAACCCACCCTTGTGGACTGGGTCCTGCAGGGCCTGGGGAGGAGACCCAAGGGAGGGACCGGGGGGGGGGGGGGGGGGTGGTGGTGGCACACCCTGCCTGCTGGGTGTCAGGGCAAGAGACTCTCCCCCCAACCCTAGGACTCCCTGGGGCCCGGCATGGTTGGTCCTGCTTGAAGAATGTGCCCTTGTCCTCCAGTGGGTGCTGGGACCAAGTGTGTGTAAACGGTCCCCAAAAGGGTCAGGCATGGGGCCTGGACCGGATTATCATTCTTCACGAGATTTAGCCCCAGCGTCTTGCCCCAATATGCACCTGCCCCAGGTTGCCTCCACAATACGAATCCCATGTCAGGCTCCAGTGAAGGGCCCTGCCTGTGCGGGGCGGCAGGAGCTCCGAGAGTTTGATGCATGTTGCTCTCTCTGATTTTGTCTCACTTGGGGGCAGAGAATAAGATGGCATCTAGTCCACCCTCATCCTTTTACAAGTGGGGAAACTGAGGCCCGGGAGGGGAGTTGAGGTGTTCCAAGGTCACAGTGAGGTCACCTTGGGCACCCAGTTCAGAGCAGGGAATGTTGAGAGCTGTTTTTAGCAGACTCTCATGGCCTCTGGGTCTCAGTGCTGTGCACAGGACTGGGCCGTGTTTTGAGGGAGGTCACACAGGGTGTAGAAACCGCTCGTGGGAAGATGGATTGGAGTATATTTTTCCAGGAGAAAAGCAAGACAGCCTGTCTTCTGCGTGATAGAAATTTTTTTTCCTTTATTGAGACCCCAGTTTGGTTCTGGGTTAAAGATTTCTAGGGACAGACACATAGGGAGCCAAGTGTAGAAGCAGAGGCCCGGGGTGGCTCTTGGAGAGGTGGGAGCAGCCTGAGCCGGATCAGCTGTCCTGAGCAGGGAACCGCAGGGCTAGGGAGGGGCTGCCTCTTCACCATGTCCCTCTCCTCTTTCTCCTAATCAGAATGGCCCTTTATTGAATGCCTCCCGGCCAGGGCATTGGCTCAACAGTGAGGCAGCTCTCAGGTGAGTGCAGGACGTAAGCCACTGCAGGAAGACCTGCTCCCTGGTTTGCAGAGGGGCAGCTTCTCTTCTCGCTGTGTCCTTACACAGCAGGGAGGGACAGCGTCCGTCCTTGTTCCTTACTACAGGGCACTATCCTGTTCATGACAGCTCCACCATCACGACCTAATCACCTCCTAATACCGTCACCTTGGAAATTAGGTGCTCAACATAGAAATTGTGGGGACGCGGACACTCAGTGCGTAGCACATGGCATATTCTCCCCCGTTCTTTTCCTTTTGACCTCCTGTGTCTTCGTTTAAGTGGATTTTTGTAGTGAGATCTGCTACCCACTCTGAAAATCACTGCTAATAATTGAAGCCTTTGGGTGATTTACGTTTTATTATATCTTTGGTATGGTTGATTTTACATCTTCCATCTTCCTGTTGGTTTTCAAATGTTCCTGTTTTTGTTTTTCCTTCTATTCTGCTTCTTTTTGGAGCCCTGTTTTTTCAGGGCTCTTCATCAGTTTTTCTTTTGGTTAGTAGTTGTTCTAATGGTTACAACACTCACTCTTAATTATTACAGACGGTGGAGGACTAATGTGCACACACCGTCGTTCCTGTCGTGGTGGGCGATGCTGCTCTGCTGTTTCATTCTGGTCATTGCCCGTCAGCCTGAAGAGCGCTCTGCAGTGTCCTCGCGAGGTGAGTGAGCGGGTTCCAGGTTCTCCTTGTATCTGTTTATCCGAGATTGTCTGCGAGGCTCCTCCATGGTGAAGACTGTGGTCACGTTACCGCGTTCTGTGCTCACTTTCCTCCTTTCTTGCTTTGTGGACTCGACGCTTTGTGTCTCGCGCATCAGCAGCACCACTGAAGCCCTGGTTTGGAATCAACTTTTCCTTGGCTGCTTTGAGGACTTTTTCACCTTCGGTTTTCCTCACGGGGTCTGTCGTGTGCCTGTTCATTGTCTTCCTGCAGCTTTCCGAGCTTTTTGCTTCTGTGGCTTGATGTTTTCCACCAACTGAGGGAAATTTTGGTTCTGTTGTAGGTTTTTTCCTGCCCCATTGTCTCTCCTCTGTCCTCCTGTGTATTCAGTTCTGTATGTTAAATGGCTTATCGTGGTCTGACAGGCTCTGTTCATTCTATTTTTACCTGTGTTTTCCTCTTTTACTCAGTTTGGACAATTTCTGCAGATTGGCTTCAAGTTCCCTGGCCTCTTATCTGCTGACTCCAGCTGCTGTTAAAAGCATCTAGTGAATTGTTTAATTCAAATATTGTACTTTTAAATTCCAGAATTTCTCTTTGATTCTTTATTTCTTTCCTTAATTTTTCATTTCTCTGCTAAGATCCTCATTTCTTTCACCCCGTATATCCACTGTTTTCTTTCAGTTCTGGAACATATTTAAGTAGGTTAGGATTGGCCTTCAGACCAGCAAGGAGCAGTGGCTTTGAGAATCAGCAGGGGACGCCCATAGTGATGAGAACACGAAGGGCAGGCCAGGAATTGGGACAACAGTCTCTGGGGAGAAACTTTCCCCTTCACACGTGTCTTCCCATCTGTGCACAGTGGCAGCAAAGAGCTTGATTAAAGCCAGTGACACTAGAGATCCTGCCACGAGCCTTCCCTTCCCGGTCCCCGGCAGGCTGCAGGGCAGGGGACGACCAAGTTCCCTGTTCCGTCACAAAACTTCAGGGAATCACTTCACAAGTCCACGGCCAGTCCCCCGTTCCCTGTGTCATGAACAGCTCTGCTGAGACAAACCTGTGGTTCCCAGGAAATGGTGGATGGTGATTTCAGATACTGTTTCCACTGGTGACCTGGATGATTTACTTAATATCTGAAAAACCACTTTAGCACTTAAAGTGCTATGTATGTTCCCTTGAAGCACCAGGATCTTTTATTTTTCTGACCAGTAAGGGGATTGCCACCTTTGGCTCAGTGCCATCTACACCATGCTCAGCCAGTGAGTGCACCAACCATCCCTATACGGGATCCAAACCCACGGCCTTGGCACCATCAGCACCGCACTCTCCCGAGTGAGCCACGGGGCCAGCCCAAGCACCAGGATCGTAATGTCAGGAGGGCATGCTGATGGGCAATAAGGAATGAATCGTACACTTGTTCAAGTTCACATGTCCATTTACACAAAAATATTGAGACCAATATCCAGTTCTGTTTAAAAGTTACATGTTTTCTACTGTGTAAATGTGATCACACAGGCCACCCAACACACACACAAACAGCATGTAAATATGCAATACACATCAGTTCCTGCTACCTTTCTTATGGCTTTTCTGTAAGTTAGAAAACTATATGAAATTCTAGTAATTTTTTCTAAAAAGTGAATACAAATTAAAAACCTAAAAGACAGATATTTTCACCTTATTTTCTTTAAAAAGTGAAAGAAAATGTTCAAGCTTCACAGATTGACCTACTCACAGTTAAATAGCCACACTACAAATCCCAGATGGGGGCACGGCCATCCTGGCCCAGAGGCACCACTCAGTGATGTGCGCGAGGGCTCCTGGCTCCTCAGTGTCACAGGTGAGGGCTCCTGACTCAGCATCGCAGGTGAAGGTTCCTGTCTCCTCAGTGTCATAGGTGAGGGCTCCTGGCTCAGCATCGCAGGTGATGGCTCTTGAGTACCTGCTCCTCCTCCAGCAACTCCTCTTTTCTGGTGCACAGGCTGTGGTTCACACACACTGGCCCCATTGGCTGGCTCCATCCCCGCCAGGGAGAGATCACAGTCCTTGAGTGACCACTGCCTGGCATTGCAGCACTGAGAGTTCAGTGACAGCTGGTGACTAGACAGGATGACCTGCTTCCCTGTGGCATGGGTGCCCAGGAGGCCTGGCCATGCCTGCATGGCTGTTCGTCACCCCAGGCTCCTGCCTGAAGCCTCAATGATCTCCCCATGAAGTGCAGAGAAACCATACATTTGGCCTTTGCTGTCCAGACTCTTCACACTCAGGTGCTTCCATCTCTAGCTCAGGGGCTTCCAGAGGAACCCACAAGATCCTGGGAGTAGCTGTGCCCCCTGCTGGGCGAGGGGTGCTGGCCAACTGCTGGGGGCTCTGCCAGGTCTTCACACCCAGCACGTCCAGCTGCCTCTGTCCGTTCCCCATGCAGACCCTGCCTCCTGTTTCCCCCCATAAAATCTGTCCAAATTGAACCCAGCAGACTCCCCTCTCTCTCTGTCTATATCTGCATCATACCTAGATCATGTCTGTGTATGGATGTCTCTAGAGTATTTTCATTTTATGTCTTTGTTTAAATCTAAATATATAAATATTTTAGATAGAAACAGATATAAATTATTTTACATCTATGTAAATATATTGATTAAAATGATTTTATCATCTCTTTCTGTTAATTAAAATTCCTGATCAGCAGTGATCCCTGAGTACCTCATACGTGTCTGCACGTGTGAATGTTTGAACACATGGACACTGCATGTGTGTGCCGCAGGAATGACTGTGTTTGCATGTCTGTACACATGTTTCACACGTGTCCATAGCTCCGTGGATCTCTCCAGTTAGGCATTTGGCCCTTCCTCACACTCTTCATCCTATTTCATTTATTTTCTGCCCCATTACTTTACTGGTTTTTATTTTTGAAAAGCGTTTTAAAGATTATCTGCTTGTTAAACTCAATGAATCTTCCAGCCCTTCTTTTACTTGACTGTTCTACAGCATTCACTAGTATTTCTGTATTTTTTTTTCCTGATTGTAAGTATCATATTGTTCAATTCAGAAAATGTAGAGTATGAAACAAAATAGAAAAATAAAGAAAAATCCTATAGTTATGCCAAATATTTTAACCTCTGTCAGCTCTTTTGTGCATTCCTTTTCCTATCTGTTTTTCTGTGCATACATCTGAATTTTTCACAAGTGGGTATCATGGGTTTAGATTCAACGTCCTATTGCAACAATTTTCACATCATTAAATGATTTGCCAAAACAGGATTTTAAGTACCTGCTATGTATCAGGAATTCACTGTTGAAAGCACTCAGCATGAATTAGCTCATTTGTTCTCCCAAAACAGCCACGAAGTGAATAATGCCATCCCAGTTTACAGAAGATGGAGCTGACACTGTCACAAAAGAGGCCTGTTCAGAAGAGACGCTGTATGAGCCGCAGTTTGCTATGGGAAGAAGCTATAGCAAAAGCCTCCTCCTGTGTCCAGGGTAGGGGGCCGTGTGCGTGGTCCTCTTCCAGCCCCAGAGCAAGACTCCCTCCCACACCAGTGGGGTGAAGGGAGGCTGTTAATGCTGCCGATGCCTGGGCAGTTGGTTCAGGAGTGGTGCAGTCACGGGGCAGGGAGGCCAACCTGACCAGGACAGGGGTGTGTCCAGCCTGCAGCAGCAGATGCCTGTGCTCACCTTTGGCAGGTGTTTTCCCTGGAGACCACCAGCCACGGGTAGCAGATTGGTCATGTAAAACCCCTCCTTCCCTGGAGGGGCAAGGCTTCCTCCTCCTTGGACTTAACACACATTGAGAGCAGAGTCTGAACACTGTAAACACAGGTGCACAGAAGGTCCTGCCTGCCAGGCCCCACCTACACCACACAGGACCACAGGCCACTCTGCAAAGCAGGTGTGTGTCCGTGCAGTCCACAGGGTCTGCCACAGTGTTCATCACCTGGACCATCTGTAGAAGTGACAGCTCTGGCACCACTGGGAGGATATGCTGTGGACAGAGCTGCTGTCCCATAGGCTCCTGAGCCAGTGGCAAGGGGGTGGGCTATGCCTGGCAGCTGAACACACAGGCCTGGAACTGAGAGGGCTGGGATGGGTTTGCTCACTACGCCCAGGTGGGGAGTTGTGTTCCCTTCTCCCTTCATTGAACTTCCACCAGGGAACATGGTGAGGGTCCCACTGACCTGTAGACACAGATGCTGCATGGACATCCTGGATAGCCCAGGTCCCAGAAGGGAGTTACTGTGCTCCTGAGCTCGATCACCCAATATTCTGGGTGAGCTACTGTGTGCAGGGCAGGAAGGCACGTCTTGGAGCATGCCTGGTGGTTTTAGGGTGACCTGGAGCAGGCCCCCAGGTGACCACAGACTCAGGAGGGACAGTCTGCGCAGCTCCCTGATCAGGAACCCAGACCATGCAAGTGCAGGCCCCGCCAGCCCCTGGAGGAGCCCACGCATGACGTGGGATGAGATGCATTTGATTGCTTTGGTTTGGAGTCACCATCTTAAGGAATCCATGACAGGTCAGAGTCACGTTAGCTTCCTGACATGTTAAGGGGCATAAATGGATCTGCTGTTGAAGGTCCCCCCCCCGGCCCATTCTGGACACAGAGGACAGGCCCCCCTCTCTCTCTGAGGCATGTCTTGGCCACCAAATGCATTTGTTTCTTGGAGGGGCAGGTGGGATGGGCATGTGCTTTGGTGGCCTCAAGTGGTCCCCAGCCCAGGAGGGGTGGGAGTGGGGATAAGTGCCCTGCTCTCCTCCATGCACAGCAGATGTGGCTGGGCTGGGGTCCCAGTTTCTCAGTGGACCCCTGGCAGGACTGAGCCCCAGGTGCCTACAGCGCTAACCCCTGTCAATGCGATGTTTACTGGCTTTCTGCCTTCTCTGTCTGAGTCCCCCTCTCTCATGTAGCACCCAAGAACCACCTCCCCAATAAACTGCTTGCACCAAACTCCTTGCTGTGGAGATTCAGGGTCTGCTTGGGACGGCAGGAGCACCCCTTCTGCGTCCTTCGCATCTTATTTATGAGAAGTAAGAAATAAGAAATAAAAAGAGGGGAGCAGTAAAGACAACAGAGAAATCTTCTATAAGAGAGAGAGTGCGCACATGGGCACACGATGCAGGACTCAGCTGACATCGTAACCGGATGCTCAGATCATGAAATGGTGTTTCCACGTGGGGCAAAGGAGGAGACATGTCTGGGTGAGCAGAGAAGGCGGTGGAGTCCTCAGGCCGTGAGAATTCAGGCGGGAACGGCCTCAGCGGGGGTCTGAGAGGGGCCCTGCCTTGGGATCTGAGGGTAGCAGCTGGGAGCCCCGGGGCCTCAGGCCTGCCTCAGACGCAGGTTGCAAGATAGTGCCCCTCGTCCTACTAGGAGGAAAAGCGAAGAGCTGGGGACAGTAAAGACAACACCCTAACCCTGTTTGCAGACCTGCCCGAGGCCCGGCGCCGTCAGACCCCGCAGCAGGGTGGCCACCGCAGGTGTCTGTGCGGGGGCCGGGGAGGCCCAGCGCCAGGGAGCTGAGAGCCCGCCGGGGTGTGCGGTGGCTCTGGGGCCACCGAGGCTCCAGCAAGGTGTTTGGAGAGCGGCTTTGAGCATCGCCGGGACCTCGGGTGGGAGCCTTGTCAGAACAGCACTGTCAGGTGAGCGCTCACCTGCTCTTGGCCTGACCCCTGGGCAAGCGGAAGAGCAGGACATGAGGACCCCCCAGAGCTGCCCTGTGACCCCGAAATCGTGAAACCAGCACCGCCTGTGCCTCCCCCCGTGGCACTGCTCTGGGAGGAGGAGGGACCACACGGCGACAGCTCCAGGCTTTCCAGGCGCAGCCCCCAGAGGCCCAGGATTGTGCCTCCACTGTGCCCCAGAAGCTTCCACTGCGTCCTGGGGAGGGGCCACTGCCACCCATGGGGACCGTTCCCCAGAGCCGAGGTCTCGGCCCCTGATAATGACCCCGCATGAGCCACAACTGGTGCCTTCGTGGTTGTCAGCTCGCTGGGGACAGGGCCGCATCCCCCAGGAATGTGGAGAAGGGTCTGCAGAAAGCCAGGGAGCTGTAGTGTGGGGCATGTGTCCTCGCCCCTGGCCTGGGGGTGCCATCTGCTCCCACCCCTCCTCCCTGAGCTAATAGTGCCCAGGACAACCACAGCCCACCCCTTCCCCTCTGCCGTGGACTTGGGACTCTCAGAGAACAGCCCCACACTCAGTAGTCAGTGCCCCCCACAGGGCCCTGGGACACTGCAGAGCTTTAGGACAGAGGTCCCCAGACAACAGACGCCCACTCAGCCATGCGGCCCTGTTATTCCATACGGTCACAGGGTATGTGTGTAAATCATGGGCAATCTCCATGAACTTGTTTGTTTATTTGTTTGTTTTCAGTTTTGTTTATGTCAGTGAGAATGGACATCCTGGGCAGCTCACGCACAGCGTTCTTTCACAAACCACCGTCATACAGTGTAATTAGGAGTCTTCAAGCCCAAGTCACCAAAACAACACAAATTACCATGAGGTTGGTCTCTTGGATCTTGGAAAATTAAAATGATAGAAACAAGAAAACGTGAATTCTTGCTGCACCAGCAGCATGATCCTGGGGCTTTCTGCCCTTACGGCCAGCAGCGCAGCCCTCTTGTTCCTGGGGGGCAGCTGCCTCGGGGAAGGGCCACTCACTCGGGCATGGGCCTGGCACTGAGGAAGGCACAGTCCTGGTGGCACCGCCCAATGCAGGCGCCTCTGCGAGCCACGGGTGCTGTTCACTGTGCAGGGGCAGGTGCAGTGACTTCCTCAGCCCCAGCACCCACCCTGCAAGGCTCCCTAGTGTTTATGGAAACTCTTTATCAACTAACTCATCCATTCCTCACCAAAATTCAATGAAGTAAGTGTTTCCACTTTACAAACAGGGTTCAACGTCTGCTCCAGACCCATCGCACTGATGGGCAGCAACTGCAGGACCTGGCCCAGAGCTCCCTGTGGGGCACGGCGAGGCATGTGACTGTGGTTTACTGCTGCTGGTGGCCCTCCTCCCTGGCCCTTTCCCCAGAGGTCAGTCTTGGCCCACGGCTGTCCTGATGCCCCATGGTCCAGGGATCCACACACTTGACCTTGGTGGTATCATCTTATAAATTCTGTATTATGTAAGCTGTACTGTATTATATACACTGTATGGGGAGCCTCACGGGTACTGGGAAACCTGCATTGTGTTGTGTGTGGTACTGTAGGGCACTGTTCTGTGCTGTGTTGTACTGCACCATATTGTATCATCCTGTCCTGTACTGCCCAGGCTGTGCTGTATTGCATGTGCTGGGCTGTGTTGTGTTGTTCTATATCATATTACACTGTACTGTACAGCATTGTGCTGTGTTGTACTTTGTCATGCTGTGTTGTGCTGTGTTTTGCTTCACTGCACTGTTCGGTCATGCTGTGTTGTGCAGCACTGTGCTGTGTTGTGCTGCAGTGTGCTATGTTGTACTGCACTGCACTGTGCTGTGTCATGTGTGCCGTGCTGCACTGTACTGTGTCATGCTGTGTTGCACTGCACTGTGCTGTGTCAGGTGTGTTGAGCTGCACTGTGTTGTGTCATGCTGTGTTGCGCTGCACTGTGCTGTGTTGCGCTGCACCGTGCTGGGTTGTGTTTTGTTGTGCTGCACTGTGCTGTGTCGTGCTGTGTTGCACTGCACTGTGCTGTGTCGTGCTGTGTTGTGCTGTGTTGTGTCATGCTGTGTTGCGCTGCACTGTGCTGTGTTGCGCTGCACCGTGCTGGGTTGTGTTTTGTTGCGCTGCACTGTGCTGTGTCGTGCTGTGTTGCACTGCACTGTGCTGTGTCGTACTGTGTTGTGCTGTGTCGTGCTGTGAGATGCACCTGCTCTACTTTTCCACCCGTCCTTAACTGGCATCTAAATATCTGCAGCTTTGGTTGATGTAACAATGCTTCACAAGCTCTCCCTGTCTGTCTCCTTGTGTCCGCACGTGCAGCTTTCTGTCAGGAGCATCTCGTGGATAACTGGGTTGTGACCATCCACTGGACTTGACGGGGGGCGCTGGCAGACATGGATACATTGGGACCCAACACACTCTGTAGTCTCTCCTGTAAATCCTTACGAGACTGTCAAGCATTTGGGGAAAGCTCATGAGCGGTTCCCTTCCCCAGGTGCATCCCTTTGATGACACATCCCCGAATCAAGAGATTCTGAGGAGCTTCACCAGGGACCTGGGGAAGGGGACCTTTTGACCTGGGCTTTTCTGCTCATTGTTTCACATAATTTATTATTTTAAAAGTAAGCTGTTTGGAATGACAACTTTGCTAGTGTCATCAAAACATGAACCATGAACCCATCTTCCAGCAAACTCAGTTAAAATTTCTTCTTAGGAATCCACAGACTTGTGCATGGTGAGAAACATGTCTGGCACGCCCATGAGGATCCTCATTCCCCGTTAGCCCTGGATACCTTGTGTCTGCAGAAAGCTTCTTACACAACCTGAGGTCACTTACAGGGTGAACAGTGGCAGGCAGGTGGTCCGCAGTGGCTCCCCTCATCCACTAAGCCCGCCACTGGCAACAGCCTTCCTCGCTGTGGCAGTCACAGACCTTGTACCCGATTAGTTGTAGCTGTGCTGGGACTTCATGAGCAGATGCCTCCATTCCCACATGTGGAGACACCCTGGGGGACACAGCATGCCGACCTCCCCAGACAGGTGATAGGAGCTGGGAAAGAGGTCGTGGGTAATGTTGGGAAAGAAAGTGATGGATCCAGAGGGCCAGGAAGATGCAACAGCATATGGGAGACACGAGGGTAGGTGGGCAGGTGAGGATGGTCAGTGCAGGCTGCAGCATCTCTGAAAACTTTGGCCTTGGCAGGAAGAAGCAGGCCCAGAATCCTGAATCACAGGGGAGAGAAAACAGGTCACAGAGACAGGAGGGATAGGGGTGGAAGGAAACAGAACTTGGTGCCTGCTGAGTCTGCCACAGGCAGCTCCGTCTCCACTCAACATCATGACATCGCACTGTGCTACAGGAAAAGTGCAGATCCCAGTGGCCGCCCCCAGTCACTCTGTCCAGGGATCAAGAATCAAGGGACGGGACGGCCACAGCCATGCGTTCACAACACCCAGGGCCCTGGGCTGGGAGGCACTGGGGGAGCCACGCCAAAGCATGAGACGTGGACAAGAATGCTCCAGACTTGCTACAGACCCTTACAGGATTACGGCACCAGAAGGAATTCACTATTATAATGACAGTTTTCTCAGAATTTAGCCCATTTTCTGTTGGGTTAAAAGGCACAGCTTTAAAAGCAATATAGAGGACAATATAAGACTGACTGGCTGCCTGCTTTCATGATAGAATTCATTTTTAAAATGTCAGTGCCAGTAAATATAAAATGAAGTTGAAATCCACATGCCTCACTCTGTCCTTCCAGCCCAGTCTCTAGGACACCCAGCCCCATTCAGAGGTCTCTTTCTAGTACCTGTGTGTGTGTGTGGCTGTAGACCTGCACATTTACATGCAGGGATCAAATGCACACGCATGGACGTGTGAGGAAATTGTGTTAATTTGGCATGTGTTTTGGACTCCACAGCCTGTCTGCAGTCTGGCCAGCACACTCCGACATCCAGCCTGGCCAGGTATTCATCTGCCAGCCCCTCTGCTGCACCCTTAGCCTCTTCCAGTGTCCCAATGTCACACGCATCACTGACAAAAACACCAAATGTACACACGTTTCGGAAACTCTGCTCATTTTTGCAGAATTAATTGCTAGAACAGAATTTGGCCTTGAGGAGGCACAGTTTCAGGGATCATTTGAAAATTTTTAAGTAATTTGCATTCTAAAGTATAATCTTTATTGCTTTAAGTGAAATAAATTTTACAAATTATAATGTTTTCCTATATAAACCTACTGTATGTGATTCAAACTAGTCATAATACTGCTGATTTTTCAATTTAAAAAAAACAGTAATTTTTTCCTTCAATTGGCAAATTCCTACCTTTACATTTTGGCTTATCGGTGGATTCTTAACCGCTTCTCTCAGTGGATAGGAAGAAACAAAATTAAAAGCTGGGGGGAGGAGGAAAGAGTGGGGACTAACCTAGCCCACCCTGTCTGAGCTGTGCATGGCCACAGCAGCCCCCTGACCCACAGTTGTGCTCACAGCAGCTCCCACCTGTCCTCAGCCCCGGGGAAGAGACCACACAGCAGAAACTGGAAGTTTCTCTCCATCCAGAGCTGATAAGCCGGGGCGGCACCACCCAAGTCTCGGAGGACCTGCATTGGGTGTGGTGTCTGTGCCAGAGTCTCTCTGCGTGACCGGGAGACTCACCCTGACGGGGAATTGGAAAGGAAGGAGGGTCAGTCACGTAGCCAGTTCCCAGGAACGTGCACTTTAACTAAAGCGTGTGGAGGACAGTGTTGAAATGGCCAGGTGGGGCAGAGCCCTCCAGCTCTCAGAACACCACGGCCTCCAGAGGGGTGCAGACTCACAGGGCGGCCAAAGGCCCATGCTTCTGGAAAAGCCCTCCTGTTTCAGAAACAGTAGACACATCACCCTCGTGGAGGCCTCTCAAGGGAAGCCACACGCGGGGAGTGGGAACGCACACCAGAAGGACCCTAGTGGGGAGAGGAAGCAGCTGTGAGTTTGTGTAAATTTATGTGACAAAAAAGAAAAATGAACATAAAATAGCCCGACTGCTCCAGCCAGAAGACTTTGTTTCTTTTTGACTAAAGTGCAGTCAAATTCTGCAGTGACATTACCAGCAGTGCTGCTCCCACGGTTGCAGGATGGACGGCGGAGTCCAGGCTTGAGCGGCTGAGGGCACCTTGGCTCCTCCAAACCCACAGCCCTGCACCCCGTGGCCACCCAGGTCACCCTGTCACCCCCTGGACCTTCTGTCTTGTCCTGGTTTCCTGTTTTCCCATTTTTCTGGGCCCCTCTTGGCCACCTGTGCCACCCCTCCCCACCTGCCTCCTCTGTGTGCGGTTCATGGGCTCCCTCTCCCAGGTCACTTCTTCCTGTCCCTTCCCTGCTCACACTCCCTGCATCCTCAAAGGTCCCCTTTAAGCACGTGTCCCCCTCTCTGCTCACAGAGCTCATCATGCTGTAGATGTGGCCCCAGGCCTGTGTCTCGAGATTGGGTGCCCCAAGAGTGCCGCTCTGCCTCCTTCACCTGGACTGCTCAAGGTCTGCACATGGAGCTCTGTCTCAGCTGTTGGATGTTGAACATCTCCACACTTGCAGAGCGGGGGATGCCCCATGAACAGCGGCTTTCCGGGTGACCCTCGCAGCCAGGGAGGCTGTGCAGAGAGATCCTGACCTACTCTTAGACAGGGCGTCCTCTTACGTTCTGGCTCACTTTGTTACAGGTACACAGCTCCAGGAGACTACCCCTGCAATGGGGTGGATGGACACCTGGCGCATTTTCGTATCCAGCACAGAGGAATTGTGCAGGGAAGGGGGCCAGTGAGGCCCCTGGAGAGGAGCACATGGGCAATGAGAGGTGGTTTTCTTCCAGCAGGTCTGGAGTGCCCTGGCAGAGGGAAGGGGTCTCATGTGGCCTGCGTGTGAGATAAAGAGAGTTGCAGCACAGGGTCAGGAAAACTCAGGATGCACGGCCAGAACCCATGCTCTGGGCAAAGACACGGGCCTAGGAAAAACTACGCATTCCTTGTTGAATTTGATATGGGGTCAGGGAGAGGATGATGGGCAGGTTTCATGCTGGCATTTTTTGTAAAACTGGTCTATTAATAGCTAGTGTGATTTTGCTGAAATTACCAGTCCTGCCTTTCAGCTCATACTAAACTAGACACGTGATGTAATGATGATGGAAATACATTACATTTTAGTCCCTTAGCCCCTCGAAAGCCTTCCACATCTTCCACGCCTCGCACCAAGGCCCCGTGGGCTGGTGGACATTTGCGGGGCGCCCCAGGGCCTTGCTCCGCTCTGCCGTGTGTTCTGGCCAAAGTCCTTGAAACAAATCAGAGCAGTAAGGAAAGCCCAGAGAAATTAAAGTTCTATGTTCTCTGCCAGAACCACAGAGCAGCGCAATTCTGCGGCTAGTCGCGTCCCTAGCCCGCAACTCCTTCCTCTTACCAATTCTTTCCTTTTACCATGTCACTGGTGAAGAAAATAGGCCCGAGGCAGCCACAGTGCAGGTAGAGCCAGTCACAGGGCTCCTGGCCTGATCCTGCCACCCGGTGACATCTCGAGTGCACTTCCTAATGTGGGACAGAGGCACAGGACACACCAACCAGGGAGGAGCCTGAGGTCATCCTCCTCTGTGTCTCCCCAAGGTCCTGTGAGGTCATCTCGGGCCCTGCTGGGCAGGGTCAGAGAAGGCAACCGCCTTTGTGTGGTCTGTCCTTGGCCCTTTCTGCATCTGGAGAGTGCTCGGTGGTGCCCAGGTGGCATCTTCTCTGAGCTTACTCTGTTTAAATATGATACAGGAATTAGAAATACTGCAATCATGCTTTCCAGTATAAAGTGACCCTGGACATGTCAGTGATAGCACGTTTGTATGATTACAATTTACAAATTAATTAGTGTGCCTGCTAATTAAATAAAATGTCTTTTGTTTTAACTAAATAAAATTTTGGAGACAATACCCCAATTGTTCCATTTTCGAATTTAGGCTAGAGTACTTTTGTACTATTGGAATATTCATATAAAAAAGGAAAAAATCTCATTTCTCAAATAGAATATTTTAGTTTTCAATAAAATTTAAATAAGTTACATGATTATTCAGTGTCGTACAGGAACTTTAAAGATAGTCCTGCAGAGATCAAAGTGACAAAAATCCTGTGATCTCCTAGGAAGAAACCATTCATTTCTTTCTTAGTAGATGCTAATGATACAAGAAATTTAAATGGGTTTTCCCAAGACAGAAATCACATTCTTTATACATTTTCATCCATCTAATGTGAAATTTTGATGTGTTATTTTCGCGTGTGTCTGCCTTGATTGAGGGCACATTTCTGCCCCACACTCTGTGACAGCTGCGTGAGATCCTCTACAATGTTGTTTCACATTTATCTCCATAGACTACGTCACTTTCTAGTTTCCATCATCTCTAGACTTAACCACCTACGGTGGAACCATCCACACAAAGTGGACAGTGGAATCAGGAGGGCGATGCCCTGTACCCATGTTTTCATGCATTTGAGCCATGTTTTATGCTGTGAAGTTCAAAAGATTGATTTGCAAAAAATTGAACATTTTAGTAAAGAGAATGTTAAATTGGCTCAAACAAAGACAGTTCAGTCTCGCAGCTTCTCATGGTTTTCTTAGATGTGACAACTGGAAATGCTTTCTGGTGCTCAAGAATCAAACTGTAATTAAATTATTTAAAAAGGACACACACACAATAGTCATCTAGTTATTTTAATATGTCCATGCACATCTCATTGTTCTCTGCTAAGCTTGAATTTTTTTGTCTTTAACAAAAAAAATTTTTTAAATCCATTTATATTGGTTTTACCTATTAATGCTTTTTCCATCTGCAAAAAAAAGATCTGTATAGTTTTGTAATTCTACTATGAGGCGTATTTATTTATAATTTCAATTTTTTATATTAAATAGCTGAATATTATATGAAGAAGGGTACTAAATAACAGAAAAATGCTTTGATTGAGTGGAAATCAAAAAGTTACTTTCTACCCCTTTAAATCTTTTCAGCTTTATTGAGGTGTACTTTATAAAGAAGTCTCATCAATTTTAAATGCACAGTTGAATGGACCTTGGCAGCTTTACACGGTCAGGAGACATCACGCTGTGGAATACCGCAGCCAGCCTAGGTCATTTCCTCACCCCATTTGCAGGCGAGGCCTCTGTGGACATGTGGCCTGAGAGCCACCGACCCGCCTCCTCTCTGTGGTTCTGACATTGCACAATCGCAGGTGCACACGGAGTCACCGCCCACAGTCTCTCTCGTCTGACTTCTCAGCAGCCGTCCTTGATGCTCACCAAGTCCATGCAAGCACCAGCAGTTTGTTCTTCTTGACTTTCTTATACAATATTTTGTAATTCTGGTGAACATAGCTTCCACATGACTTGTTAAACTTATTTTAAAATACTGTACATTTTGTGGTGCTATTGGGGATGAAAAGGTTTTATTTGTGTCATTTTCCAATTGTTTGTACTAGCACAAGTACATAAATACAGAAACACTTTTCACGTACTGACCTTGTGGCATGTATCCTGCTAAACTCCCTCAACGCCTCTGGTATTTAGAGTAGAATCCATCAGGTTTTCTACATGTGTCATCATGTCATCTGCAGATAAAGACAACTTTTCTCCTTCATATCCAATCATCATGCTTTTCTATTTATTTTTATGACACTGGCAAGGACCTCAGGTGCAGTGTTTGAGGAGGCTGAACATTCCTGCCTGGCTCCTGATTCCTATTTTGTGAAAAGTTTTTTGTTTATGTTGTTTTGGCAATTGAATTTTGCTTTATTTTACCTGTTGAATAAGTCATTTTTCTCCTTTATTCTATTAATAGAATGAAATTCTTTGCTTTTCAGATGTTAAAGTAAGCTTTCAGTGCTAGAATCTTGATCATCATAAGAAATTATTGCTTTTAGGGCCGAGCCCGTGGCGCACTCGGGAGAGTGCGGCGCTGGGAGTGCAGCGACGCCCCCGCCGCGGGTTCAGATCCTATATAAGGATGGCCGGTGCACTCACTGGCTGAGTGCCGGTCACGAAAAAGACAAAAAGGAAAAAAAAAAAAATTATTGCTTTTATATGTTGCTGGATGAAATTGACTAAAGTTTTGTTTCGAATTTTAGTTTTTTATTCATGAGGGGTATTATCTTCAGTAATTAAATTTAATGTCATAAATTTTAATCAAATATTCTCTTATTACTCTTTTAATGTAAGTACAGTATATGTTGCTGATTTTGATCATTTGCATCTTTGCTCTTTTCCCCTTGATCATTTTGGGTACAGGTTTATACATCTTGTTTGTCATTTCAAAGAACAAATTTTGACTTCGATGATTTTCTTCTTTTTATTGTGAGAAGAATACAACGTGAGATCTACTCTCGTAAGGTTTTATGTGAACAACACAAACACTTGTTGACTGTAGGCGCAGGGCCATCCCGCAGGTCTCCAGAACCCGCTCACCTTGAGTAACTGAAACATCGCACCTGTTCAACAGCTGCTCCCCATGTTCCACCCCCTCTCAGTCCCTGGAAACCACCATTCTACTCTCTGTTTCAATGAGTTCTACTTTTTTAGATTCCACATACAAGTGAGATTATACTGTATTTGTCTTTCTATTCCAGGCTTATTTCATTTATCATGATGTCCTCAAGGTTCACCCGTGTTGTTGCATGTGGCTGGATTTCCTTCTTTTCTCAGTTGAATAGTATTCCATTGTGTGTATATACTGCATTTTCTGTATCCATTCATCTGTCGATGGACATTGAGGTTGTTTGCATATCTTGGCTACTGTGAATAATGCTGCAATGAACATGGGAATGAATATACCTCTTTGAGATCCTGATTTTAATTAGTTTGGATATATACCTAGAATTGTCATTGCCGGATCATATGGTAGCTCCATTTTCACTTTTTGAGGAACCTGCATACTGTTTTCCACAGCAGCTACATCATTTTACATTCACACCAACAGTACACAAGGATTCCTTCTTCCCCACATCCTGCCAGCTCTTTTTATCTCTTGTCTTTTGGATGATAGCCATTCTAATAGGTGTGAGGTGACATCTCATTGTGGCTTTAATTTGCATTTTCCTAATGATTAGTGATGTCAGCCATTCTTTTATATACTTGGTGATTTGTGTGTCTTCTTTGGAGAAATGTCTATTCAATTTCTTTGCCTAGTGTTTTAATCAAGTTATTTGGGGTTTTGTTGTTGTTGTTGAATTGTTTGTTTTTATTGAGTTATATGAGTTACTTATATATACTGGATATTAATCCCTTATAAATATATGGTTCACAATATTTTCTCCCAATTTTAAGGCTGCCTTTTTGTTTTGTTGATTGATCCTTTGCTGTGCAGAAGCTTTTTAGTTTAATCTAGCCTCATTTGTCTATTTTTGCTTTTGTTGCTTGTGCTTTTTGGTGTCATAATCAGAAAGTCATTGCCTAAACAACTATCATGAAGCTTTTCCCTTATGTTTTCTTCTAGTTTTACAGTTTCGGGTCTTACACTTAAATCTCTAATCCATTTTGAGTTGACTTTTGTCTATGGTGTAAGAAGAGTGTCCGATTCCATTCTTTTGCATGTGGATATCTCATTTTCCCAGCACGATTTGTTGAAGAGACTGTCCTTTCTCCATTGTCTGTTCTTGGTACAAGAACAGTCGACTGTTAATGTGTAGGTTACATCTGGGCTCTTTATTCTGTTCCATTGGTCTTTGTGTCTGTTTTTATGCCAGTACCATACTGTCTTAATTACTGCAGCTCTATAATATATTGTGAAATCAGGAAGTGCGATGCCTCCAGCTTTGTTCTTCTTTCTAAAGATTACATTAGCTATTTTTAAAATTTTCTACTTAATTGACTTTTCCTCTTTGCTGTGGTTTGAATACGGTTCATCCCCATCAAAACTCTTGTTGAGGCTTGGCCCCCAGTGTGGCAGCATTAGGAGGTGATGCCTTTAAGAGGTGATTAGGTCATTAAGATTGGTTAGTGTCTTTCTCAAGAGACTTCGTTACTTCTTGTGGGAATGGTTAGTTCCCAGGAGGACAGGTTTTTATAAAGCAAGGTTGCCACTCCTATTTGCAGTTTTCACATGTGCCCATTTTCCCTTCTGTTTCTCTGCCACATTTCAGCTCAGCAGGAGGCCCTCTCCAGAAGCCCCTGATGGAGTCACCCAGTATGAGCTTCCCTGCCAGCAGAACCAAGAGCTGAATAACCCTCTTTTCTTTGTAAATTACCCACTCTCAGGTACTCTGCTATAGCAACACAACATGAACTAAGACATTCTTACTTTTAATCTTTTCATCCTCCTATTAAGTTTGGGTTTAATTTATTTTTCTAATGTCCTAACATGAGTAATCACATGAGTATAATTGATTTTGGACCTTTGTTATCTTCTAATGTAAGTATTAAATGTTATAAATATGTCTCTAAGTAATGCCTTTAGCTGCCTCACACAAATCGTGGTGTCACATTTTCATTTTTACTCAGTTCAACATAGTTTCAGATTTTCATTGTGATTCTTCTTTGATCCGTACATTATTTAGAAGTATGCTGTTTACTTTCCAAATATTTTGGTTTTCCTAGTAATTATTATTGCTTTCTATTTTAATTTTATTATTTTTAGGAATGGAACGGCTAGGTATCAGGAGTGGGATGCTATGCTCAGATAATGTACTTTGCACGACCGCGGCCTTTTAGTTTTATTTGGATTTATTTTCTGTCTTAGTATACAATCTATCCTAGTACATATAATTATTAATTAAGTCAAGGTGGTTGATAGCGTTGTCCGGACATTCTGTGTCTTTGCTGGCTCATTGTGCAGGTGTTCTATCAATTGCTGAGAGGGATGATAAATCTTCTGCTATGGTTGTAGAATTGTCCATTCTTTTATTAATATTGACAGTTTTTGCCTCATGCATTTGAAGCTTTGTGATTAGGTGCATACATAATTGTAATTGTTATGGCTTTTTAATAAATTGACCTGTTATCATTATGTAAAGTGCTTTTTTATTACTGGCAAAACATTTTATCCTGAAATCCATCTGCTTGAAATTAAAATATATACTCCAGCCTTTTTATGCTTATATTTACATGGTCAACTTTCTATTTATGTTATCTCAGCTGTATGTTTAGATTTAAAGTGTATTTCTTGTATACAGCATGTAGTTGATTTTTGAAATACATTCTGACAATCTCTGTCTTGAAATAAAATGTTTAGTCCAGTACATTTAATGTAATTATTTATCTACATAAATTTGTGTTTTATCATTTGTTTTCTGTTTGTCCCCTCTGTTTTCTGTACATCTCTTCCTTCTTTCCTGAATTTTATTTTGATTATTTGAACGTTTTTTAGAGTTTCATTAAAATTTTTCTGTTGGTTTTTTAGCTATACTCCTTCACATTATTTTATTTTATTTTATCTTTTGATGATTGCTCTTAGGATTACAATAATACTTGTTATTTTCCTACTCCAATAACATTAAATATTGTACAAGTTCAACTAAAAGGTAGATACCTGGCAAACACATAGTTTCATAACTCTTCAATCCTTTCTGCTGTAGTTGCTATAGATGCTTTGTAAATTACAATCCACATGTGCCATAAACCCAATAAGAGGAATAGTAAGAATTTGTAACAATCTTTAATAGACCACAGTTTGCTCTCTGACGATAAATTTTGACTACATTGAAAATATACTTTGTTCCTCTCAAGAACCCTAGAAATATTCTACTATTGTGCAGTTGGCAACATGACAAAGTAAGTAAGTTCCAGTGTCTTGTCCTCTTCTTAACACACATCCAGGTTACAGTGAGTGGATGGGCATGACCATGTGTGCACTTTTCTTCAGACAGTGTTGGTGAGAAGGGGCAGCACTCTGTGGGCACTGGTCTGAACCGGTAGTTATTCCCATCAGACACCTGCTTCACTTATTTGATTTGGGTCCAGTCCTTGCCCCCAGAAAGGATGCTTTGTGCCCCTTCACTGTGTCCTCTTGGCTCTCACCATTCCCTGTCAATATCTCTTTTCCTTAAATGCCTGAGTTTGCATTTGACTGACTGACTTTACCTATTTTTGGTTATTTTATGTTTTGAATCCAATGATCTTTTTTACTTTTTTCTGACTCTTGCCTTTTGATACAGGAAATTATCTAGTGTAATCACGGTCATAAAAAGCATGGGTTTCCATTGTGCTAAAATCCATTAGACCAATGCTACCCCCACACATTCTGAGTCAGTCCCTTTGTTCTCTGACCTCCCCTTCTCTCCAAGGTGGCTTTTTCCTTAGAAGTTTTATTTACTAGGCACTATCTATGTGTCAGACCCTAAGGTACTTAGAAAGCTAGAAATATTTTTGGTGTTTTATCTTTTTTGGAAAACAATGGATGTGATCCTTGCCACCAAGCAGCTTAACAGTTTGGAAATAATGTTCTGGGAAAAATGGGTTGAAAAATAGTTTAATTTCCAACTCAGCAAGTCCTGACTCCTTCATATTTTCTCTAAATTCCGTTTGAAAATTGAGTACACTTTTATGTTGTCAGTGACAGAAAGAGGAGGCTAGGTAGCACTTTTCCTGTTCTGCCCAGAAGTCTCCTTTGGCAGACCCCAGGATTGTGAGACACCCTTTCCATTTTCCATGTTATGGGAGGCATTAGTGTGGCCCACATCCTTCAGTGTTCCATTTATTTCTAATAGTATTATTTGTCTTGAAGTTTCTTTTGCCTGGTATTAATACTTCCACTTCAGCTTTTCATAATTTACATTGCTATGGCATATATGTCTTTCATTATTTTACTTTTAGTCTGTTTCTTTGGATTTAAAGTGTATGTCTCTGGACAACATATTGTTGGGTCTTACTTTCCTATCAAATCTGATAGCCTTTGCCTTAAGTAAAACAGTTAATGCAATTCCACTTGAACTAATTATTGATAAGGTTTAATTTTAGTGTGATATTTTTCTATTTTCTATTTGTACTTGCCTCATCTGCCTTTGATCCTCTGCTTTTTATTTTTCACTTTTTATCAAGTATTTAACTTTTAAAAAATATTCTAGTTTGGCTATGTATTGGCTTTTTCAATAATTTATTTTTAATTTTGTTAAAAAAGCATATAGCATAAAATTTGCCATTTGAGTCATTTCTTAGTCTGTATGTAGTGTTGAGTATATTGACACTGTTGTGCAGGAGATATCCACAAGTTTTTTATATTGGAAAACTGAAACTCTATATACTTTAAATAACTCCCAATTTCTCACCTATTCCAGCCTCTGGCAACCATCATTCTACTTTCTGTTTATAAAAATTTGACTCTTATTAATGGGACCGTACAATAATTGTCATTTTGTGAATGTCTTGTTTCACTTTGCATAATATCCTCATGGTTCCATGTTATAGCATATGTCTAAATTTCCTTTCTTCTTAAGGTTTGACATTATTTCTTTCTATGTATATACCACATTTTATTTATCCATTCATTCATGGATGAACATTTGGATTGCTTTCACCTCTGAACTCAGTGAGTAATGCTGTGAATACAGGTGTGAGAATATCTTTTTGATATTCTTCTATTAATTATTTTGGACATATACACAAAACAGATTTATGAATACTATGGTAGTTCTATTTTTAATTTTTTGAGAAGACACTGTACATTTTCTTAAAATAGGGGCTGCACCACTTTACATACTCACATAAAGTGTACTGTTTCCAATTTTGCCAATAATTATTTTCTATTAGGTGTGAAATGATATTTTATTGTGATTTTGCATTTCTCTAATGATTAATGATGTTAAGCATATTTCCACGAGCTTGTTAGACATTGATATATCATCTTTGTAAGAATGTCTGTTGAAGCCCTTTGCTTACTTTTTAATCAGATTATTCATTTTTTTTGTTTAGTTGTAGGAGTTTTTAAATGTATACTTGATACTAACTTCTTACGAGATAGATGATTTTCAATTTTTTTTCAGTTGCTAATGTAAATAGTATTGTGTTTTTGTTTTAAATTTTACTTGGTCATTGCTGGGGTATAGAAATGTGATTAACTTTTGTATATTAACCTTGTGTCCTGCAGTCTTGCTGTAATCAGTTATTAATCCCAGGAAGGTTTCTATTTACTTGCTAGGATATTTTACAGAGATAATCATATCATCTGTGATGAAAAACAATTTTATTTGTTTCTTTCTCATTCTGTAAATATTTTATTTCCTTGTGTTATTGCAATACCCAGTACTTTTAGTGCATTGTTGAAGGAGTGATGAGAGGGTACATTCTTGCTTTGTGCCTGATTATCTGTGAAAGCTTTGAGTTTCTCACCATTAAGGATGATGTTAGCTGCCGTTTCCTGTAGATAATCTTTATCAAGTTGTGGTGTTTCCCTCCATTTGTAGTTTACCGAGAATTTTTATGGTGAATGGGTGATGTATTTTTTCAAATGCTTTTTCTGCATCTGTTGATGTGATCAGGTGATTTTTGTTTTTTCTTTTTAGCATTTTCATGTTACTGATTACATTAATTGATGTTCATGTGTTGAACCACCCTTGCCTACTTGGGATAAATACCACCTGGTCATGGTGCATTGTTGGATTAGGTTTGCTAATATTTTACAGAACTTATTTTCATGTATGTTCATAAGAGATAACAATTTGTAGTTTTCTATTCTTGTAATGTCTTTGTCTGTTTTTGGAACTGAGATAATGCTGTCCTGATATGATGAGTTGAGATGTACTTCATCTTCTATTCTCTGCAATAGATTGTAGGAAGTTGGTATATTTTTTTCCTTAAATGTTGGCTCGAATTCCCCTATGAACCCTTCCAGGCTTGGTGATTTCTGTTTTGAATGTCATTATTTATTTACTCAATTTTCATAATAGATACAGGCCTTTTCACATTGTGTAGTTTTGTGTGTGTGAGTTTTGGTAAACTGTGTCTTTTAAGGAATTGGTCCATTTCATATAGGTTGTCAAATGTGTGCACAGAGTTTTTCATAGTATTTATTATTTGTCTAATGTCCACAAAATCTGCAGTGATCTCTTTCATTTCTGAAATTAGTAATTTCTTTCTTGTGTTCATTATCTTTTTTAGTTAGCCTGGCTATATGTTTTTCAATTTTATTGATATTTTTGAAGAATCAGCTTTTTTGATGTTTATTTTTTCTCCAGATTTTATTTTTCAATTTTATTTCTGTTCTAGTTTTTATTTCATTTCTACTGCTTACTTTCAATTTAATTACCTTTTCTCCCCACTTACTTTCCAAAGGTGGAAACATAGATTATTGATATCAGATTTTTTTTTAAAAAATGTAAGCATTCAGTGCCATAAAGTTTTTTGAGAGCACTGCTATTTCTGTGTCCTACAAATTTGTGTAAATGCCATTTTTCAATTTTTTTTTCTGGTGGCTGGCCAGTACAGGAATTGAAATCCTTAGAGGCTGGCCTGTGGCTCACTTGGTAGAGTGTGCTGATAACGTCAAGGCCAAAGGTTCAAATCCACATACAGGGATGGCTTGTTAGCTCACTTCAGAGAGCGTTGTGCTGACAACACCAAGTTAAGGGTTAAGATCCCTTTACCAGCCATCGTTTTTTTTTAAAGAAAGAAATCCTTGATCTTCTCATTACAAGTCTGTGCTCTAACCCAGTCAGCCCCATTTTCACTTTCATTTGCTTAAAAAATTTTTAATTTTTCTTGAGTTTTTTTATTTTAACTTATGTATTAGAGTGTGTTGTTTACTCCCACTCTGTTTGGCCATTTTGTAGTCATTCTGTTACTGACTTCTAGGTTAATTCTTTTGTGGTCTGAGAGCACATATTGTATGATTTCTGTTATTTTGATTTTGCTAAAGTGTGTTCTATATCTCTGAATATGGTCTTAATGATATTTTTATCTGAGTTTGAGAAGAATGTCTACTCTGTTGTGGCTGGAAGAAGTACTCTGTCGATATTCATTATATCCAGATCATGTTATTGAGTTTAACTATGTCTTTTGTGGTTTTCTCTCTGCTGTATTGATTCATTTTTGATACAATGTGTTGAAATCTTGAGTTTTTATGGTGGATTCTTCTATTTCTTTTTGAAGTTCCATTAGGTTTGGTGTCACACAGTTTAATGGTCTTTTGTAAGGTACATACACATTGAGAATTGTCCTCTGGGAGAATTAACTCCTGTATTATGATGTAATGCCACTTCTTCCTCTCCTCTATCTTATGCTTAAAGATGAAGTGTTTCACAGATGGTCTGCCAGCCACTGAGTGCCTTGACACAAGAAGAGTCACCAGAAGAGATAAAGAAAGGAGGAGGAGATCTCTCTCCACAGTGCCCATTTCAGAGTGACGGAAGAGGCTCTGTGATTGTATTGGGGGACCTGATCATGCCTCAGCATTGGACAGATCATTTGGGCAGCAAATCAACAAAGTAACCATTATTTCAGAAGGAGAAAAGAAATCTAGGGCAATTAGAGGGAGAAGGGGGAAGGAAAAAGGGGATGGGGAGGGACTGGTCAAGGGGCATAAAGAATAATTATGATTTGTAACAATATATATGCTACTAATATTGATTTGATCAACATATCTCAATGTTGAATCCCAAAAATGGGTATAATGAATTTTGATTCAATAAAAATTAAAAAGATGAAGTGTTTCTGCAGATTCTGTACTTGTTATTTTCTTTTTCAACCTCTTAGGTTCATTCACTCTGAGGGCATCAGATAATATCAAAATTTTGATACTTTTGAAATCTTTATTGTCACCTTAACTTTCTGTCCTCAATGCTGGAATCATGTATCCAATTGCCACTTGCACATTTCCAGAGATATTTCAAATATTATGTATTCAAGTCTGTTTCACTTTTTCCCATTGTATTTTTTTGCCAATTTTTCAGGCTTAACTTTACAGTGCCAGGACCTAACTAGCTGTGCTTATGCAGATAGCCTGAGAGTAAAACTCTTCTTTTTAATTTCTGCACAGCAAAGTCCTATTACATTCTGCGTCTGCTTTTTCTTTGCCTTTTTCTATTAACACTTATAGTGTTAAGTGTCTCTTCTGTGTGACTATTTCTCTGTGTTCTAATGTACTTGGTCTTCTGTCACCCTGTTTTCTTCCCCTCTGACTCTCTCTAAAATCTCTTTCCATTCTCCTTGTAGTGGATGACTATTAAAATGCAAATAATGTTATGTACCTTACCTGCACTTACAGGACTACATTATTTCTTCACTATGGTTTAGAAAGTTGCAGTGTACACCCTGGTTTGGACACAAGGAATCTCTTTGGCATGTAGGAAGGAAATTTTGGAATGGCTTTTTAATGTACTTTTAATTCATAAGTAATTAAACAACAATAACTACATAAAATGTTTTACTGTTTGAAGTGGGTCACATATTTAAGTGCAGAATCATTCTATGATCAGTTGCTTCAATATTGTGTTTATCTCTTCTGCTGCCCAAGATCATTCACTCAGACATGGTGCTATGTGTAGTTCCATTAATGTGGGGTGCATTCTTTGTGTTCTTGTGATTGGTCTTTTGTTTTGCTTCATATTTATGAGACCATGTGCTTCACAGGAAAGAATTTAACATCTTTGGCATTTCAGTGAAGTGTGAACTGAATATAAGACAACACTATATTTTCTATTTCTTTCCTTCCCCAGTTCTATATTGAACTTATGTTTAAATTTGTTCATCTAACACACTATTTCAGGTATGTATTTATAAGTAATGTCTTCATATCTGTTTATACTCCCCTTTGAGAGGCACACTTTTATTCATAATTTTTTCACCAGCAACAGAGATATTTCTGAAGGCTAAACTAAGATGTGTACTATTATTTTTAGTAATTAATAATTTATTGTGCTGGCAGGATATTTGCCTTTGATTTTTTCTTCCCCCTAGTATATGGAGTACAAAAAAGTGCCATCTTATATAAGACACATATGACACATGAACACACAGAGGTTTGAATTCCCAGATTTCTGTTTTGTGACCCAGAGATGTTGACTTCAGTTGAGAACAATGTGTGATTACAGGAGTTGGTGTCATTTGAGGATGTGGCTGTGGACTTCACCTGGGAGGAGTGGCAGGACCTACATAGGAGTGGAGACCTATGGTAACCTGGTGTCACTGAGTGAGTAAAACTGCCAGTAACTTTCTCAAGAAACAGCTTCCTTTTTGTTCATAAATATAGGAACCATTTATAAGGTTGCATGCTATTTTGGTAAATTACATTTTATGAAAACATGCCATCTCTCTTTCATGAGGTTCAATTTGTCCTCTTCATTGCAGAACTTCTGAAGCTGAGCTCTAGTCATTCTTCCAAGGATCACACATAGCAGTTTTACAAAGTCCTACATTTTTTCCCATTAAGAGAATAGTGTATTAACAAACTTGAGGTGATTGTCAAGTTAGAATAAGGAGCAGAGCCATGGACAATAGAAGAATGCCCAGACCAAATCCTGCAAGATTTGTCAGCACATACAGGGTAGAAGCCAAGAAAAGTAAAGCCCTTCAGATGTTGGAAGTGTTCAGCTGTTTCTAGCAATTTCCCCCCCAAGTCCCAGACCTGAGGATGGCTCTTCTGCAATCCTGTATTGTGTAATCTCCAAGGTGGGGTGTCACATATACATCCCAATATTTTATTTTTCTGAATGTTTTATATGTATCCAAAATCTAATTCCTACATCTGTCTTTTTTAACATTTATTTTTCATATTTGCTTTCTTAACATCCTCACTTGCCCTTGTGTCCTCAATTCTCATGTACTTTTTTTCATACTGTATCTATTTGCTTTCTGTTGCTTGTAACAGAATACCTGCAACTGGATAATTTATAAGGAAAAAAATCTTTTCGTTACAAGTCTGTTCTGGAGGCTCAGCATTCCAAGTTCAAGAGCTTGTATCTGGTGAGGGCCTTTGTTCTGGTGGGACTCTTCACAGAGTCCCAATATAGTGCAGGGTATCACATAGCAAGTCGATAAGAAAATAGGAAAAGAGGTAGTGAGCCTTGTACCACCACACTCAAAATCATGGAGCTGAGGAGAATCTGGCATGGGAGAATGGAAAGGAGCGGTCCTTGACTTTGAAGGAAAACCAGGAAATTCTGGGTGCCAAGGTCAAGTGAACTAAGGGTTTCCTGTTGAGGGGCTCAGATTGCTGTTTTGGAGTGGAGTTCAAATTGAGAATTTTTCTGTTTTCTTTGTGGAAATCATTCAGAGAAAAGAAAAGGAGAAATATACAGGAGACTCTTTTTATATGAATAGAACACCAGCAAAACTTCATTGTCCAAAACAAAGGCTTTCACAAGAAATGAATTATCAAGTGGGGATGGGTGTGCCACAAATTGGGAATAGATTACAAGTTGATTTGAGAAGGAATAAAAGAACATTTTTCAAAGATGGTGGGAACAACTTTTGTTGCAGAACCAAATATTTTAGAATAGAAGTGGGTGTCTCGGGTGGAGAACTGAAGTTTCCTGTAGTGTAATGGTTTATGAGAAGCAGAGGAAGTCAGGTTAAATGAGAAACTTGGAGGAAGCTATCTTTATCTAGAGTAGAGAAAAGGATATTTTATTATTTGTAAAACTTCCACATTCCCATAGCCATTTTGTAAGGGAGGGGTGTAAAGCATATAAACATAAATGCAAAATCCATACCCTAAGCCATATTGCTGCATATGTGATAAAAAATTGGCTCACTTCTGTACCTGAAACTAGCTGATGAAGGAAAACCTAGCCATCTTCATAGTGAAATAATGAGAAAAACAGCAGCAGGAGACACCGACTGTTATAAAAATAAAACAGAGATTGGTGTAAAGAAATAAAAGGTGCTAAGCACTTAGTTGAAAAATACAAGTAGGCAGAAGGTAAAAATTCTTAACTTTTACTCCTAAATTAAAATTTAAAAATGAATGCAGAAGGAAAGAAAAACATGGTATAACATTAGAAAAAATATTAGTACAAGATTATGTTAAGGCAGTAAGAAGAAATTCTAGAAAGTCATGAAACCAATATCCATTATTGATTTTTTTAATAAAATCATTTGTTACTAGCATTGGAAGGCCGTTGTGTACATTTACATGTACAGTCAATAAGATGTGTTTATATGTGGCTCATAGATAGTTATGTTTTTCTCATTTCTGATGTCCAGGTAGATGATGACCTAGTGCAGAGGAACCAAGAAAGTCATGATAGAAGCTAGCAGCAAATTGTAATCACCAACAGTAACACATCAGCCGAGGAGAGAGTTGTGTTAGGAAAATCATTTTATTTGAATTCATATGATGTTTTAAATCTGATTATAAATAATGGAAACTATTCAGGAGACACGAAGAATTTTATATATGTCAGAATGCACTTCTTCCTAGAGAGCCTTCCTAGCGACCCCACATTTCCACTCAGCATTGCTCTAGCGAAGGTTGTCTGTGGTGACACTGCCCCTGTGATAGATCTCTTCCTGGGCCCCCAGACTTTTCCATACATCCTTTGAAATCTGGGTGGAGGCTCCAAAGGGTTCCTAGCTTTGGCAGTCTGTGAGCCTGCAGAACTAATGCCATGCAGATTCCTCCAAGGCTTCTGGCTTTTCCAAAGCTGCAAGTCCAGCCACACCTGAAGCCAATTTACCCACAGCTGGAGAAGCCAAAGCAGCTGGAGTGCTGGTGCTGGGAGCAGCTTCCCAAGGTGGTCCTGGGCAGTGAGCCCATGGAGGGTTCCTCATACCTGTTCCCCAAGACAATTCTCTCTCCCTAGGTCTTTGGGCCACAAATGGAAGAGTTGACCCAGAGGCTTCTGCAATCCTTCAGGGCTTTCTCCTTCCCTTGATAACCCCTTTCCTTTGTACTAACCTTCTTAGCACCTTTGGAATTTTCCTCTGAAAATGCTCTCTGCTTCTCTACCACATGGCAAGGCTGCAAATTTTACAAAACTTTATGCTCTGCTTCCCTTTTCAATTCTGGCTTTATGTCATGCCTTTGCCAGCAGAACACAGCATAGGCTGTTGCAAGTAGCCATGCAGCTTCCTTAATGCTTTCCTGCTTAGAAATTTCTTCTGTGAAGTACTCTGGTTCACAATTCCTAAGTTCCAACTTCCACAAACTCCTAGGGCATGGACTGAATGCAGCCAAACTCCTTACCAGTTCATAGCAAAGTTGATCTTTGCCCCAGTTTCCAATAAACTTCTCCTTATTTCTACCTGAGACCTCCTTAGAATGGTCTTAAGAGTCCGTATTTCTATGAGCATTCTGCTCGCCACCACGTAACCAGTCTCCAAGACATTCCAAACTTTCCATCATCTCTTCATCTTCTTCTGAGTCCTCCAAGCTCCTCCAAACTTTGCCTAACACCCAATTCCAAAGCCACTTCCACATTTTCAAGTGTTTGTTGTAAGCAACACCCCAACTATCTGGTACCAATTTTCTGTATTAGTCCATTTATGTTGCTTATAACAAAATACTTCAAATGGGGTAATTTATAAAGAAAATGAAGTTTATTGTTTACAGTTTCTGTTGCTGGGAAGTCCAAAGTCCATCTGGTGGTGGCCACAGTGACTCAGGGGTCTCACATTTCAAGATAGTGAAAGTAGAGGGAGCAGAGAGAGAGCAAGAGACTTCTCTTCTTTTAAAGCCCTCAGAACCACGCCCCTGAGCACCATTTTTAATCCACAAACTATTGCATGGTCCTACAATACAATCACCTCTTCAAGTGTCCACCTTTCATTTGCCATAATAGGATTTCCCACCCTCTTTACAGTCACACTGGGGGCTAGGTTTCTAATACATAAAACTTGGGAGACACAATTCAAGCTTCAGGGAGTTTGGGGGGACATAATTCAATCCACTATGGGAGGCTAGGGGACTTCTGGTCCTTCCAGCCTTTATAGGTGTTCTTGGTGGTGGTAAGATCAAATGTTGTCTCTAATCTGAGTATTTTCTTTTTTCTTTCCATTCTGTGTTGGATTATTTGCTGTTCCCACCACTTAAGCTCTGCACTGGAACTAATGTTTTGTCCTTTGGTTACTTCTGCAATGGAAGAACTTCCTGTGGAGCCAGCACTTGAGCCCTGTGGCTGAGCAAAATTGCTACTTTGCTGCTGATTCCCTGGGGAAGGCTTTTTGTGCAGCTCAGTTTTAATGGTTGACATTTTATGTACTTCTGTGTCTTGTGAGGTCTGGTACACCTGTGCTGTGTGGAAACTCTGGTCTGGGCCTGAGGCTTTTCAGCAAACTGTACCCCCTGCAGCTCTATATTCCTGACCAGTCTCCACTGAGTTATCCTGTGCTGATTGGATGTCAGCTCAGCTGCCTGTGCTATTCCAAAATGTTCCCTCACTGTGCCCATCTCCCCCATTGCCCACATTCAAAACACTTCCCACAGGACAGGCCATGCACCGTTCCCTTGTGATGACTCACCAGCCTCTGACTGGTTTCTTTTTCCTGTTGTCTGTGGCTTCTTACTCCTTTTTGGGTCCACAGAAACCCTGTTAGTGATCTTGCTGGCCTGGGGTCACCAAGGCCCTCTTCTCCCCTGCCAGTTCCAAGCAACACCATACAAAGGGCAGAGTTGTGGCTTTTGCCAGCTCTTGCTCCATGTTGTCACCAGTTCCAACCTTAAAGTTTCTGGGGCTTGAAATGGTGGGAGCGATCCTTTCTTTCTCTCACTGTGGCTTCTCCTGCCTTCGTGCACTCCATGGGTCTCTCCTCCTCTTCCCCTGAGCTCTAGCAGCCCCAGCTTGGCTGTTTTTGCTTTTTAATGGTTGTAAATTTGTTGTTTTGTGGGAGAGAGTGATGCTGTAGACCATCTATTCTGCCATCTTGACCAGAAGAAGCCTTACCTCAGGCTGTGGTGCATAGTTTTTTCCTACTTTCCTATTGTTGGTAAATTTGTTTAGCCATTTTTACAAAACTCTCTCTTATATATGTAAGAACCCAAATGCCCCAAGGGATCACACCCTGATCACATAAGCCCTTCTTGGCTGCACCCCATCATGGCGCTGGTTGCCCTTCTCTCCCGCATTCTCCTTCCCGCTGCCGCGAATCGCACGCCAATCAGCTCCCTCCCAAGCCCCATGCGGTATGCTAAATAGGGATTGTATTTTAAACCAATCAGCTTTCCCTTAAAGCCATATATATGTGTGTGTGTGTGCTGCCTAATAAATGAGCTCTCTCCAGTGGATCGACAACTGGTGTCGACTCGTCCTTTCATTTGGTGCCGAAACCCGGGATGGAGTTCCCCTCGAGTGGTGACACTTTTCGGATCGCAGCGGCAACACTTTCCGAGTCACCCCTCGGGGCTCCCTCGAGTGGCAACACTTTTCGAATCGCAGCAGCAATACTTTTTGAGTCGCCCCTTGGGAACTCCGTCCTGCCAGGACCGGCCTCCCTTCCACCGCTCACCACTGACGGTCCACCCTCATCTGTTCTTTTCGGCGCTGGCTCCTTCCACTCACCACTGGCTCATCATTAGGTAAGCCCCCTTTCCTAAAGGGCACCAGCTCTTTTTCAGGCTACCACAGGGAGTCTAGCCGTGGTCGTCCGGTAGCCCCTAACGCCCATACCCCACCCCACCACGGTCTTCACGACCACCATAAATTCCCAAACTATAACAGGTTCCAAAGCCCTGGTAAACTTTTACTTTCATTTTTGGAGGTTAAAAGCCCCATTCTGTTCTCTCCTTCTCTCTTTCACCCTCCTGTCCACCACTCTCTTCTCTCCACCTCCCGGGTCTGGGACCCGACCAGAAATTCCTAGCGCTAGGTTCCTTCAGGCACCAGGCTTTTGCCCTAGAGAAGTGAAGGTTTGAGTGATGACCCACACCTCCCTTCTCTCCTCCTGGTTCGTACCTGAACCTGCCAGGACTGACCTGACCTACTGGGGATGCCCTCTAGGATCCCGCCTTTCCCAACCGGCCAAAGGATCTGTCTTATTACTAATCTCTGTCCGATTTCTGTCTAAATTCCCATTAAGAGACCAGAATGGGCGCTTCCTCCTCCTCCCTAGGGGATTTTCCACTTCAATGCCTTCTGAAAAACCTCACCAACCTTTCCCTCAGGCCGAATATTAAGCCCAAACTCCTCACCAAATTCTGTCCACAAGATTGGCCTTATTATCCTTTAGATAATCAAAACACATGTCCCCCTGAGGGCACACTAGATCCTAACATTCTATGAGACCTCTTTAACTACTGCCAGCACCTAAAAAAATGGAAGGAGATCCCCTACATCGAGGCTTTTCACCTCTTGGCTCAGAACCCCACCCTCTGCTCCTCCTGTGCTCCCTCTCAAGTCCTTTTAGCCTGTAAACCATCTTCACAGTCACCCCTCGATTCCTCCACCTTCGACCCTGCTGATGAACCCCCACCCTACCGACCTCCTCCTCCCCATCACCTTCTGCACCTCCTGCGCCATCCACTCCTCTGTCTTTACCCTCCCCTACTCCTGACCCACTAAGCCCCCCTTTCACCTGTTCCCAAGGACCTCCCCCTGCCCCTTTAACAATCACCCCACTATGTGAGGTAGCTGGGGCTGAAGGAGTAGTTAGGGTCCATGTTTCCTTTTCCCTAGCAGAGCTTACAGAATTAGGAAAAAGACTAGGCTCTTTCTCTACTGACCCTACCACCTACATTAAAGAATTCCAATGGATCCTGCAGGCCTACAGCCTCACACATCATGACATCTTCATGCTCCTAGCCAATACCCTCCTCCCCGAGGAACACCGCAGGGTCTGGGATACAGCCCAAACCCATGCCACTGACACCCATCATACCAATCCGAATCACCCATCAGGCCCCCTAAGCAGTCCCAGAACAGGAACCTAATTGGGATTATAACACAGCCCAGGGAATCCAGGCTCGAGAACGTTTTGCCTCGTGCTTAATAATTGGCCTCAAAAAATCGGCTCACAAGGTTGTCAATTTCCAAAAAAATTCAAGAAATTGTCCGAAAAAAGGAGGAAACTCCCTCCGAGTTCCTCAATAGATTAACTCAGGCCTTTCAACAATACACTAACTTAGATCCCAACTCAGAAGACGGCCGGCATGTCCTTATGACCTATTTCCTGGCCCAATCCTACCCTGACATTAAAACTAAACTTAAAAAATTAGAGCAGGGTCCTGCAACCCCTCAGACCGAAATCCTGTCAGTGGCCTTCAAGGTTTTTCATAATCGGGAGGAGGAAAAGGAACGTTGAAAACAAAAGGCCGACCACACCAACTTCCAGATGTTGGCCAGGCTTATCAAACCCCCTGGGCACTGTTCCACAGCCTCCACCTCTAAGCCTCCACCTGGAGCCTGCTTTAAATGTGGAAAGGAAGGGCATTGGGCAAAGGCTTGCCCCACCCCCAGGCCACCCACCACTCCTTGTCCAAAATGCAAAAAGAAGGGACATTGGGGATCTGATTGCCCCCTCGCCTGAAGGGGTGAGGGACCAACTGCCCCACAGTCCCCCGAACCATGGACACCACCTGTGCTGGTCCTCGCTGAGGAGGACTGACGTTGCCTTGGGCCCTTCCCGACCATCTCTACAACAAAGCAGGAGCCCAGGGTATCCATGGTTGTGGACGGCCACCCAATATCTTTCCTCCTGGACACTGGAGCCACCTCTTCGGTCTTAAGGGAATTTAAAGGCCCCACCACCTCCAGCAGCTCTCCTATAGTCAGGGTAGGAGGTAAACAAGTCTTTCCCCAAAAAACCCCTCTTTTAACCTGCTGCCTTCAAGGCACTCAATCCATTTTCTCCCATTCCTTTCTAGTCATGCCACAATGCCCCGTCCCCTTGTTGGGTTGGGACATTCTATCATGGCTTCAAGTCTCCATTACTTTGCCCCTGTCCTCTTCCTCTTCCCCCGTTTCCTTCCTCCTAGCACTAGTTAAATTTTATACCTTACCGCTCTTCCATCACTGAGGGAACCCTATCTCATGCTGAGTTCACATGGTTCACGGATGGGTCCTCATTCAAGGAAGGAAACACTCATTATGCAGAGTATGCCATAGTCTCCCTTGATTCGGTTATAGAGGCCCAACCTTTACCCAAGGGTACTACCAACCAGCAGGCCGAACTTATAGCCGCCACGCGAGCCTGTGTTCTAGCTGAAGGAAGAACTCTTAACTTATACACTGACTCCAAATATGTCTTTCATATACTTCTCTCTCATGCCGCCATATGGAAAGAATGCGGTCTGCTTAACACCAAGGGTAACACAATCACCAACTCAGCTTTAATCTCCACATTAATTGAGGCATCTCATTCACCTTGTGAATTAGGAGTCATTCATTGCAGAGCCCACCAGAGGGACGATTCCCCAATCACTCGCGGGAATTGTAAGGCTGACCTCGCCGCACGCACTGTGGCAATGCACCCACAGACACAAAACCAACTTCCCATTCTTCCATACAGCTCCCAAGGTTCACAGGCACCCTCTCAGCCTCAACCGCCTAATGATGATAAGTCCTCTCTCTTTCGCTTGCTCCATGACCTGTTTCACTCTAGCCCCCAAGCTTTATCCCAGTTTTTACAAGCCTTCTTCTCAATCACCCCATCTGACAAAGCCCTCTTGCAAAAAATTTCCTCCTCATTCACAATCTGCCAGTGTACCAATCCTAACACCCCTCTCAAACCTGGGCCATACCCCTCCCACCAGGCCAGAGGTCTCACACCCGCGGCTGACTGGCAAGTCGATTTTACGCACATGCCTTCTGTCCGGCGCCTCAAATACCTCTTGGTGTTTGTTGATACCTTTTCAGGATGGGTAGAGGCATTCCCAACATCCAATAAAAAGGCCTCCACCATAGCCCAGACTCTCCTTTCCCAAAACATCCCACGATTTGGGATGCCCACTTCCATTCAATCTGACAATGGACCTGAATTTACCGCCCAGATAGTACAAAAACTCGCCCAGTCACTCTCTCTCCCTTGGCACCTACATTGCCCTTACTGACCTCAGGCATCTGGAAAGGTAGAGAGAACCAACAGAACCTTAAAGGACATACTAACTAAATTGTCTCTGGAATTACACCTTGATTGGGTCTGTCTTCTACCTCTTGCTCTACTCAAGACCAGAGCTCTCCCCAAAAGGCCCTCCAATCTTTCCCCTTTTGAAGTCATGTATGGTAGGCCCCTCCTACCCCCGGGGGTCACAGCAACTGAAGGACCCATACCACCCACCATGGCCTTACCCTTGCTCTCCCACCTTCGCACCAAATTATGGAAGTACCAGGACTGGCTACTTCCAGATCCGTCACTTTCCAAAAAATAACCTTTCACTCAGCCCAGGCCAATTAGTATTCTACACTTCCCCAGAACCCACCCCCCCCAACTCCTAAGTGGGAAGGCCCATGTCCTGTCATCCTTTGCACTCCAAATGCTGCTAAACTTGCTCTGCCAGGTAATCATGTTACTCCATGGATTCATATTTCCAGGCTGAAGCCTTACACTCAGGATCTGCCCTTGGCCAATGAGAACTCCAATAACAAGCTGCAAAAGAACTTAACACACCATTCTTTTAAGTGTATCCCTCATCCTACTGACCCTTTCAAACTCCACCTATCCTGGACCTCAGCCTTACCCCCAATTCCGGAGACATGAACCTTCTCCTTGGCCTTCTCCTGTTCTTTTCATTTCACCCGGGGAGCTTTCAGGCCCCTCTGCTCACCATTTACACCTAGCAACAGATCATTTCTGAAACATTCATCTTTCTCTCTCTCTCTCCCGGAAATTGTTTTCTCTCATGCGACCGCTCCTGGTGGCCGTCCCCTTAAACAATTCCATCCAGTCTAATCTTACTGTCCCATGCCTTCTTGTCACCATCGTCCCTCAACTCACTCTGTACTACAATTCAGAACTGTTCTATCTTCTTTATCCACCCTCAAAACAAAAAGAGGCCGCTTTCCTCCCAGTCATGGTTGGTATTTCCCTAACAACATCAGCTGTCGGAGCTGGCCTGTTGGGAGGAGCCGGTCAAAGACATCAATACTAAACTTGAAGGGGCTCTAACTTCCACTGCCAAATCTCTTTCCTCTCTACAGAGACAAATCAACTCTTTAGCTCAGGTCACCCTTGAAAACCGTAGAGCACTAGACCTCCTCACTGCAGAAAAAGGAGGTACTTGTATCTTCCTTGGAGAAGAATGCTGTTATTCCTCATAACCTGCCTTTTCTTGCCCTGCATCATTCTTCAAGCCCAAGTGGGAAAAATTTCTAATCAGGCCTTTAGCCAGCTTTTACTTAGAAACTACCAGCTCCTAGATACTGATGAACCCCTCACCTCATCTTGTGAGCGCCTCAGCCGATGCTGAAGAGGTACCACCTTACAGAGGAAACGCATTCCTACACGCCCTTGCCACCGACGCCTGGTTGCCCCCTCCAGTCTCCGACTACAAACAATGGAACCAGTGCATGTGCGACTTGTGGCTTCAAGGAACATTTATGGACTTCTCCCCTTTTGAAATTACTTGTTTCTCCACCCTCCTTTGGGGTTTCATAATGGGTATTTATGTACCTTCCTCCCTTTGCCCCCCCCACAATGCCCCAGTTCAGCAGGAAGTAGCTCAATGACTTCAACGTCCCCTTTACTAAAACAAGAAAAAGGGAGGAATGTAAGAACCCAAATGCCCCAAAGGATCACACCCTGATCACATAAGCCCTTCTCCGCTGCACTCCATCATGGCGCTGGTTGCCCTTCTCTTCCGCATTCTCCTTCCCGCCGGCGTGAATCGCACGCCAATCAGCTCCCCCCCAAGCCCCATGCAGTATGCTAAATTGGGATTGTATTTTAAACCCATCAGCTTTCCCTTAAAGCCATATATATATGTGTGTGTGCTGCTGCCTAATAAACGAGCTCTCTCCAGTGGATCGTCAACTGGTGTCGACTCGTCCTTTCAATATACATATAATTTTTTTAATGTTTGTCTCTAACTCAGAGCCAGTCAGTGGGTTGAATAAAAATACTTCTATGAGAATGCGCATATCAGGCACAGAACTGTTAAGAGATTAAATCTGCAATCATTTAAACTGCTATAAACAGTAATACTTATCTTATTCAGTGAAATGTAGTGTTTGGAAGGAAGATGTATCCATTATTCCTATTCCTCATATTTTAAAATGGGACCACATAATAGATACGAATCTGTGTAACATGTACTCTGTACTTCAGGACTATCTTGTGTTTATGTCTGCAGTGATGGAGTGCTATGTTTGTATCTTGCCACTAAGAGGGGCAACAGAGCAAATCCCAGTTCCACTTGTGTATTGCCTAGTGCATGGTTCTACTTGCACATAGGTCTGCAGACCTAGCAATGACCCCAGAGCCTGTTTTCATTGAAGGAGCCTCCTGGAGTCTGCACTGGCCCCTTCTCTGTCCTCAGAGCCCTAATGAGTGGAGGGGACCCCGGCGCCCAGGAGGGTAAGACCAAGTAAGACAAAATGGTGTTCAGCATAGAACCTGAGGTCTGACTGAATGCAGGTGTTGCAGGGCCCCATTGGGCAGAGAGGTCACTTCTACTTGCCACCCTTCTGTCTCCTAATCTCTGGTACCAGTAGGCAGAAACTACAGCACCATTATTTCTTTATCATTTTACACGTTGTATTATTTTCTATTTAGGGGTTTAATTTTTCATTTTCTTGTTTATTTTAGTTGGGAGGTTAGCTTTTTGACTTTAGATCTTTTCAAAATATACATATTTAGAGCTATAAATTTTATTCTAAACCCCTTTAGACTTTTGGTATATTGTGTTTTTGTTTTCAGTCTCAAAATGTTTCTAATTTTTGTCTGTGTGACTTTATGACTTACTGTGTTTGGAGTTCGTTGTTTAATTTCCACATAATTGTGAACTACTGAAATATCTTTCAGTTAATCATTTTCAATTTACATCTGTTGTGGTCAGAAAACATACTTTGATTTCAGTCCTCACATTTATTGAGGCTATTTTATGGCCTAGCAAATGGTGTTTTTTCGGGTCCTTCCATGTGTACTTGAACAAAATGTGTATTCTGCTGTTGGGTGGCATGTTGTATGTATACATATCTGGAAAGTCAAGATGCTTTATAATGTTGTCCAGGACTCCTATACCGTTGTCGGCATTTTGCCTAGTTGTTCTATCCATTAGTGAAAATTGCACTAGTCGTCTCCAAATAGAATAGTCTATTTCTCTCTTAATTTCTTCCCTAATTATTTTCATTTAATGTTAGGCTTCTGTGTTTCATGCATGTGTATCTATAATTGTCATGAAGTTCTCATGACTGGCACTATTGTCATTATAAAATGTCCCTCTTTATCCCCGGTAATATTTTTGTTTTAATATTTAATGTGCCTGATATTTGTATGGCCACCTCGTGCAGCTGTCTTTCGGTTCTGTTTACATTGCATACCTTTTGCTATCCATTAACTTTCAACCTCTTTGTATCTTTGAATTTAAAGAGTTTTTCCTATGCACAATATCATGTTTTTTCTTGTTTGTATTTTTTAAAATTCATTCAGACAGTCCCTATCTTTTAAAAAATTTATTGTTTTAATTGACAGATTATAACTGTATATGTTCATGAGGTAGAATGTGATGTTTCAACACGTCTACATGGTGAAATGATAAAATCAGATTGATTAACATTCATTACCTCACATACTTATCATTTAATGGTGAGAACATTTAAAATCCACTGTTAGGTTTTTCAAGATAGTGGTGGCTGTGGCCATTGGCGTGGAGTAGCTGAGGTGGAAAAGGCGGCCACTGGGCCTCAGGCAGCCGGGAAACTTGTGGACCTTCCTCTTGCCATCTCTTAAGGGAGGACCGCTGCTGGTGGCCGGTTGTGGGGGGTGACCATCACTTTGCCCTCGGCAGGAGAGGCTGCCTCATTTACAGGCAACAGTTTTGAAGTATGGAGAAGGAAAATAACTGTTTCTTACCTGCAAAAGTGAGTCTCCAAACAGGGAACACGGCACCAGGGCTGCTGTGGATGCAGACAGGATCCCGGAGGCTGGGGCCGTGCTGAAGGCGGCCAGCTGCCCTATTCAGGATTCGAGGTTTCAGGCCGGCATAAAAGAAGATTCCTGGGAATTCCCAAGCCGCACCGCGGGACTGACTGAACAGCCTGAGGTGGCAGCGGCCGAGAACGGGGAAGGCAACAAACCAGAGGCAGAGAGTGAGCGCCCGACCTGGCACAGCCCTGTGAGTGACCCCTGGCCCAGCCCTGCTCAGGGGGCTGATGCACACCCGGCTTCCGCCTGCATCCCCGGTTCACTCACAGCCCCGGGGCTGCCTCCATTTTCCCAGGTGCTGGCAGCTCCGGCCAGCATCGGCTCGGTTCCTCACTGAGCATTCCCAATTGCTTGCCCCGGAGCGGGGCTTCCCGGGGCCTGCGGGCTGGCCCCCTCTCCCACTCCCTCCGTGGTTTTCTGGTGGGTCTGGTGGTGTGGGGCGTCCCCAGCCAGTGTTGGGAGGGCAAGGAAGTATGGGCGGGGCCGAATGTCACTCCACCACACCCTGGATTCCGGCCCCTGGTAAACTTCCTGTTACTGGGAGGTAGATGCCATCTCTGTGGCCACCTGTTCAGAAGAACACCTAACCAATTTCTGGTTCGGAACAGTGTGGTAGGAGAGATCCCAAGTCCACTTGAACCTGCCAGAGAGCTGGCTGCAGGCGGGTACTAGACTCGGTCCATACCAGGGGGATACAAAGGTGAACAAGTCCCGAGAAAGATCTACACAGTGCTACAAAGGCACCCAGAGTGACCAGTCGTCTGTGCCTACCAGAAACCTGGTGGACTTCCTGGGCGAGGCGGTGCCGAGCAGGGTCTTGAAGGCCCAGCTGATAGATGAGGGTTGCAGAAGACACGTTCCAGCCCAGCCCAGTGCACACAGAGTGGGGAGACGTGTGGCCAGGGAGGCGGAGACTTGACAGAAACCACACACCCTGTGGGGTCGCCGCTGCATGATCCAACAGCCTGGGCCAGAGCACACGGAACAGGGAGAAGTCCTGCATGGGAAGTGAAAGCTCAACAGAGATCACACACCCTGTGGTACATGATCCAGCAGCCAAGCAGAGTCCAAGCTGACCAGAAAGGTGGATCCCCGGAGAGGCCCAAGACCCGAGGCAACCATACACACAAGGCATTAGAGGCCAACTGAGCAGTCACGGAGGTAGCCATACCAAATTGGCAACCACAGCAACATCTTAGTTAGTCAATAGTCTCAAACTGGTGGACTGTGAAACCCCCTGCCACAATGAATAAACATGAAAAAAAAGATTCCAGAAATACAAAAAATCAAGAAAGTACACCACCAAAAGTTGATAAATCTCAAACGCTAGATCCTATAGAACAAGAAGCCCTTGAAATGACTGACAAGGAATTTCGAGTGATAATTCTAAGGAAACTGAATGAGATACAATAAAACTCAGCTAGACATCATGATGAAATGAGGACAAGTATACAGGATCTGAAAGAGGAAATGTACAAGGAAATTAATGTCCTGAAAAAAATTGTAGCAGAACTTGCTGAACTGAAGAAGTTATTCAGTGAAATAAAAAACACAATGGAGGGCCGAGCCCGTGGCGCACTTGGTAGAGTGCTGCGCCGGCAGCGCGGCGACGCTCCCGCCGCGGGTTCGGATCCCATATAAGACTGACCAGTGCACTCACTGGCTGAGTGCCGGTCACAAAAAAAAAAAAAAAAAAAAAAAAAAACACAATGGAGAGTTTAACCAGCAGGCTTGTCGAAGTTGAAGAGAGAACCTCTGAACTTGAAGATGGGCTGTTTGAAATAACACAAGCAGACAAAAAGAAAGAAAAAAGAATCAAAGACATTGAAGAAAATCTGAGAGAGATATCAGACAACTTTAAATGCTCAAATATCCGAGTCATGGGTATACCAGAAGGGGAGGAAAATGGAGATTCCATTGAAAACATATTCAACAAAATAGTGGCAGAAAACTTCCCAGGTATAGGAAAAATCACAGATCTTCAGATCCAGGAAGCTCAATGATCTCCAAACGTATTCAACCCAAAAAGGCCATCTCCAAGACATGTTATAGTCAAATTGGCAAAACTCAGAGACAAAGAGAGAATCTTAAATGCTGCAAGAGAGAAGCATCAAATCACCTATAAGGGAGCCCCTAATCAGGCTAACATCAGACTTTTCATCACAAACCCTAAAAGCTAGAAAGGAATGGGATGTTATATTCAAAATACAAAAAGACAGAGATTGCCAGCCAAGAATACTCTACCCTGCAAGGCTATCATTCCAAAATGAAGGGCAAATAGTATATTTCTCAGACAAACAAAAACTGCGGGAGTTCACTACCACACGACCACCCTTACAAGAAATCCTCAAGGGAGTACTGGGTTTGGTTCCTGAAAAATAACTACCACTGCCATAAAAACCCAAGAAAAATCAAAACCCACTAGAATAATAAAAATGGCATTCGTGAAGAGAAAACAAGCAATCAAAAACGCTATCTACAACCTAAGGAACTAACAAACACAGAAACCAAACAGTAAATCAGAAAGCAAGGAACAAAGGATACCTAAGACAACCAAACAACCAATAAAATGCTAGGAATAAATCAACACCTTTCAATAACAACTCTTAATGTAAAAGGCTTAAATTCCCCAATCAAAAGACACAGACTGGCTGACTGGATTAAAAAGGAGGACCCGACTATATGCTGCCTACAAGAGACCCACCGCACCCATAAAGATTCACAGAGACTAAGAGTGAAAGGATGGAAAAAGATTTACCATGGAAACAGAAAAGAAAAACGAGCTGGAGTAGCTATTTTTATATCTGACAAAATAGACTTTAAACTAAAAGCCATAAAAAGAGACAATGAGGGACACTACTTAATGATAAAAGGACTGATCCCTCAAGAAGACATAACAATCATAAATATGTACGCACCCAATGTTGGAGCAGCCAGATTTATAAAACAAACTCTATTAGACCTAAAGAAGGAAATAGACACTAATACCATAATAGCAGGGGACCTGAACACCCCACTGTCAATATTAGACAGATCATCTGGGCAAAGAATCAGTAGAGAAACACAAGATCTAAACAATACTCTAGACCAATGGAATTGGCAGATATCTACAGAACATTCCATCCAACAACCTCAGAATATTCATTCTTCACATCAGCACATGGATCATTCTCCAGGATAGATCACATATTAGGTCACAAATCAAGTCTCAATAAATTCAAAAAAAATTGGAATTATCCCATGTATTTTCTCAGACCACAATGGATTAAAACTAGAAATTAATAACAAATGAAACTCTGGAAACTATACAAACACGTGGAAATTAAACAGCATTCTACTTAATGACATATGGGTCCAAGAAGAAATCAAGCAGGAAATCAAAAAATTTATTGAAACTAATGAAAACAATGATACATCATACCAAAACCTGTGGGATATTGCAAAAGCAGTATTAAGGGGGAAATTTATTGCATTGAATGCTCACTTCAGAAGAAGGGAAAGATGGCAAGTGAACAACCTAACACTTCACCTTAAAGAACTAGAAAAACAAGAACAATCCAAACCTAAAGTTAGCAGACGGAAAGAAATCATTAAGATCAGAGCAGAACTGAATAAAATTGAAAACCAAAAAACAATTCAAAAGATCAATGAATGAAAAAGTTGGTTTTTTGAAAAGATAAATAAAATTGACAAACCATTAGCATGGCTAACAAAAGAAGAGAGAAGATTCAAATAACAAAAATTAGAAATGAAAAAGGTGATATTACAAATGATTCATCTGAAATACATGGAATCATTCGAGACTTCTATAAACAACTATACGCCAACAAATTTGAAAATCTGGAGGAAATGGATAAATTTCTGGACACACACAAGCTCCCAAAACTGAACCATGAAGACGTAGAAAATTTGAATAGACCAATAACAATAAAGGAGATTGAAGCTGTTATCAGAAGGCTCCCAACAAAGAAAAGCCCAGGACCAGATGGATTCACAGCAGAATTTTACCAAACATTCAAAGAGGAATTGACACCGATTCTTTACAAACTATTCCAAAAGATCGAAACGGACGCAAATCTCCCAAACTCATTCTATGAAGCAAACATCATCCTGATACCAAAACGAGGTAAAGATAAAACCAAAAAAGAAAACTACAGGCTGATATCCTTGATGAATATAGATGCAAAAATCCTCACTAAAATACTAGCAAACAGAATACAGCAACACATACGTAAAATTATTCACCACGATCAAGTGGGATTCATCCCAGGGATGCAAGGTTGGTTCAACATACGCAAATCAATAAATGTGATAAACCATATCAATAAACTCAAACACAAGGACCATATGATCATCTGTATAGATGCTGAAAAAGCATTTGGTAAAATTCAGCACTCATTCATGACAACGACCCTCTATAAGTTAGGTATAGAGGGAAAGTATCTCAACATAATTAAAGCCATATATCACAAACCCACTGCCAATATCATCCTGAATGGGGAAAAGCTGAAAGCTTTTCCTTTAAGAACAGGAACTAGACAAGGATGCCCACTCTCACCACTCCTATTCAACATAGTGTTGGAAGTACTAGCCAGAGCAATCAGAGAAGAGAAGGAAATAAAGGGCATCCAGATTGGAAAAGATGAAGTCAAACTGTCCCTTTTTGCAGATGACATGATCCTATGGAGTGAACAGCCTAAAACCTCTACAAAAAAACTCTTGGAATTGGTAAATGACTTCAGCACAGTGGCGGGATACAAAATCAACACACAAAAATCAGTAGCATTTCTTTTCTCCAATAGTGAACATGCAGAACGAGAAATCAAGAAAGCCTGCCCATTTACAATAGCCACCAAAAAAATAAAATACTTAGGAATTGAGTTAACCAAGGATGTGAAAAATCTCTATAATGAGAACTACAAACCACTGCTGAGAGAAATTAGAGAGGATACAAGAAGATGGAAAGATATCCCATGCTCTTGGATTGGAAGAATCAACATAGTGAAAATGTCCATACTACCCAAAGTGATATACAAATTCATTGCAATCCCCATCAAAATTCCAAAGACATTTTTCTCAGAAATGGAAAAAAAGTATCCAGACATTTATATGGAACAATAAAAGACCACGCATAGCCAAAGCAATGCTGAGCAAAAAAAAATAAAGCTGGAGGCATAACACTACCTGACTTTAAGCTATACTACAAAGCTATAATAACCAAAACAGTATGGAACTGGCATAAAAACAGACACACTGATCAATGGAATAAAATAGAGAATCCAGAAATCAACCCACACACTTACTGCCATCTGATCTTTGACAAAGGCACCAAGCCTATTCACTGGGGAAGGGACTGCCTCTTCAGCAAATGGTGCTGGGATAACTGGATATCCATATGCAGGAGAATGAAACGAGATCCATACCTCTCACCGTATACCAAAATCAACTCAAAATGGATTAAGGATTTAAATATACACCCTGAAACAATAAAACTTCTTAAAGAAAACATAGGAGAAACACTTCAGGAAATAGGACTGGGCACAGACTTCATGAATACGACCCCAAAAGCACGGGCAACCAAAGGAAAAATAAACAAATGGGATTATATCAAACTAAAAAGCTTCTGCACAGCAAAAGAAACAATTAAAAGAGTTAAAAGACAACCAACAGAGTGGGAGAAAATATTTGCAAAATATACATCTGACAAAGGATTAATATCCAGAATATATAAGGAACTCAAACAACTTTACAAGAAGAAAACAAGCAACCCAATTAAAAAATGGGCAAAAGAGCTAAGTAGGCATTTCTCTAAGGAAGATATACAAATGGCCAACAGACAGATGAAAAAATGCTCAACATCACTCAGCATCCAGGAAATGCAAATCAAAACCACACTGAGATACCATTTAACCCCAGTTAGGATGGCTAAAATCCAAAAGACTCTGAACGATAAATGCTGGCGAGGTTGCGGAGAAAAAGGAACTCTCATACATTGTTGGTGGGACTGCAAAATGGTGCAGCCTCTGTGCCAATTGGTATGGAGGTTCCTCAAACAATTGCAGATAGATCTACCATACGACCCAGCTATCCCACTGCTGGGAATATACCCAGCGGAATGGAAATCATCAAGTCGAAGGTATACCTGTTCCCCAATGTTCATCGCAGCACTCTTTACAATAGCCAAGAGTTGGAACCAGCCCAAATGCCCATTATCAGATGAGTGGATACGGAAAATGTGGTACATCTACACAATGGAATACTACTCAGCTATAAAAACGAATGAAATACTGCCATTTGCAACAACAAGGATGGACCTTGAGAGAATTATATTAAGTGAAACAAGTCAGGCACAGAAAGAGAAATACCACATGTTCTCACTTATTGGTGGGAGCTAAAAATTAATATAAAAATTCACACACACACACACACAGACACACACACAAAAAAAAGCGGGGGGGAGAAGATATAACAACCACAATTACTTGAAGTTGATATGACAAGCAAAGAGAAAGGACAATGTTGGGGGAGGAGGGAGGGAGGAGGGAGGGAGGTTTTGGTGATGGGGAGCAATAATCAGCCACAATGTATATCGACAAAATAAAAATTTTTTAAAAAAAGAGCTTTGTGACAACAGAAGCTGCTAACCATGCTCATAGCCCTTCATTTACCCAATAATTTCTGAATACCTACTTTGATGTGCACACACCAGGATGGATCAGCTGCAGATGTGGCCCTGAACGGTGTCCAGTGCAGGACTGGAGACAAGGCGTGACTATAAATAACTCAAATACAAGGTGGCAAGAGACAAGCGCAGATGAGAGGCCAGGTCAGGAGAGGGAGGGATTATTTCATGATGCTCACAGGCATTCTACTCCTCCTCAGTCATTCTTTCATCCGCTCAATAAATATTCATTGAACCCTAAAAATAAATAAATAAATAAATAAATAAAAAATAAAAATCACCATTTGGGGCTGGCTGGTTGCTCAGTTGGTTAGAGAGTGGTACTGATAACACCAAGCTCAAGGATTCAGATCCCCGTACCAGCCAGCCACCAGAGCAAAACACAACAAAAATCACCACTTTGCAATTATACCAGTAACTGATTCAGGCAATAACGATCAATGAATCCCATAATAAGCGTGTGACAATTTGATGAGGAACAGCATATATATATAGCCTTAAGGTATCTTTCAGTAAAGTACCCAAATTAATTTATTGATTCAAAAGATACAAAATTCATATTATCTTTAAAACAGAGAAAACTGGCAACTATCATCTTAATCAAGTGATGAATATTAACACTTGTCTTAGACATGGGACAAATTCACCTGTGTGTCAAAAAATAAATAAAATCCACCTGTGTGTCTCCTCGTATGCTACACTGAGAAAACATAGCATTTTGGTATTCCTACCAAAAATGTGTAACCTGAATTTAATAATGAAGAAACATCATACAATCCCAAAATAAAGAGCATTTTACAAAGTATCTACCCTATATTCTTCAAAAATGCTGAGGCCATGAAAGATAAGGAAAGACACATTTCCAGGTGGAAGGAGATTGAAACAAAAACAACGTAAGAAGCAATATAACACATGCTTCTGGATTGGCTCCTTTGTCTATAAAAGACAAAATTGGAATAATAGGCAAAACAAACGGGGTCTGAATTAATTGGTAAAGTATCAATGTTAATTTCCTGGTTTTCATGGGGGTACTCATAAGGGTGGAGAGTGCTCTTGTAACAAACTACAAACTAAAGTATTAAGGGGTAATAGGATGTGTCTGCAATCCTCAAATATCTTAGTAGGAAAAACATACATATAATAGATATATAATTTATAGATGTATACAGAACCAATGATGGGGCCAGTGTACAACTGGGCAATACATGTGAAGGATATGTGGGAGTTCTTGGTGTTGTTGCTGTAATTTTTCTATGAATTTGAAATTATTTTAAAATAAATTGATTTTAAAACACTAAAATAAAATAAAATAAAATAAAATCCACTGTTATCAACTTTGAAATATACAATACATTACTGTTAGCTATATTCACCATGCTGTGCAATACACCACTAGACCTTATTCCTCCTGCCAAATCGAAACTTTGAACCATTTGGCCAACATGTCCACATTTACCTTTGGCCCCCATCCTAACCCTCAGCTTCTGGTAACTTCCATTCTATTTTCTATTTTTCTTAGTTTGACTTAGACCACATATTAAAAAATTATGTGGTATTTGTTTTTTGTGCCTGGCTTATTTTCCTTAATATAATGTACCCTAGGTTCATCCATCTTGCCACAATTGTCAACTTTTTTAAAGGCTGAGTAGAATTCCTTTTTTTATCTGCATGATATTTATTTTATCTGTTCTTTACTTGAGCATTTCTGTAGTTCTGATATGTTGGCTGTTGGAAATAATGGTGCAGTGAACATTGGAATGGTGACATCTCTTTGACAAACTGATTTCAAATCACTTGAATATATACTTAGAAGTGGGACTATTAGATCTACAGTAGTTTGATTTCTAGCTCTTTGAAAAAACTTTATGCTACTTTCCAAAATGGTGTTCTAACTTGCACTCCGACCTACAGTGTATGAGTGTTCTCCTTTATTTACATGCTCGTGAACAGTTATCCTTCATCTTTTTTTTTCTTTTTTTCTGACCGGTAAGGGGATCACAACCCTCGGCACGGTGTGGTCAGCGCCACGCTCAGCCAGTGAGCGCAGTGGCCATCCCTATATAGGATCCGAACCCGTGGCCTCGGCGCTACCAGCACCACACTCTCCTGAGTGAGCCATGGGGCCGTCCCATCTTTCATATTTTTGATAATAGCCATTCTGACAAGTGTGATGTGTTCTCATTGTGGTTTTTAAATTGTGTTTCTCAGGGTTAGTGAAGCTGAAGATTTTTTTCATACTGCTCTGGCCATTTCATGCCTTCTTTCAAGAAATGTCTATTCAGGTTCTTTGCTCATTTTTTGAGTAGCGTTATTTGGCATTTTGTTATTGAGTACTTTGAGTCCTTTATGTGTTTTCAATATTAACCATTTATCAGATGTATAGTTTGTAAATATTTACTCCGAATCTGTGGTTTTCTCCTCACTCTGTTGTTTCATTTTTTGACAGAAGCACAAGTTACTCTGAATACCAGTTTGTACATGTGATCTATTTATTCTCATTCAGTGGATTCTATAATTTCCAGTTCATGTAAAAGTTGTTTTGATAGTGTATCACAATTTCTTGTCTAACGCAGGTGTGATTAATCCCATCTGATAGAAAAATGAGAGGTTGACTTTTAAGTTTGTTACTCGAAGTCTCAGGCCAGCTGTAGAATTTCTCCACCATGCCCTATTCCATTCTTCCATGGTTACCATGTTCTCTGGTCTGGGAGCCTGGGTGGGCCTCTCTCATTAACCCCATCATGTCACTGACCAAACTGGTGTGGGAGTCAGTAAAAGAAAAGATATCTCTTTGAACTTAACTCAATGGATTTGGGTCCAAGAGGTGAACACCTTTGCTCCCTTCATTGGCTATCACTGAGTTTATGTATATTGGGGGATGTGAAACCTACTTCAAGTGCACACAACTGAAGATTGGGTTGATTGACTTTCTGTACACTAAGAATTTTTCACATATTCCTGTCAAAAGTGTCAGTTATATGTCTTATGCCCATATGTGGACAAACTATACATGGTCTCAAGTTACATTTCTATTTCTCAGTAAGCCAGTGGGAACTATAGCATGGAACTGAGTGCCTTTAGATTCCACTTACTCACCCTCTTTTTAAAAAATTCTGATAGCCTGGTGGGTTCTAGACCCTCTGGGCTCATGGTGAGAGGGTCTCAGGCCTCATCTTTCTGCCTTGGGGAACCAGAATATGGACAGTCCAGAGACCAGGAAGTTTGGGAAGCACTCTGGCCCAGACCACAGGCATAGTCAGAAGCTTTTACCCAGTTTCAGGACCCTAGAAATGTGTTATGGTTCTTCTTAAAACATTCCTTAGGTCTCCCTAATATATTTATTAAATGTTATTGAAGCCAATCCCTAAGGGTGTCATCATTACAATATGTAGTAATATAACTAACTCCTGCTTTAATTTCATTACATTTAATAATTCACAGATGGAAGAATTGTCCATATGCATATCAGGCACATTTCCTTCTGTGAGTGGGATACTTCTATTTGGGCCTTTAAATGTTTAGTCAGCTGGACAGCAGGAGACCAGTATGGACTGGGATGTTTGACAGCTCCGTTATCAATACATAATGAGTTTAAAGCTGATCAGTGGAATATTCATTGGACTAGTCCCCACTCACTACAACAAAGGCTCAAGTGTGTTTTGTCTGGTGAATTATGGGATTCTAGATTTGCTTCCTTTGGCAGATCTCTTGAACCAGGTGTAGTATAGTCACTAATGAAGAAATGATAAGAAATCTAGCTACTGTCCTGTGAATTTTTGCAGATTCCACTGTAAAATCTATTTCTGAGCAAGAGCATGTTAACATCTCTAGCCAGGGTAGCCTTAGATAATACAATTGTTCTTGATCATTAGCTCAGGAAGATGTTGTCTGTGTTATTGCTAACACTACATTATGTGCCTGAGTAACCTCCTCTGGGGAAATTGAGATTCAGTTCTATAAAATAAGAGAACAAGCTACAAGGCTACTGCAAGCCTCACCTATTTTTCCACTGTCATTTGATTTATCTAATCAAATGCCTTTAAGTCTAGGTTAATGGCTTACAACCATTACACAACCTGGAATGGTCATGTTTCTGGCATTTATACTTTGCATTTGTTTTTTAAACTGTGCACTCATTATCTATTAAATCTCTATAGAAATGCCATTCCTGACAAAATAATGTTTGCCCAGTGCTCTGAGTTGATAACCAATACCTACAAAACAGATAAATCAAACTTAAGGATTAAATCCAGACAACTCAGGCCCAAAAGGAACTGTTTCAGGCCCCTTCATTTCTCAAATATTCATTAGCCCCCAATTTGAGACCAGATCTGCTGACTGGAACATGTTCATCCTACCATCAAGGGACACATAAAATCTGACATTAGACTTATTTATCAGTGATGATTTCAAATAAAGCTCTTGGTGAAAGGGGAAAATGTAAAAGTTGATGATGTTAATTTCTGTACAACACAGAAAAAATAGAGCCAGAAAAGGCACAAAAGAGGGAGGCTCATGCTTGCTTGTCTGAGGTAGGAAGTTTTCCAAGGACCTTCTAAAAACCCATCAGAAATCCCTTCACATCTTCCATGCATGTTCAGCTTTGTACAAACACACATTTCTGTAACAAAGTTGGTTATTAAGCACTGTTTGCCATTGCAGTAACTCAGATAAAATGCTCCAAAAAGAAACTGCCCAGTAATGGCATCTCAAGCAATGAACTGATGACAAATCTGACTCTGAGCCTCCAAAACCAAGCAACTTATGTGAATTTCTCCCTAATGCCAGTAAAAGCTTTCTCTCATCCTTTCCCCACAGAATGTCTTCATGTCTTGTTGTGGCTTGCATTCCAGATTTTAATCCAATTGTATATTCATGATAACTTCAACGTATTTGGAGATTATTATTCTCTACAATATTTTTTTGTAGGGTAACAGAAGAAAAGTACCTTAACACATTACATCCCTCATATGACAACCACAAAACTAACACCATCCCCAATGGTGAAATGTTAAAAACTTTTCCTGGAAGATCAGAAACAAGATCAAGATGTCCACCCCCCCTAATTTTTTAATCAAAGTACTATGATTTCTAGGCAGAGAAAATGAAGATTATAATTTTAAAAGGGTGATGTTTTAGGGTGAGTGAGTAGGACATGTGAGAGGGCTGACTCTTGCTTAACATTGATCCCTTGTTTTCCATTTTTCTAATGTAGATGTATGTTCTGTTGTGTTTTAATTCCTGTGTTTTGTCTGATCCTACAATTGCCCCTGAGTGACTATCCTACAAATCTGTGGAACTCAGCCGTGATCTCCCCAGAGCCATTTTGACTCAGATTTTATCATCTAAAGCCTCTCTTCCTCAGACCCCTGACTCCCAGGCTCTAACTTAAAGATCTCTTGATGTAATATCTGGGCTTTATTAAATACATGACTGGCAAGTGTTAAGTGGGGGTGAATCAGTGACTGATAGTCTATCCTCTAAGATAGGGATTGTCACTTCCTCTTTGTGGGCCTCAGTCTTCTGTCCATAAAAATGGAGAGAGTAATACACATTTGGATGGTGAGACATTATAATATTTATATATCATTTTTCATCTACAGTTCCTCACTTATGCTACTTGTCTTAGTCCGTTTTGTGTTGCTATACAGAATTACCGGAGACTGGGTGATTTATAAGGAAAAGAGGTTTATTTGGCTTATGATTCTGGGACAACTGTATCTGGCACAGGCCTCAGGCTGCTTCTACTCATGGCAGAACATGGCGGGTACAAGCAGATCACATGGCAAGAGGAAGCCAGACAGACAGAGAGAGGAGGTGCCAGGGTCTGTTAAACAACCAGCTCTCTCAGAAACTAATAGAGTGAGAACTCAATCATTAATCTCCCCTCCTCCGGGGAGAGAATTAGTCCATTCACGAGGGATCCACTTCCATGAATCAATCAGTTTCCAACACTGCCACACTGGGGATCAAATTTCCACATGAGTTTTGGAGGGGATTAACCCTAATAGTTCACTGTAAATTGAGTAAATATTTAAATAAAGGCACAGAATGTGAGATTTGATTAAACACAAAAACAGACAAAAACAGATTCAAAAATATGCTATCCATAGAGACACACTTTATTTTTAAAATTATTTTATTTTATTTTTTTACAAAAGATGGCCAGTTAAGAGATCTTAACTCTTCCTTGGTGTTCTCAGCACCATGCTCTCCAAAGTGAGCCAACCGGCCATGCCCTATATGGGTATCCAAACCCTTGGCCTTGGTGTCATCAGCACTAAACGCTCCCAAGTGAGCCATGGGCCAGCCTTAGAGACACACTTTAAATACAAAGACACTGACTGAAAGTAAAAGGACAGAAAACAAAAAGTATACTATACAAACTGTAAGAACAAGAAGTTGAATTCGAGATCTTACTACCAGACAAAATAAACTTCAACACAAAATATATTACCCCAGATAGAAAACTTTCATAATAATAAATGGATCTTACACTAGGATATTATAGTGAGTATAAATATGTATGTGCCTAAAAGCAAATCCTCAAAAGACATTTTTTTAAAAAAGCCACAGAACTTCCCAAGAAACACAGAAAATATACAACTACAGTTGGACAATTAATACTCCTTTTTTTATTAATAGGTGGGACCACCAGATGATCTTCAGTAAGAATACAGACATGAGTGACACTGTCCTGACTTGACTGACAATGATAAATCACTATGGGAACACTCAACCAGCAGAACAAATGCTAAGTGATAAAACAAGTCTCAAGACAGAAATCTTACAACATGGGTTTTCTGAAATTAAATAAAATGAAATAAAATTAGAAATAAAAAAAAAGAAATTCAGAAAATCCTCAAATAGTCAAAAATTAAATCATACACTTGTAAACAATTTGTGAATAGAACAAGAAATGTAACAGCAAATGAGAATATATGTTGAACAAAATGCATTGTAACAATGAGGCTTGTGATAGAGTAAAGGCAGCCACAAATTCTTTCTCACTCCTGCCATTGGGGTAAAAACTAATTTCCCTTAAATGTGGGTTGGCCTTAGCAACTTGCTTAGCCAAAAGAATCTGGAATATTAGAAGCACGAAAGTCATTAGAGACCAAACATCTTACCTTAATTGGAAACATGGATTGTCAAACTTTAGATAGAATATTAAAGTCTAAATGAATGAATAACAATCATCTCACATTTTATGTTATGATATCAAATTATAATTATAAATTTTAAAGTTTCACTTAAGAAAAAGCATAGAGGAGACACTGCATAACTTTGGAGTTGGCAATAATTTAACCAATATTACACAGGAAACAAGAACAACAAAAATAAGTCAAACTGTATAAAATTAAAACCTTTTCTGCATCAAATGACACAATGGAGTTGAATGACATCCCATATAATGGGGAAAGTATTTGCAAAACATACGTCATAAGATATTTATATTTAGATATTTTTTAAAAAATTCTACAACTAAAAAACAAAAGAAAATTTAATACACATAAAAAGACATACAAATTGTTGATGCACACATGAGAAGACAACCAACATAGTCATTAGAAAAATGCATATCAAAACCACCATAAACTGTTGCTTTACATCCATTACCATGGCCTGCACAAAAAAAAAAGGAGGTGTTGGGAAGGAAGTGTAGCTGCAACATTCATGTATTGCTGGTGGAAATGTAAGATGTGGAAGATGTTATGAAGATTTCTGAACATAGAATTACCAATGGGCCCAATGAAGATTTCTGAACATAGAATTACCAATGGGCCCATCAATTCCACCCCTACGTATATACCCAGAAGAAGTGAAAGCTGAGACTAAGCACCTGCATGTTCACAGCAGCATTATTCACAATGGCCAAAAGGAGGAAGCACCAAGCATCCACCCGTGTATGAATGAATAGACATCAGGTGGTATATATGAATAATAGTACTATTGAGCTTTAAAAAGTAAGAAAAACAGTGTAAAGTACTACCACATAGATGAAGCTTGAAGACATTAAGCTACATGAAATAAGCCAGCCATGAGAAAACAAACATGTTATGATTGCACTTATATGTGATTTCTAAAGTAAAAAAAATTCATAGACGTACACTGTAGAAGAGTGCTTGCCTGGGCTTGTGATAGAGGAAAATAAGGATTTAGTGTTTGGTAAGTCCAAGTTTTATTTGGGGAACATGAAAACATGATGCAGATGTATGGTGGTTATGGTTGCAAATTAATTTGAATATATTTAATTCTACTGATCTGTAACTTTAAAAAAGATTAAAGTGTCAAATTTTATGTAATGTATATCATAATAAAAAGTATTTTTAAGATAGAGTCATGGACATAAAATTTATAAGAAAAAGGTGCAAATTATTAAAAGCTGTGCTCCCTGTTTTTATTCCTTGTGTATCTTTCTCTTGACTCTTGCTCACATATATCCTACTAACTCCTGCATACTTTCACCCACTGAATCCTAAGTGTGTTTCCACACCTGCTGGCTGGTAGCACAAACTACAAGAAGGAAGAATCCTCATCACTGAACAAACATATCCGTCACGTTTTCCGACAAGTGAGACTTCCACTGTAAAATAGAAAGTTACTATTTTTGAGCAACCACAGTGCCTCCCCCTTTACAGTCACTGCATGTAGGCATCGCAATAAAAGTTTAAAAACACAAAAACAAAGGTAGCAGGACATGAGACCAGATGTGATTGGAACTGAGGGACAGGGAGGAGTTTGGGAAAAATCCCCTTTTGGTGGTTTAAGTCAAGACTACTTGGTAACAATATCATATATGAGTGTAGTTCAAAAAGTTCATAGAAATAAGGAGTAGGGCTGGCCGGTTAGCTCAGTTGGCTAGAGTGTGGTGTTATAACACATAGGTCAAGGGTGCAGATCCCTACACTGGCCAGCTGACAAAGAAAAGGAAAATGAAGGATAGAAACTAAAAGGTAATAGTAATCTTTCCATGAAAGTTTTGAAGTAATCTTTTCCATGAAGTTTTTCACCCTCATGACAGAAGAAGAATAAAGAATATGGTTTTTGTTTTGGATTGGTTAAGCTCAAGGTGATTTTTGGATAGCTACAAAGAAGCATTAAACAGCAAGTTGAACCTATTGTTGAAAGGCTGGGAACGAGCTCCAAGCTGGAGAGATACAGTTAGCAGCATCAAACCGTGGAAAGCAATATCTGTCAAGGAGACCTGCAGAGTGAGATGAACGGGAGCAGGATGGAACACTTGGATGAGATGCATTAAGGACAAAAGGAAAGTGGAAGAATTCAGAAGATACAGAGAAGAAACCACCAGCGAGGCTGTTACAAACTAACAGAGAACAATTTCTATGGGAAAATCATGAATAGCAGTTTCAAATACAGCAGAAGATTCAAGTAAGGCAAAGCCAAAAAAGGTCTTTGAATTGGAATATAATTTAAATTGTTGGTAAGTTTTTAAAGAACTGAACTAAAGCTACATCAAGTTGATTATAATGCAAATGATCAACAAAAGTGTTTACCAGGAGATATTACTTTGGACTGTCAGTGGTACAACCCACATGTTATTAAGGGTCTGCAGTGGATTCTGTTCTCTACATGTCCCAGGCTTTCCCAAGCATCAAGTGGGGAGTTTTAAAAGCTGCCTGGGACCACACCACTTAAGCAATTCCAGAAGAACCTTATTAACTGATACATGATTTAGCACTGGATAACTGCTGCCACTGCAGAATGAAGAATGTTTATTTCCAGGTTAATGAAACACTGTCCACTACACCGTGCATGTGACCAATAAAGACTGTGCTTCAGATTTTATATGTCATGAGAATTTAACATGTTGTCTTTGGGTCAATTGGAATCATGTAACAATGTGTCTTCTTGCCATGGTATCAGAAAGTCCAGACACCAATTTGCACTCAGATCCTTCTAAGGTCCTGTAACCTGCCTATATGAACATTCCAACTTTCTCTTTTCTATGTGTATTTCACTAATGTTAAATTTTATTTATTTTTACTTTTTTGCTTTAATTACTGAATACTTGTATAGCTCCTAAAATATAACGTAGAAGAAGCAGATGAGTACCCAAATAAACACCTTACCATAGATGGATTTATATTCTCTGCTCTTGGAGACAGGTAAAGGACTCTGAATCATAGACAGAAGAGAAGGAGAATGGAGGCACTCATTAGAGAAATGAACCTAGGGCTTGGTACTAGATTCTATTGTGCAAAGCTCTCCAAAAAAACAACTAGGAAACAAAACAACAAAAGAAGCCTCCCTGTGGGGCAATAGTCCCTCACACGAGAATGGGCAGGAAAGAACTCCCTGAAGGAGCACCCACAATGAACATGCCGATCCTTTTTTTCTCTTCATCGGTAGAGATTAAACCCACAATTATCCCTAGGCTAATGAAAACATTTATTCGCTAGCGATTTAGTAACAGTTAACGTTACAGAAAAAGTAATTTAAACTTTTAAAGATGGTTGTTTCAAATAAGTTACAGTACACCAAAAAAGAAACATTACATGCTCACTAAAAGTGATGTTATTGAAAGATACTTGAGAGGTATTAACTACTTGCCCATTAATAAAGACACTTCAGACAGAAGTCCATAATCGTGCTTCCACTGGAACACCCCTTGCCTTTGTAGACCTAAACTTCATGGAAAGTATCCATCTTGCAACCTCACATTTTTGGCCCATGATGGTATAGGGGAAATGTCCATAGTGTATATTGGTCATAGTATACTTTTTCACAAGTGATTCCTAGTGACACCTCTCCCTGTATTTATGCCTTCACATACTTCCCTCCCACAATGACATTGGGCTTTGCCATTTCACTTAGTTTGTCCAATGGGTCTTCAGTAAATGAGATAGTTTTGAAGAATATTTGCCCAACAGTGTTTGCCTTCTTGAATACTGTCATGTTGTGAAGAAGCCCAGGGCTTAACTATTGGATAACCAGGGCCCTTCCAAAAGCCAGGACAAACTGCTACACTTGTGAGTTAAGTCCTCTTCAAGGAGTCAGCCTCAGCCAAGGCCCCAGACCCCTATAGCCTCATTTGTGATTGTAGGTGGCACCAGCATACTACAGCCCAGTGGAGCCCAGCCCCAAATACTGATTCATAGAATTATAAATGAACGTTTTTTAAATCAGTAAGTTTTTGTTCATTTGCTACACATCAAATCCTAATACCTCCAATCCCCCCCCAATTTAGTATGTTTAGCATATTGGTGAGAAGGAAAGAAAGAATCAAATTACGTGACAAATACAACCAACAGAACTGCACAATCACACATATAAGTTGTTATAAGCACAAGAAATGTCGACCAGATGGACCTCAGCACAGTTGCCGGTAATAAGAGATGCCATGTGAACCATAAAAATAAATTCTCTTGAGATCATAAGACTATATTTAATTTGTACATCATTAGGCTATTACTTATATGTGGGCATGGTTTTATTTATATTTTAAGAAACTAATTAGAAGTAACTGTGTGATTCTAATTTTCCCTTTTTAAATAGTGGAATATAGGGTTGTATTAACTTCCTCTAGAACTTATGATTTTTAAGATAAGATTACTGACATGAATTGAAAAAACCTTCTAATGCCCTACGGGTTCACAATATCCACAGAAAGCATTAGGCAAAAAAGGATAGGTATATTCAAGGCAAAGTTTTCTGAAACATTTGTTCTAAATTGAATGATGCTTATGATGTTGATCTCAAAAATCAATATGAGTTTTGACTTTCTTGTGGTAAAGTAGATAATACTAGTCAAAAACTCAGCATGCCTGGTATGCACAAATTACGTGACCCTGGGAAACTTACTCATCACCTCACATCCAATTTCTTTTTTACATGGCAGAAAGACACTGGCAAACCCTCTCTGAGCTACCAGGAAGCATTATCATAATAGAGGAGGTATCAACGTATTTTGTTTGTGGAAACAAATTATGATGGATTAGGTTTGAGAGAGCTTTAATTCTGGAAATAATGAGGGTAGAATGATGTAATGGGAGTGTGTTAGGGAGCAATGTAGACAGATCCTCTCAATTAAAACAGGTTATCCTCTGCTACAAAGCACACCCCGAAGACCCCTCCAATGAGTGATGATTTCCTAGGCTCTTTCCTATCTCTCACCCAACTCACATCTCCCTGCCGAAAGTTGGCCTGAACTTATCAATATCACCCAGTCACTGATAGCTGCAGAAGAAGGCAGTATCACTCAAAACTTGTTCACTCTTGGACTTAGGCTCAAAAATTGCTTGGGGCATAAAAATATAAGACCTTCCATCTCTGACTCTTCTGTCTCTGCTCTGAAGGGCCAGTGAGGGTGTTCATGTGAGAGAAGTGTCCTTTCAGGTACAATTCAAACTTATGGAGCCCCCATATTCACAGTACATGAGAACTACTTTGCTCTCTCCCAAAATGGAACCATCATCCAGTACACCATTCTCCCTTATAGATCTCACTGTCCCTGGAAATTAATTCTTGTATAAACTTCTCTGAACTCAAACCATGAGTTCTAGGAAGGCTCTACAGTGCAGGAGTGGACAGAAACTTCCCTTGTTGAACAGACACAAAGAAACCACACAAATACAATTGCTACATAGTAACGCTTAGTCTGGACACACCTCACAATTATTCCTAGGGGATTTTTCACTAGTATTAATACAATCAAGGCACAGATGGATAAACTGAATATTATATAGGTAGTAACAAGCTCCTTCATGGCAGAGCTGGAACTGGAAATTACTGCACATCTCCCATACTCATGTCTGCACACCCCAACGCAGCTCACCCCTACTTGAGAGCCTTCTTGAACTTGACCCCTGCTTAAGTATAAGAAAAAGGAACAATGATCTTAAATCAATAACCTAAGCTTCCACAATAAGACACTGAAACTAGTAGAGCAAACAGAATCTAAAGTTAGCATAAGGAGTAAAAAATTACAAGACAATATTATGAAATAGAAAATAAAAAACAATAAAGAATAACAATAAAATTATCAGCAGATTAACAAAAGATCCAAAAAAATTGACAAATCTTTAGCTTGTCCAAGGCAGAATAAAAATTTAAAAGAGAGAGAGAGAGAGAGAGAGAGAGAGAGAGAGAGAGAGAGAGAGAGAGAGAGAGAGAAAGACTCCAATAGCTAAAATTAAGGATAGGTCATTACTACCACCTTTAGAAAACAAAGAAAATGTTAGAGAAGAGTAATATGAAGAGATCTATGCTGATATATTAATTTAGATAAAATGAAGAAATTCCTAGAAAGATAGAACTCCTGAGACTCCTCATAATAAAAATAATAATGAAGTCAAGAAAATAACTTGTAGTCTGAGTAGACCTATTGTGTGAGGCGCCCTCCCACAAGAAATGCACTTACAGGCCACTTGTGCAGAAAAGGGCAGTTTGTTCCCTCCAGAGGGCCAGCGAATGTCTCCGAGGAGCAGCCAAGGAAGAGCGGCAGTGGGCCTTGGTCTTGTCGGGTTTTTAAAAGCAAAAACTACATCTTGTTGGTAAAAGGGATGGCCCGGAATCACAAAGAATTACACAAAGAGACAGATGCTCAGCCAGAATGCACGTTGGAGGGCTTCGGGGGCGAGCGGGTGGGCTGCCCTCTCAAAGCGGGAGCAGCGGGAGGAGAGTCAGGCTGGGCCTTTTATACCCAGCGAGGCTGAGCTGGACTGTTCCTATGGGCTAGGAAGGCAGGGGAAGGGGCGAGCGGGGTTTAAGCCAAGCTGGGACTCTTCTAGAGGTGGAGAAATTCACGCATGTGGGAAGGGGACGCGGTGGTGAGGAGGAAGGGGGAGGGGTTGTTGTGATTCTCGGAAAACGTGCTGTTCTAGGGACCTGACACTTTCTGCAGCCATTTTGGGTGTTCCTCCCGTCTGCCCGCTGCCGTCTTAGACATCGGCTAAAATGTAATTGCCTAACATTCCCCCCTCTTGGGTTTAGATAGGAAAATGGGCGTTGCTATCATCTCTGGCTACTTCCTGCTGAACGCGGGGTGTTGTAGGGGCTGTCGGAAGTGGGCACGCGGGAGTCGGAGTGGAGCAGAAGCTGGTTGATGGATGCCCAAGACACCTCTTGAATTCGTTCCTGAATGAAGCAAAGGAGACAAGGGGCCCTGGTTAACAGTATCCCGAGGATAAGGAGGGAGCTTATTAGGGGGAGGAGCCATGTGCTTAATGGGTTTTGCCACCACTGATGTGAGGTAGGGTCTCCTTGTGGAGACTGGTTTCGACTACGCCTGTTTCATTGATGTAGTGACAACATTCTTCGTTCTGGAACATGCAGGTGCCGCCTCTATCTGCTGTGAGGGGGTTCAAGGTGAAAAATGGGGATAGAAAAATTAACTGAGGCCTGGCAGTTGCAAAATTCTTTTGTAAATTCACCCTTCACAAACCACTATTATGACTTAGACCTTCTGCGACATGCTTAAGCCTTTTTTTTTTGGTCCCCATACTTCTTTCCATTCTGGAGCAATCCAGCCATTCTATTTTAGGACAAAATTCACTACATTAGATGCTTTCCCACACAAAAGTATTTTTCTTTGTAACCTTCCTAAACCACAACTACTACATCTTCATAGTTTTCCCATATCTCCTCTTTTCCTACAATCTTGTTTCTTTTTAGTAACAATACCAAATTAGCCTTATTTGCCTAAGAATTGCATACAGAATGATCTGTTTTTGGCCATATTTACAACTTTGGCCTTAAAACCTTCTAGCAGAGATAAATGCAACCCTGTTTGACCAGTAAACCCAGGGGGAAAATGTATGCTGATAGTTCTGATAACATTTCTCATAGCAGTCTGATTTTCAAAAAGCCCTTTTACCCTTTTTTCAGTAAGCTTCTGCTTTAACACTTGCAGAACTCCACACAGATAGACACACTGTCCAGGTTTCTGTTAACTAAAATCCCCATCTGTATCCTGAATCAGTAGCGGTGGGTCTAAGAGACAGAGTCCGGTGGAGAATGGTGACGTGATAGCTGAACCCGGGTAGGCCCCAAGGGTTGGGCGGTTTTGACATTTGGGAGAGGGGGTGTTAGAAGGGGCATGTTCAAGCTTGGAAAGGTGCACCAAACAACCACGGGGGTAACTGAATAAGCATGGGCTTGTAAAAGGGTTATGTAGGGTAGGTAGGACAGAAGGGGTGTGGGTGAGGCTGGAAGGTTGTGGGTTAACAAGAAGGGCTGTTCATGGAGGAGCTGAAAAGGGCTGAGGGCCGATGGTCCACTAGGGGTGGCCCTAAGCCTAGCAAGTGCCAAGGTGAGAAGGATTGGCCAAGATAGGTGTGGTTTTAGGGAGAGTTTGATAAGATGTTTTTTGAAAAAGTCGCTGGCCTGCTTCATCTTATGAGAATTGTGTATGATAAGGGATGTGGAGTTTTCAGGTGATGTACGCTGGTTCATAAATAGATGAAAGGGCTTTAAAAGGTCCAGGAGAGTTGAAGTGGGTCCTGCAGTGAGATAATCCCGTAGCCTAGAGAAAAAGTGTTTAACAGTGGTGGGGTCAGTTAATGGTCCCTCAGGGTGTCCTTAGCTGCCTTGTATAAGGGTTGTGCTAGGAGGGCAAAGTTGGGGATCCACTGTTGGAAGAAACCCACAAGGCCCAAAAAGGAGAGGATGTCGTCAGCACTCTGGGGAAATTGGAGATCCTGGAGGAGGCAGATATGGTCCCCTGTAAGAGACTTGGAAGTGGGGGGTTAGGGATATGCCTAGGTAAGTAACTGTGGGGGTGCAGAGTTGAGCCTTGGAAGGTGTGACCCGATAACACCTAGATCCAAGGAAATTGAGAAGGGTGGCAGTAATGGTGGGTAAGGGGGAAAGATGAATGGTGGCCTGAAGCTTGTGAAGTAAATCCAGGCCAAGGAGGGGGATGGGGAAGAAAGGAACCATTAGGAAAGAATGAGAAGGGAAATCCATCCAGGCTAAAGGAAGTGGGTGGGGTGGTCCATGGATTAGAAGAGGTGTCATCAATTCCCATGACTGCCACTGGGGAGGGGAAGCTGGTGCCCGAGTAGGAAGGCAGAACAGAGTAGGTAGCCACCATGTCCAACAGGAAGGAAATGGACTCACCCGCTACCTGGAGCATGACCCTGGGGTCAGCGTGGGTGAGAGGGGTTTCTGAGTTTGGGCCCCATCAGTCATCATCCAGGCCAAGAAGCTGGAAGGCAGGACTTACTGGCTAGGAGTTTCCCCTGTGTGGAGGCGCCGGGGACCCTCTGATGCCAGGGCAGTCAGATCTCCAGTGGCCCATCCTCTGGGATTGATGGCATGGGTGTGTTGGTTCCTTTGGATCTGGACATTGGAAGGCCCAGTGTCTGTCAGCACCACACTTGAAGCAGGCACCAGGGGGGCACTGGGTTACCCCTTTCCATGGGCTCCCGGAGCCAGCCAGCCGCAGGGCTGCTACCAAGGCTTGGGTTTGGAGTTGGACCTTCTGCTGGACTTGGGCCTGTCTTTTAAGCTCGGCCGTTTCCTCCTGGGCATTAAAAACTTAAAATGCCATTCTCACCAGGTCGGGAATGGGAGGTCGAGGGCCTTACTGGCAGAGGGCAGCAGAGGACACCCCACCCAGTGAATTCAGTTAGCCAATTAAAATGTTCTCTACCAAAAAAGGAGGGGAGAGGTGCAGGAGATCAGGGAAGGGGAATAAGGGTGAAGACTTGAGTAACCTCAGGTGACCGAGGCGGGACCGATTAGGAGGATTCCAGGAATCCAGGGGATAAAAGGTGGCAGGGAGTTCTGGAGGTCAAAGATGGGAACTCTGGGAGTTCAGCCAGGAGAATGTTAAGGGCTCAAAAGTGAAAGCAAACTACAAAACAGGCCATGGGAGCTCCAGGAGCTCAAAAGGCAAAACAATATTACAGCTATAATTGACCAAAATGGCAGGTCCTGCTGGAGATTGAAAGGAAGGGAGTTCCAGGAACATGGTGGGGGGGGGAAGAGGGAGGCGAAACAGAGGAGGACAGCTCCAGGAGCTCAAGAGGAGTGGCCAGGACTCAGGAAGCCTCCGGTGCAGAGTCAACGACCAGGGCAGGACCAGGTAAGAGGAGAAATGTATGAACTTTGAGGAAAGAGAAAGTGAAAGAGAGTGAGTAGGGGGAGCTCCAGGAGCTCCGGAGAAAAGGACAAAATGACCACAATTGAGTGAAGGTAAAACAGGCAAGGGAAAAACAATTTAAGATAAAACCAGGAACATAAGGAGGGATTCCTCAGGACTGTGTCCGGGCAGAAGTGGGAGGCGACCCAGGGGTGAAGGTGCTGGATTGGCATGAGGCACCGGGGCAGGTGCTGGAGGAGCAGGGCAGGAGGGAGAAGGAGGCTCTGGATAGGGAGGGGAGGACGAGCTGCTGGACCCCGAGCCAGCGGGCTGGCCAGGTTTGCAGGGGGTTCGGACAGAGGAGAAGGGGGGAAGGATGTGGGGATTTTAGGTGCAGACGGAGCCGGTGTGGTTTGAGTGAGGAAGTCTAGTTCCAAACCGAAAGTAAAAAGGGTTAAGAGCCTAAAAATGGCTGTAAAAATGGGGGGAAGAAAAGAACCAGACAAAAAGGTAATATTGGGATTAACACTTGTTCATCTGGTGTTATAGTTGCCTGTGCTGGTAAGAAAAGCTTGGATATAAGGAATTGGCCCATTTTCCCGATTGCTCACAACAGTTGTATAAGTCCCGTAGATTGTTGGGACTGAGGGACCCAAAGGGAGGCCACGTGTTTTGATTGTCTAAGTTATAGGCTGGCCACTCCTCGGTAGAAAGTCTAATGAGCTTTTTTGGTTTAATGACTGGGGCCAGGCCCAAAGTTTTGAGATTATTGAGGAGGCATTTTAGAGGGCAGTCGGCCGGGAGAGATGGAGCGTCCTCCATGATACAGGGAGGAGAGAGTACCGTGGCCAAAGGGGCGTCCCCGCTTCGGATGGGGCACTGAGAAATCTCAAACCCCGGAACCTGTCATCACCGGTTTCCTGGTGGTTGAGGGACCCCAAAGGGCTGTAGAGCTGAGGGGCGCCCGGCACTGGGACTCGCGAATGCCTATTGGCAGAAATGAAAACCCCACAGCGAGTGAGAGGGAGTGGGAAAGGGGAACCTCTGCTCGCCTTGGCCGAGTCCTGGAGAAAGAGAGAGACAGAGAGAGACAGAGAGACAGAGAGAGACAGACAGAGAGAGAGAGAGAGAGAGACAAATGAAAGCGGTAATCCAAAGACTCACCGATTAGAAGGCCGGTGTTGGATGTGCCAGTGGCAATCGAGAAGAAGGGCCAGGTTGAGTGTCATCACTGGTGTGGGCTCTGGGACATGGGCAGAGAAACGGATGGGGTCCCACTAGGAGTGAGGAAACCCCATCCAAGTCACAGCACCAATGAAAGGGATGGCCCAGAGTCGCAAAGAATTACACTGAGAGACAGATGCTCAGCCAGAATGCACGTTGGAGGGCTTCAGAGCGAGTGGGTGGGCTGCTCTCTCAAAGCGGGAGCAGCGGAAGGAGAGTCGGGCTGGGTCTTTTATACCCAGTGAGGCTGAACTGGACTGTTCCTATGGGCTAGGAAGGAAGGGGAAGGGGCGAGCGGGGTTTAAGCCGAGCTGGGACTCTTCTAGAGGTGGAGAAATTCACGCATGCGGGAAGGGGACGTGGTGGTGAGGAGGAAGGGGGAGGGTATTTTTGTGATACTCGGAAAACGTGCTGTTCTAGGGACCTGACACTTTTTGCAGCCACTTTGGGTGTTCCTCCCGTCTGCCCGCCGCTGTCTTAGACATCGGCTAAAACAAATTGTCTAACAGTTGGCACACAGGTTTGTCCAGGTGTACAATGCAAAGTAGGGGCCTAGGTCACAGAAGCCAAGAACGAGCCATTAGAAGAATCAAGCACACACTTTTCATTGTGTATCTTCCATGCAATAGTTCACTGCATATGGTTCCTGTTTCTATGCAACAGCTTTTGTTTCTCTGAGAAGGTCAACGGTTTATCATGCAGAAGGGGGGGTAGTCTGCAGGTCAGACAGGGGGCAAAATGGAGTTACTTAGGTTAAACAAGCAATTCTACAGAAGCAGATAGCGTATGTTATGAGGGTGTCAGGAGCTCTATTTCACTCTTACAAGTGCTTTAATAATAAAATACTATACACCATGAAGTTCTTATGTTCAGAAACTTCAGTTAAATTCTACCAAACATTTGGAGATTTAATATAAAGTCTGCTCAAACTGTCCAAAAAATAGAAGCACAGTAGAGACATGTTTCTGTTCATTACATGAGGCAGTTTTACTACCACACCAGAAGCATCCTGAGATATCACAAAGAAAAAAAAATTCAGACCAATTTATCTTGTAAGTCTAGGTTGACAATCCATCAAAAACACTACAACCACCCAGAATGCAGCAACATATAAACTTAGTTACCTCCACAGCCACCTTAATCCCCGGAATGTCAGCTTTGGGCAGCGGAAGCCACACCTGCTCTTCCTGACACGCCCTGACCTCTGACACTCTAACCCTTGACAGCGCACCTGTGTCCCCTGTCCTACGTTCATGGCTCGCACAGGCCCATCAGCTCCAGCTGGTGTGAGACCCGCTGATGTTGCTCCACCAAGTGCTGGGAACCCCGTCCTGAACCCCAGGGTCCACCCGTTGGACGAGGGTTCCTCTTTCAGCCTGGCATTAACTTTCAGGGGCAAAAAACCCAAACCCCAAATCTGAGGAGCAGCCTCTGAAGAGCCCCAGGGTGGGAAGTTGCAGGCGAAGATGGCGAGAGTGGGTGGAGCAGCACATGCGCAGAAGCAACACGGAGCAGCCCTTCCCATAGTCCTCTACCGATGATGTCACTGGAGAGCTGAGTACATTTCCCAGAAGTCTCTCCAGCTTCCCTTAGGAACCAAAGAAGAAAAACATTTTGCTTATTTTTTCAGCAGGGAGTCCTGTTACCAGGAGACCAGCACCTGCTGAATAAGGGCTAGTCTCTATGCATGTGACAATGACGTGAAATTCTGGTTCTTTTTAAAATCCTGCTTTGTCAACCTTGGGGTGGAAATCATGGGGAAATTCAAATTTGGGTCAACTAGTCAATTATCATAATAAATATATATATTTAGTTTTGATATAGGTATTCCTGTCACAGAAATCACATCTATTTTTTACAAATGCGTTTTAAACTATGGAAAAATTGTGTCTCTATTTAACTTTAAATTTGTAAACAAACAAGAAATTAATATCTCTTTTAGCCTATTAAAAGATGTTCTCATCCAGTAAACTAATTTGTGAGTCTACAATGGATTACATTACACAGTTGGAAAAACTGCTTTTGTGTATATTCTGAAATAAAGCAGCAGAATTACAAGATAGGTGTGTTGGAGTGAGCTGGACTGAAGCCATGTTGGGACCTAAAACCTCATAGCCTTTAGGGATTAAAAAAAAGACATGTAATTACTTTGACATAGTCACTGCACACTATATAAATGTGCGCAAATATCACATTTTATTTCATAAATATGTAGAGTTATCATTGGTCAATTAACAAAAAATAAGTTAAAAAGAACAATTCAGAGACAGAAGTAGATTATAGGTTACCAGAAACTTCAGGAGAAGTGGTAATGGGGAGTTATTGATTAGAGGGTGCAGAGATTATGCTTAGGATGTCATAAACAGCTTTGGGTATATAGAAGTGGTGTTTACACAGCATTGTTAATGTTTATAATTTCAAGCAATTGTATGTTTAAAAATGCTTAAAATGGCAAAACTTTTGTTATATATATTTCACAATAATAAAAAATATTAGTAATAAAAACACCAGTTATTGGCGTAATATCAGGGATCCTTTAAATACAGGATGATTAGCAGGGGTTGTGGGGTCAATCAGTGACTATACTCCATCCTCTAAAATACAGATTCTCATTCCTTTTATTAGTGGGCCTGTCTTCTGTCCATAAAAATGGGGAGAGTAAAACACATGTGGATGTGCAGAACTCACCCTGAGCCCGTTTTGTAACATAAAGTCCATGAATGAAATCTTTCTCTCTCTATTAAGGTATTAAGGTACAGTCCTCAGAACCAAAGACAGGAGGCTCTGGAATGATACGTAAGTCTTTCCACACTGTCCATGTGTTGTAGTTTTCATTGTTCAAGTTTACGCTTCTTTTGTTTGACTTACTCATGTTTTGCTTTCGATTTCATTATATGCAGAATTGTTTTCTCAATTTTATCTTGGGACTATTTCTTATGTACAAAAATTTGATTAATTTCTGTACATTGATTTTTTATCCTATTACTTTCCTGAAGTTGTTTATTAATTTTAATAGCTTTTAGTGAATTCCTTACAATTTTCTAGATACAAGATCATGTCATCTGTGAATATAGGAATTGTACTTCCTTTCCAGTGTAGATGCTTTCTATTAATTTCTGTTGCCGAATATCCTGGCTAGCACATCTAGTACAGAAATAAGTAGATGGGTGAGAATGGATATGTTGATCTTGCTCCTCATCTCAGAAAATAAGTCTACTGGCTTTCGCTGTGAAGAATAATGTCCACTGTGGGTGTTTTGTTTGTTTATTTGGTTTGTTGGGGTTTTTTTTGTATTTTAATGCCCTTTATCTCTTGCTGATGTTTCCTTCTATTCCTAGGTTAAATGTTTTCATCATAAAACGATGTTAAATTTTGTCAAATTCATATTCTGTATATATTGAGATGGTTGTGTGATTTTGTTTGTTATTGTACTGATGTGTATATTATGTTCAACGGTTTTTAGCTGTTAACCAACCTTCTATTTATGAGAATTTAACTTGGTCATGGAGAATAATTATTTTTTATGTTGCTGAATTCTGTTGTATTGTTTTTGCAGGATTTTGCATTTATACTTACAAGGTAAACTGGTCAGAGTTTTTTTTCTTTGTAATATCTCAGTATGCTTTTGTTATTGTAGTAAAACTGCCTCATGTAATGAATATTAAAGTGTCTATACTGTGTTTCTATTCTTTGGACAGTTCAAGCAGAATTTGTATTAAATCTCCAAATGTTTGGTAGAATTATAGTGAAGTTTCTGAACAAAAACTTTTCATTGTGTATAGCAGTTTATTATTATTATTATTAAAACACTTGTAATAGGTCTACTGAGATTATTTATTATTTTCTTGGGAAAGTTTCAGTAGTTTCTGACTTTCCAGGAATTTCTCCATTTTATCTATATTATCTAACATATTGACATAAGATCCTGCATGTTAGTCTTTAATATTTTCTTTATTTTTGTAAGTTTGGTAGCAATGACGTTTAATTTTTTATTTTAGTTGAGTCTTCTCTCAGTCTTCTTCATTTTTTTCTCTATGGCCTTGGACTAGCTAAAGATTTGTCAATTTTTTTGATCTTTTATTAACCTGCTTTTAATGTTATTGTTATTCTTTATCGTTGTTTATTTCTTATTCCATTGATTTGTGTGTGTGTAATTTTATTTTTTTCTTTTCTTATGCTTACTTTAGATTCCGTTTACCTTAAAGTTTTCAGCATAATATGGGGAAGCTTCAGTTATTATTCTGAGAACATTCTTCCTTTTTAATACACATGTTCACATGTATAAACTTATATCAAATCACAGTGTTAGCAGCCTTTCAAAGTTTTTTATTCTTTTTTACTGATAAATAGACACTTCCATCATTATAAATATTCCTCATTTTTTCTAATGAACTTTTATGTTTTAAAATCTATTTTGTTTTGTTTCCCAAAAGATCTGATCAGTGGTTATAGGTACCAGTTATTGCTGGCTACATCTGCTTGATACAAATAGAAGAATTAAGCTGCAAGAGACTCTAATTTTTTATTGCTTCTATAAGAAACCATTACAAACATAATGGCTTAAAACAGCAGGAATTTATTCTTTCATAATTCTGAAGGACAGATGTCTAAAATCAGTGTCATTGGACAATAACATGAAACAGAGATGCAGAGATGACAGCAGTGTCCAACACCTCTGAAATTTTAAATGGAGGGCATTAGGAGAGCACTGAACCCAGACAACTAGGTGAAGAGAGAGGGCTGAGTCTAGATGGAGAGCAGGAGACAGAGCCCCGCCCACTGGGAGCACCTCATCTGCAACTTTGACTAGGAAAAGAGAACATTTTCAAGCCCCATAGAGCCCTGTAGTGTCCCGGTTATTTCTCTCTTCATCTTTTGCGAGCATCTCGATCTTCCTGCCAAAACTCCCACTCACATCCCCACAATGCATGTGAGGTGCTGTATTTATCCAAACACTCTGGAGGCTGTGCACATATGAAGATCACTCTTTCTCTCTCTCACTCTCTTTTTCTCTCTCAGCATTGCTCCTTCCTCTCCAGAACTCTGCCTGCAAATTCCTGTGTCCTCCTCTCTCTGAACCCCGCCACTGTCATTTCAACTCAGCACATCTCCATGCTCCCTTCCGTGTGGTGTGGAGAGCTGGAGCAGATTGTGAGACCCACCAGATTTGGCTTTCTTGTTCTCCCCTAAAAAGTAAACTTCTTATCTCAGTGGTTATAGAAAAGAGAACATATTTCTCACTCACCTTTACATTCAGGTCAACAAGGGGTACGTGCTGCTGCTCAGAGTCACTCAGGGACCAAGGCTGATTTTCGTCCTGAACTCTTAAAGTTACTTCACCTGGAGCACATTTCAGATTGGACACTTGTTCTTCCCTGCATTACTGGAGGTGAATCATGGGCCATAACTAGTCTTCTGACCCTGCATAACTGTAAGCGAGCTTAGAAACATGGGGATGGGATGGAACATTTATCTCCGTGGTTTCAACACACTTAGCATGGTCCCAGCCCATGGTAGGACATGTCTGCTATCCCAAATCAAGTCAGAAGTCAATTTCTGATCTCCTAAATTGGTGGAAAATGAGGTCTCCAAGAAACATAAAGCTGGACATTAGTCACATTGGTTAAGGACAGTTCTTCATCAGTAATAAACTGTTGTAGTAGGAAAAATAGTAAAGAAAACTTAACTTCAATTTGTACAAAAGTGACTGGATATTTAAAAGAGAGTAGGAGAAATGAGAGGGCAGCCGGGGGATCAGTGCCATCTGGGCTGTGAATAACTGCAAAAGCAGGAAGCGGGTTGGCTCATGTAAAAGGCATCTGAAATTCTAACCTCTGCTGTATCACCATTTTTTTCTTATCTTTTCGGCAAACCCTTTACTCTGTCTGTTGTCAGGTGATCTTCAAGACTTACTCCCTCCACCCGCCAGTGAGATAAATAATGAGGAGGAATAGAAGGAAGAACTGAATGTAGGAATGAAGTGATGGGAGAGACTCCACAAACCAAAATTGAGAAGAAAGAGACAGTACGGGGGTAACAATTTGCTTTCTATGTGTTCTGATCACAGCCTGCAGGTCCTGGAGCCCCAATGCCTCATTCAAACTGCATGGGAATAGACAAGTCAGAGAAGGAGAAAGTGTTTAGTTCTTAAGAGCAGAGGCATTAAGAGTTAGGGGTGTAGGTGATGAAAGAACGAGTTCTGAGAAAGAGAGAATGGAGGGCTCCTGATAAGGGTGAATCCAGCACTTCTGTGATGCATCTGAATAACCCGAGTTGTCCTGTGCTCTCTGGCATCTGAGTCTCCTCTCGCTTCCACCTTGTTGTCAACATTTACTCATGGTTACCCCACTCCCCAAATTCTATTTGAATAATGCATGCTGGTGCATTTTGGCTGAGATTTTTATTTTAGGCCTGTGGCCAAGGAGCAGTGGGCAACTGCAGCATGGCATAGAAGAGAGTATCCCTCTCTCTCTCTCTCTCTCCCCCCCCACACACATAAACACACACACACGCATGCATGCATGAACACATGCAAGCACAGTAGGAAATAAGACCTTTCTTCTTACAGGCAGATTTGTGTGATGACCACATTACAAGAAAGTGGCAACTTGGTGAACACATTTCAAAGGCAAAAGCATTGACTAAGCATAATTTGTGGTTTTCAGATATTTTTGAAATTCAGCCCATGATAAGAAATACATTTTGTATTACACCAGTATAGCCTTGAACAATTGAAGCACAATATCACACATGACAAACTTTAAATTTACAGAGTGTGATACTGTCTGATATATTATTTTACATTACATTTCAATTAAAAATGTACTTATCAGAAGTAAACAACGTGCTCCACAATCCTCAATGGGTCAAATAAATCAAAAGGGACATTAGAAAATATACTGATATGACCGAAAATGAAAATACAACGTACAAAATTTGGAAAACAATTAAAGCAAAGCTTTGAGGAAAGTCTATAGATGTAAATATTTATATTAAAGAACAAGGATCTCACGTCAGTAATCTAAACTTACATGTGAAGACACTGAAAGAGGAAGAGCAAGTGCAATTTAAAGTAAGGAGAAGGAAGAAATGAATCAAGGTTGCAGGAGATATCAATGAAATAGCTAATGGGAAAAGAAAAAAGAATAGAACACTAAAATTAGGCTCATGAGAGATTAAAGAAACTGACAAATGCTTAGCTAGACCAGAGAGAGAGAGAGAGAGAGAGAGAGAGAAGACACAAATAACTAAGTTTAGAAATTAAAAGGGAGACATTACTACCATCCTCACACATAAAACTATTTACTGAAGAATAATATGCAGAATGGCATGTTAATGTATTACATAATGTACATGCAATGAACAAATTCCTACAAACAACCTGGAAAATCTGAATCAAGAAAAAATAAATCATAATAGTAGACCTAGTACATGTGAAGTGATTGTATTAACAATGAAAAACCACTACATACCAAGAAAAGATCATGTCCAGAAACTTTAATGAGAAATACTATCAAATATTTGGAGATTTGCCATCACCCGTTCCCAAATTCTACCCAAGACAGACGTTGTAGAGCTGCTTTTCTGCTCATTGCCTGCATCAGTATTACCATGATACCGAGATTCTACAGACATTACAAGCAAAGAAAAATTCAAAAGAATGTGTCTTATGACTGTAGTTGCAAAATTCAGTAAAAATAGACAAGTAAATAGAATCAAGCAACATATAAAAATAATTATACCCTGTGTCAATGTTTCACATATCTCAGAACTACATTTTTGGTTAATAGAAAAAATTACACATTGTGATACATTATATCAATAAAATAATAAACAAAACCACACGACATCTCAATAGATGGACAAAACAAATTTAACAAAACCCAGCATCCTTCTATGAAGAAAACATTCAATAAAATAATAGAAGGGAACATCCTCAAACTGATGAAGAGAGTTTGAAATACCCACTGCTCACACTGTTCTTAGTGGTGAAAGTTCACACGCTTATTTTCTAAGATTAGGAGCAAGATAAACAATCCACTCTCACCACATCTTTTCATCATTGTGCTAGACAGAAAAACTGCGACAAGTAAATAAAAGGAATCTAGATTGCAAAGAAAGTACGATTTTCTGTATTTTCAGTGACACATTCTTATGTAGAAAACCATAAAGAATTAACGAAAAACTGTTACAGTTCTGAAAAGTAAAAAAAAACAAGATAAATATACAAAAACCACAATTTGTGTACACAAAAAGAAATAATAGAAATATAAAATTGAAGAAACCATTCTAGTTACAATAGAATCAAAATAAAATCCTTAGAAACAAGTTTAACAATAGAAGTGTGTACTTGAACAGGCAAAGCTACAACACATGGCTAGTGTGGAAACACTTAGGTATCATCCCTGAGCCTCTTCTTGTTGGAGGAGAGAACTTTACCTTCATAGGGGAAGGAAAGGGATTGCATTATTGGCCTTTATGTTAATAGAGGTGGGCTCAGGGTGAGGGCTGCACATCCAAATGTGTATTACTGTCTCCATTTTTATGGACAGGAGGCAGACATACAAAGAGAGGGAGTGACAAACTGTATCCAGAGTGTGACAGCTCAGGCAGCGACTCCCACCACCCAATCCCTGCCAATCATCCTGTGTTTAAAGGATTCCCACATCCCCTACCAATAAGTGTTTGAGAGAGGCATGTGATTTAGGAGTTCAAGGTGGGGGTCTATAGATTCTAAAGCCTGAGAAAAGAAGGCTGTGGAAAGATCAAGGCTTAGTTCACTGGATCTGCGATTAGAATCACTGAGGGGAAGTTGAAGAATCAAAGAAAACACAGGAATTTGAACAAGGCAGGAAATACATTAGGAAAAGAGAAAACCAGGGATAGGTTTTAGGCATGACCGCAGCCTCTCATCCCATCCACACACCCCCAATGTTCGTCCTTCTTTTACTCTGCCCGACATTCTAACATGCAAGCCCATATCAACTCTGATGACTCAAGATAGGCATTTTTGCTTTTTTTGTGGTTTTTGTTTGTTTGTTTGGTGGCCAATAATGGGATCTGAACTCTTGACATTTGTGTTATCAGCACCACTTTCTCCCAAGTGAGCTACTGAGCCAGCCCTGTTTCCGTTTTAAGAGGAACTTCAATGTACCAGAAACTTTGATACACCCATGTAGAGAACCTGTTGCCTTGTTTGGTGCATAAACCAAAGAAGAGAAGACAAAGTTCATGTCCACCCCCCCCAGTACTAAAATTTGATTTAATAAATAGACAGATGGGTTCATGGAACATGGGAATTTCTGTGCAATTAATTAGCAGACATGGCAACTGTAAATTGGGACAAGGATTAAGAAATGCACCTACCCTATGACCTTCCTATTTTATTTCACTATGCACTAGAGCAGTTTTTCTAACTGCGTAATACAACACAATGAGACTCACAAATTAGTTTACTGGATGAGAACAAACATCTCTCATTGTTTTGAAAGAAAATTACCATGTCAATTTTTGTTAACACATTTAAAATAAAATAGAGATATGATTTTTTCATATTTAAAATGCATGTTTAAAAATAGACATGGGTTCTATAACAGCTAAACCAGGCCCCCATTTGAATTTCCCCATTACTGACACAATGTCTCAGGTTGTCAAAATAACATGTACTAAAAAATCAAAATCCCACATTTGAGGGCCGGCCCGTGGCTCACTCCGGAGAGTGCGGTGCTGATAACACGAAGGCTGCGGGTTCGGATCCTATATAGGGATGGCCGGTTTGCTCACTGGCTGAGCGTGGTGCTGACAACGCCAAGTCAAGGGTTAAGATCCCCTTACCGGTCACCTTTAAAAAAAAAACAGAAATCCCACATTTGTAGAATAAAGACTAGTCTATTGTCTAGTTAGAGACTAGTCTTGATCCAGCAAGGCCTGATTTCCTGGCAACAATACTCCGTGCAAGGAAAATTTTAAAAATTTTCTTCTTTGGCTCTAAATGAAGGGCCCCAGAGTATTCTGGGGAATGTAGTCTCGCTGACCATTAACGTCACAGGCGCAGGACTATGGGAAAAGGTCTGTATGTTTCTTCTGCGCATGTGCATCCTCGCTCACATCACTTTCTGGGAAATGTAGTTTTGCTTTGCAATGATGCCGCCCTCACTGGACTACTATGGGACACGGATTCTGGATTTCTACTGCGCATGTGCAGCTCCGCCCACTCCGCCATCTTTTGTGTGGAGATTCCGGGCGCTGCCGCTTTCCTACGCTGCTCCTCAGATCCTGGGGTTGATTTGTGCGTCCCTGAAGGTGGGTGCGAGAGTAAAAGAGGAGCCCACCGGCCTCGGGGACCTTGGGGAGCGGGACAGTGTCCCGGCGCTTGGGGGCAGAAGCGCCGCGGGCCTCGGGCGGGCGGAGCCTGACGTGTGGCGCCAGCGCGGACCTGGGCCGGGCCGGGGAAGGGGCGCCCGGGCTCCGCTTTCCAGACGGTTCCGTCAGCGAACGGCGCTGCCGGAAGGAGGGCGGGCGCTGCCGGGTGTGCAGAAGCTGGTTCCAGATGTCCCAGGGGGACAGGTCCCGGGTGGCGACGGGAACGTAGGTGGGGGTGTGTGAAGACAGCGAGCCTGGGAGGTGTGGGGAGGTCATGTTCCAGCACCGCCATCAGGAACCTGGTACCGACCTATGGGATGTTTACTTCATCTGTAACGTGAGCGTGTGGACATTAGTGTGATGCTCCATATCCCAGAGGTGAATCTGGGATTGTGAGGTGTGTGCAGACTGTCACTCTGTGGCCGTTGTGTTGTGGGGTGTCTTGGTGTCTCTCCTTGAGGTCCAGTTTCTCGTCCCTCCTGCCCTGTGCGGCCGGCCTAGCTCTCCTGGTCATGGGGAAAAGATGTTGGGTTGCCACTTGTCTGGAATTGTGTGTGGAGTCATTATATTAATATGAAAGTAGCCAACATAGTCGAACTATATTTCTATAGCATTAGTTTAAGTAATGACACTGTGTTTTTCTTTAGTTTAAATGATTAAGTTGTATGTTTAGGTTAGGTTGATTCTTGCTAAATCAGTAAGTAATGTATGTTTTCATTAACCAAAAACAAATTGTGTGTCTAATGTGTACCATTGATGTACTTGCTAATGCACCTTTAATGGGTCTTTGTTGCATCTTACTGACGATAAAGACTTGTTGTTTCACAGGGAGGCTTTTTGTTTGTGTTTTCCAGCTAATGTGTAGAGAGTTTGGGGCAGGAGAATCCCGGGTCAAGCCACGACAGTTCTCTCTTTAATCCACTCCATTCCCTCCTCTCCCAGCTAAGCTGCCAGAAGAGTGCACTGTGCATTTTCAAGAGCAAGAAAAGATGGATAACTCTACAGTGAGTTATTTCTTTATTTATTCCTACTTTTTTTCACTGTATTACCTGGGTATTATGGCGAGCGGGGAGCATGAATTAAAATGGAAAAGTAGAAATGAGTAAACCTCTGCTTGAAGGAAATATACTTACATAAGGTAAAGTTTGCGTTTAGATATAGCAACATGTAAGACTTCAGAGTCATCTAAGTTGAGTACAAATTTGTCTTTGGTCTTTCTAATGTCATGTCAAAAAGGCAGACACTTTCTTTTTACATGATTGGAATGGAACCTGAGAAAAGAATATGCCGAATTCTCAAGGGATATGAGGATTTATTGGCACTAAATTTTGATACCCTCTCTATTAGAAAGTTTTTGACTGCCAATCTGGAAATAAACAGATAGCTTTCCACAGTGGAAATGGGTGGCAAGTGCTAAGGCACATGTTGCCGAATAAGCAGTCTGTAAGGTTTCATGTAATTTAAGGCTTTCTCACCCATATAGTTTTGTTAAAATATACTGAGTTCTGGGGGCTTACATGTATGATTTAGCATTTGCTGTGCAAGAAAAAATCAAAACGCAATGGTTTAAAAATATCAGGCCACTTTATTTTCTTGAAGTTCTGTGGATCCACATGTCTGGTGCCATGATTGAGGCTGTTGATTAAAGAGGGCTTCACTCACATGTCCTGTGGTTTGTGTACAGGTTTGGAAGACTGTAGTTGATTCATGGATAAACCATGGAATTATCACTTAGTGAAATCCAGTGCCTTTTCTGTAATCTTTTTCTAACTTGAATTTTCTGCCACATTCGAAACTGCTGTACATGATCTTCCCCTGGAAATTCTTCTGTGTTAGTTAGTTTCTCTCATGCCCTTACTGATGGTTTTCTCTCTTCTCTTCAAAATTCTTCTTTCTTAACATAGCCCATCAAAGTGCTTCATTCTGGGCACTATTCTTCTCACTGTGCTCTTCTTCTTGACTTATTCAGTCCTCTTTAGTTTGCACTCTTCGTTCTATTTAGCTTCTTCTCCTTTCTACTTCTTCCCTTTTCCTTGGATCATAAGTTGAACTCACTGTTGACTGCTTTTTGTAGCTATTCATAAGTTACCTTAAGGTCAATGAATCCAAAATGAAAATGACATCTACTTCTTTTCTCTTACATGTGGTATCACTACCATCCAGGCAGTGACCTAAACCAGTGAAATGGGATGTTTCCTGGACTCTTCCCTGTGTCTTGTGTCTAATCCTTTGTGGTGTCAATTTTTGCTACTTTTGTTTGCTTGTTCTTTTCATTTTATTCTGATTTCTGTATACACCACCTATACAGGGGGAGGAGGTGTTGGTACTTACAAAAACTATAACTTTGTTCCAATGGAAATATTCTTGTAAAAAACCTGAAGGGTATGTTTCCTGGGTGATGAGGTTCAATCCCCAGTGACCTGTTCTTTTAACCAGCAGCTGTGGTGACATCCTTAAGAGCCTGAAGGGAGAAAGCCTTCAGGAATTAGTGGGACATTGATGAAGAGCCAATAAAAAGGCATGCAAAGAATAAAAACAGAAATTGCAGATTTTCATAATTTGTACATTTACAAGTCATTAGAGACCACAGACAGTACTCTGAATACAACAGGAAGCATGTAGGTTCACATTGAACATTAGGTCCAAAATAAATAAAGCCCCCATTTCACATCTTATGTTACATCTCAAACTCTAATTGAGAATGTAAAATTTGAGTAAACTAGTTTGTCACTTTTCTTTCTTAACCAACTGTTAGCTACAGTTCTGGTTTATAAACATACTGATGATTAAAGCACACATCCATCTTTCTCATTCATTTCATGACAAGTCTTCTTGAAGTAGAACTAGATTTGCTTCTATAAATTTATGTCAGCGATTCTATGTGTAGTTTTTCTTATTGTACAGTTTTGTGTTTCTAGTTCAAGAAGACTTGTCATGTTTTCGAACTTTCTTACATATTTTATTGTATTCTTCTCCTATTTCAGATAATCACTTAGAAATGAATGAGAAAGATGGATGTGTGCTTTAATCATCAGTATGTTTATAAACCAGAACTGTAGCTAACAGTTGGTTAAGAAAGAAAAGTGACAAACTAGTTTACTCAAATTTTACATTCTCAATTAGAGTTTGAGATGTAACATAAGATGTGAAATGGGGGCTTTATTTATTTTGGACCTAATGTTCAATGTGAACCTACATGCTTCCTGTTGCATTCAGAGTACTGTCTGTGGTCTCTAATGACTTGCTTGGTGTTCCAATGATCAGCTGTGTAACAAAGTGACACAAAACTTGGTTGCTTAGAATAAGAATTTCTTCCTTACTCCATGTTGTAATGTTGTGGGTAAGTAGACTGTAAAAGGGCAGTGTGGGTTGACTGCTGCATGATGTGTCTGATCTCATGTGGAAGAACACTAGTGGCTGGGGGCATTGGGCAGACATCCAGCCATCTCTTTGTGGCCAGGTGGGCTTCCTCAGAGTCTGGCAGCCTCAGGGTAGTCAGGATTTTCTGCTTCTCCCTGGACAAGTGTCCAAGAGGCCCAGGCAGAGACTGTGAGGCTTCTGGTTATCCCTACTCAGATGCCAAAGCATGTCTTCCACCACAATTTTTTAGTCAAGCACATCACTAAGAGCAACCCTGATTCAACAGGAAGGCAGTTAGATTCCACCTCTCAATAAGGGAAATAGTAAGACATTGCAGAAATCTTTAATAGACCACAGTTGGCTCTCTGGCCATAAATTTCTACCACATGCAGTATATACTTTACCTCTCTCAAGAGCCATAGTTATACAATTGACTGAAAACCCAGCTAAGTCATGTCCAGTGGCCTATTACCTTCATCTCCTCAACATGTGGCCAGCTCACAGTGAGGAGAATGGCATAAACATGTGGGCACTTCCCTTCAGACAGTGTGGGTTGTAAGGGGTGACACCCTGCAGGCACAGGTCTGAGCAGTTAGTTATCCCCATTGAACACCTGGTTTATTTCTTTGATTAGGGCCCTGTGTTTGTCTCTAGAAACAGTGCCTCCTGCTTCTGCACTGTGCCCTCTGGGCTCTCACTACTGTCTGTCAACATCCGTTTTTCTTACATGCCTGAGTTTGTAGTTGATCAATTTCTTTGCCTATTTTTAGGTTATAATCGTTGAAAATCCAATGACCCTTTAAAACTTTTTTTTCTTTTTTTTGATCAGTAAGGGGATTGCAACCCTCGGCATGGTGTGGTCTGCACCACGCTCAGCCAGTGAGTGCACCGGCCATCCCCATATAGGATCCGAACCCGTGGCCTTGGCGCTATAAGCGCCGCACTCTCCTGAGTGAGCCACGGGGCCGGCCCTAAAAATTTTTTTTCTCATTCTGCCCTGTTGATACAAGAAATTGCCCTGCTGTATATCTTTAAAAAGCACAGGCTTCCATTGTACTATAATGCCTTATACCAATGCTACCTCTGTATTAGGCCCTTTTTTCTCTGGCCTCCACTTCTGTCTCAGGCAGCTATTTCTTAAGAAGTTTTATTGTTTATCAGGCACTGTCTATGTATCACATCCTTTGGTACTTAGAGTACTGGAAATATTTTTGTTTGTTTTTTTTACAAAATACCGTGATTCTTGGCACAAAGTAATTTGTGTCTTTGAAAATGTTTTCTTGGAAAAATGTTGGATTGAAAAGTAATTTTATTTCAAACTCAGCAAGTTCTGGCTCCTTTACATTTTCTTTAAATTTTGTTTGAAAATTGAACATCTTTCTTTGTTTTATTGTTATTTATTTATTTATTGGTGGATGGCCTGTGTGGGGATCCAAATCCTTGACCACAGTGTTATCAAAACTGTGCTCTAACCATGTTAGTGATCTGGCCAGCCAGCCATCTTTACTCTCTTCTCATATTTTCTCAGTGACAGAGGAGACCAGGTAGCACTTTTCCCATTGTTCACAGAATTCTCCTTTGGCAGACCCCTGAGATGTTGAGATATCCTTTCCATTTTCCATGCTATCAGGCAATAGTGTGGCCCACATCCTTCAGCGCTCCGTTTATTTCTGGTAATATATTTTGTGCTGAAGATTCTTTTGACTGGTGTTAATATTTCCACTTAAGCTTTTCATAGTTAGTGTTTGTGTAGTATTTTAATTTTTTACCTTTCAGTCTGTTTGTATCTTTGTATTTGAAGTGTATGTCTCTGGATAGCATATCACTGGGCCTAACTTTCCTATAAAGTCTGGTAGTTTTTGCCTTCAGTAGAATATTTAAACTAATTCCATTTAATCTTATTATTAAAAGGGATAGATATGTCTGCCATTTTGCTATTTTGTTGTTGTTTTTGTCATCCCATCTCCCTTTCAATCCTTTGCTTTTCCTCTTTTCCTAAATTATTTTTCAGTTAATCAAATATTTTTAAATATTTTAGTTTGTTCCATCTATTAGTTTTTAAAATATTTATTTAAATTTTAGTTTGGTAAAGAAAGATACACATAGCAAAAAATTTAGCATTTGAACCACTTTTTACCTTTAAGTAGTGTTATGTATATTTACATTGATGTGCAGGAGATGTTCAGAACTTTTTAATCTTGGAGTAGTGAAGCTCTATGTCCATTAAATAACAACCCTGAATTTTTCCCTCCTTGTAGCTTCTGGCATCTGACATTCTAGTTTGGTTTCTCAAAATTTATTTCATATCAGTTGGACCATACAATTCTTGTGATTTCGTGAGTGGCTTATTTCGCTTTGCATAATGTCCTCACCGTTCCTTGTTATATCATATGTCGAGATTTCATTTCTTTTTATGACTGAATAATATTCCTTTCTGTGTACATGCCACAATTTATGTACCCATTCATTCATGGATGGACATTTGGGTTGCTTGCACCACTTCACTTTGTGACTAACGGTGCTATGAATTCCACTGGTGTGGAAATATGTTTTGGAGATTCAGCTATAAATTATTTTGGATATATACATCGAACTTGGACTTCTGAGTCACATGGTAATACCATCTTTTAATTTTTTGAGAAGACTGTATCTTTTCTTAAATGGTACAGGGGCTGCACCATTTTATATCACCACCCACAGCATGTTAAAGTTCAATTTCACCAAAACATGTTATGCTCTATTGAAGGTGAAGCAATATCATGGTGGTTTTGCATTTCTAATGTTTAATGATGTTAAGCATTTTATCATGTGTTTGTTAGACATTGGTATATCATCTTTGGAGAAATGTCTACTTAGTTTCTTTGCTATTGTTTTGTTGGGGGTGGGGTTGGGGTGACTGCCTGGTATGGGGAACTGAACCATTGAACTTGGTGATACAATTCTCTCTAACCAACTGAGTTAACCAGCTAGCCCCCTGCTTTGCTTGTCTTTTAAACAGGCTATATGTGTTGTTTTATAGCTGTGGAAGGTTTTTTTTATTACGTATTCTTGATGTTAATTTCTTATGACATAGGTGACTTACAAGTATTTTATATTTTGAGGTTCTGACAAATAGTATTCTGGTTTTTATTAAAGATCCTACTTGGTCATTACTGGTGTGTTGAAATATAATAAAATTTTGTTTATTAACCTTGTGTCCTGCAATCTTGCTACAATCACTTTTAACTCCAGGAGTTTTTCCATTTATTTTTCTACAATTTTTTACACAGATACTCATTTCACATGCAACCAAAAATGATTTTATTGACTTATTTCCCCCAGTTTTTAACCTTTTTTTCATTTTCTTCTATTATTGCAGTATGAAGTACTTTTAGTGAGATGTTGTGTGAGAAGACCCATTCTGGTCGTGTTCCTGATTTTCTGGAAAAGCTTTGAGTATATCACCAGGAATAATAATGTTAACTACAGTTTCTTGTAGATAGTCTTTATCTAGTTGTGGAGGAGAGTTTTTATGATGAATGGGTGCTGTATTTTGTCATAGGCTTTTTCTGAATCTGTTGATATGACCATCATCTAATTTCTTTGTTTTTAGTGTTTTGGTCTGAAGGATTAAACTAATTGGTGTTCAAGTATTGAACAAGCTTTGCATGCTTGGGATAATTACCACTTGGTTGTGGTGTATAATTTATTTTAAACATTGATTAGGTTTTTGAATATTTTCTTAAAGATATTTGTATGTTCACGTGAGATAATGCTTTATAGCTTTCTGTCATAATATCTTTGTTTGATTTTGGTATTGAGTTAATGCTGTCCTTGTAGAATGAGTTGTGAGGTAACTTATCTTCTATTCTCTGAAATAGATGGTAGAGAGTTGGTATAATTTCTTCCTTTTAAATGTTTGGATGAATTACCCAGTAAACACATTGGGCCCAGGTGCTTTCTGTTTTGAAGACTATTAATTTGTTAACTCAATTTTCATAACAGATATAGTCCTATTTGAATACTGTATTTTATTGTGTGTGAGTTTTGGAGAATTGTGTCTTTCAAGGAACTGGTCCATTTCATCTAGGTTATGAAATTTATTCCCAGCATTGTTCATAGCATTTTTTTTTTTAAGTTTTGTCCTTTTCGTGACTGGCACTCAGCCAGTGAGTGCACCGGCCATTCCTATATAGGATCCGAACCCACGGCGGGAGCGTTGCCGCGCTCCCAGGGCTGCACTCTCCCGAGTGCGCCACGGGCTCGGCCCAGCATTTATTTTTTTAATGTCCACAGTCTCTGTAGTGATGTCCTCTTTTTCATTTCTGATATTAGTAACTTCTGATCTGTGTCATTATCTTTTTAGTTAGCTTACCTGTAGGCTTATCAATTTTATTGATCTTTTTGAGGAATCAATTTTTTGTTGGCAATTTTCTCTTGATTTCCTTTCTTAATTATATTTTAGCTCTGATTTTCATTTTTCTGCTTCCTTTTAATTTAATTTGCTCTTTTTTTGTACTTTCCAAAGATAGAAACTTAGCTTATTGATTTTAGGTGTTTCTTTTAAAAAAATATATGCATTCAATGCTGTCAGTTTTTTGAAAGTATTATTATTTCTCCATTCCACAAATTTACATAAGTTGCATTTACTCTTTTATTTACTTAAAAATATTTTAAAATTTTTGTTTGAGATTTTTATTCTTTTATTTTTATTTTTATTTTTTTACCCATATGCAATTCCAACACAGAATTTTGCCAAAGTGCCTGCATGGAGACTACACTACTGCATCAACCTGAAACAAGTACTAAAATACCCCATTCAACAGTCAGTATAAAACACATCCACAAAAGGAATTCCCTCCCCTCAAAGCCCACACTTGAGAATTGGGAAGAAAACAACAGCTCTACCAGGTGACTAGAGACCAATTGAGAGATACTAGAAATTTGAAAAAAGAAACTTGTGACACTACGAAATGAACATCATAATGTTCACCTAGCACACCATATACAACAAGAAGTCCTTGAAATGACTAAAAAGGAATTTGAAGCAACAATCTCAAGGAAAGTCAATGAGATCAAAGATGACTCAGAAAGCACAACAAAATGAGAAAAAGTATCCAGGATCTCAAGAAGGAAATGTGCAAAGAGACTATTGCCCTAAAAAAAGAATGTAGCAGAACTCATGGAACTGGAAGTGTCATTAAATGAAATTTGTAACATAACAGAGCTTTATCAGCATGCTAGAATGAGCAGAAGAACAAGTTTGCGGTCTTGAAGACAGTCTTTTCAAAATAACACAGTGGATCACCCCCAAAATAAAAATAATTTAAAAAAACCGAGAAAGTCAAAGAGAACTAGCAGACAACCTGAAGCCACACAAACATCTGAATGATGGGTGTTCCAGAAGAGGAGGAAAAAGAAAAAGGAATTGGTAATATATTCAATTAAATAAAAGCAGAAAACTTCCCAGGTATAGGGAGAGAATGAATTTTCAGGTTGAGGAGGCTCAAAGATCCCAGAATCAATTCAATTCAAAAAGATCCTCTCCAAGGTACGTTATAATCAAATTGGGAAAGCTCAAAGACAAAGAGAACCTTAAAAGCAATAAGGCAAAAACATTAACTCACCTATTAGGGAGCCATTGTTAGACTAACAACGATTTTTTTCATCAGAAACCTAAAAAGCAAGAAGAGAATAGGATGATATATTCAAAAGGCTAAAAGACAAAAATTGCCAGCAAAGACTACTATACACAGCAAGTCTATCCCTTAGAAATGAGGGAGAAAGTATATTTCCCACAAAGACAAATATGATGGGAATTCACCACCATATGACCAGCCCTACAAGATATTCTCAAGAGAGTACTGCATCTCATATCGAAACAATAATCATTACCATGAATACAAAAGAAAGAACAAAACCCAGGAATAGAAAAAACAGCTAATGTTAAAGAGAAAAAAACCTATCTAACCACCTCAAAAAAGCAAGCAAACAAACAAAAAACCAGAAGATAAACTATAAAATGAGAATAAAGGAACAAAAGGTTTTTAAAACATCCAAACAAAAATCAAAATGACAGGAGTAAGTCAGCATATCTAAATAGTGACTCAGTGTAAATGGATTAAATACCTCACTCAAAAGACACAGAATGACTAATTGGATTAATGATAAAAGGATCTATCCAGTAAGAAGGCATAATAATCATAAATATATATTCACCCAGCATTGGAGTACTCAGATAACTAAGGCAAATGCTGTTAGAACTAAAGAAAAAGATAGACTCTGATACCATAACCAGGGACCTGAATTCCCCTCTCTCATTGGACAGATCATCTAGGTAAAAAATCAACAGAAACACATGATTTAAACTGCACTTTAGGCCAATTGGACTTGGCAGTTATCTCTGGAACATTTTATCCAGCAACCACAGAATATATATTTTTCTTATCAGCAAAAGGAACATGCACTAGGATAGACCACATGCTATGTCACAAATCAAGTCTCAACAAACTTTTATAGTATTGAAATTATTTCCTTTATATTTTCTGATGACAATGGATTAAAATGAGAAATCAATAACACAAAATTCTGGAAAGTTTACAAATACATGAAAATTAACATTCTCCTGTATGACCTCTGGGTCCAAGAAGAAATTAAAGAGGAAATCAAAAAATCTCTTGAAACTAATGAAAACAAAGACAAATCATTTCAGAACATGTGGGATACTGCAAAAGCAGTACTGAGGGAGATTGATTGTGATAAATGCTTATATTGAAAGAATAGAATGGCTGTGAATAAACAATTGAACACTACACCTCAAGGAACTAAAAAACTAAAAACAATCCAACCCCAAAACTTGTAGATGGCAAAAAATCATTAAGATCAGATTAATACTAAATGAAATAGAACCTCCCAAAATGATACAAATGATCAATGAAAGAAAAGGTTTTTTAAATTTTTTTGAAAAGTTAATCAAAATAGACACAACTTTAGGTAGGCAAACTAAAGAAAGAAAAGAGAAGACACAAATAACAATAATCAGAAGTGAAAAAGGCATCAAAACCTATGCCACCAAAACACAAAGAATCATTGGGCACTACTATAAACAACTATACACCAATAAGTATGAAAACCTGGAGGAAATAGAGAAGTTTCTGGACACATAAAAACAATGAAGACTGAATCAGGAAGACATAGGAAACTTGAACAGACCAATACCAAGCAATGATATTGAAGCAGTAATCAGAAATCTCCCAACAAAGAAAATGCCAGGACCAGATGGCTGTACTGCTGAATTCTACCAAAACTTTAAAGAGGAATTAATACCAGTTCTCTTGAAACTATTCCAAAATATTGATACAGAGGTAATTCTCCCAAACTCATTCTATGAGGCAAACATCTCCCTGATCCCAAAAGCAGATAAAGACATCACCAAAAAAGAAAACTATTGGCCAAGATATTTGAGGAATATAGATGGGAAAATCGTCAATAAAATATTAGGAAATAGAATACAGCAGCACATCCAAAAAATTATACATCACACTCAAGTAGGATTCATCCCAGGGATGCAAGAATCCTGCAACGTACACAAGTCAATAAATGTGATACACTACATCAACAAAATCAGAGAAAAACCATGTGATTATCTCAACAGACTTTGAAGAAGCATTTGACAGAATTCAGCATCACTTTATGGTAAAGAGTGTGAGCAAATTAGGTATAGAATAAAGTATCAACACAGTAAAATATATATGATATACCTATATATGATAAACCTAATATCATTGTCATTCTGAATGGGGAGAAGTTGAAAGCTTTTCCTTAAGAATTGGAGCAAGACAAGAATATCTACCTCAGCTGTTATTCAACATAGTATAGGAAGTACTAGCCAGAGGAATCAGGCAATAGAAAGAAAGCAAGGGCATCCCAAACAGAAAAGAGAAAGTCAAGTTATCCCTGTTGGCATACATAATGATCCTATATACAGAGAAGCCTAAAAAGTCTCCAAAGAAGCTCTTAGATTCAATAAACAATTTCAGTAAAGCAGCAGGATACATGCAAAAATCACTAGTGTTTTTGAACTAGCCGGAAAAGTCAAGAAAGCTATATTCTATTTATGATAGTCACCCCCAAAATAAAATATCTTGGAATACAGTCAATGAACGGTGTGAAAGATCTCAACACTGGAATCTACAAATCACTGTTGAAAGAAATGAAAGAAGACAACAAAAAGGGGAAAGATATTCCATGCTCTTGGATTGGAAAGAATGGATTAAAAAACTTAAATATAAGACCTGAAACTATAAAATTCCTAAAAGAAATTATAGGGAAAATGCTTCTGGAAGTAGGACTGGGCAAAGACTTTATGAATATGACCCCCACATCATAGGCAACAAAAGGAAAACCAAATGGGATTATATCAAATTGAAAAGCTGCTGCACAGCACAAGAAACAACAGAGGAAAAGAATGACCTACAGAGTGGGAGAAATTATTTGTAAACTATGCATCTGATGAAGGATTAATATGCAGAATATACAAGTAACTCAAACAACTTAATTGCAGAATAACAAGTCTGATTTTAAAAATGGGCAAAGGAGCTGAATAGGCATTTCCAAAAGGAAGACATACAAACGGCCAACAGATACAGGAGAAAATGCTCAACATGACTCAGCATCCAGGAAGTGTAAATCAAAGCCACATTGAAATATCTTATCATTCCAGTTAGACTGGCTACTATCAAAAAGGCAGAGAATAACAAATGCTGGTGAGTGCAGAGAAAGAGGAACCCTCCTATACCATTGGTGGGACAGTAAATTGGTGCAGCCATTATCAAAAACCACGTGGGGGTTCCTCAAGCAACTGCAAATAGAACTGCCATATGACTTAGCAATGCCACTACTAAATATACATTCAAAGGATTGGAAATAATCATGTAGAAGGGACACCTATACTCCCATGTTTATTGCAGCTCTATTTACAGTAGGCAAGAGTTGGAGTCAACCTAAATGTCCATTATCAGAAGACTGGATAAGGAAAATGTGCTATATTTCTACAATGGAATACTCCCTGCTTTTAAAAAGCATGAAATATTGCCATTCACAGCAACATGGATGAACTTAGAAAAAATTATGTTAAGTAAAATAAGCCAGGTGCAGAAAGAAAAATTTTTCATGTTCTCACTTATATGTGACAGCTAAGAAAATAAATAACTTAAAAATTAAATAAAAGAAATGTACAACAATCGCAATATTGCATTGAAGTTCAAGAGTAGAAAACAACTGATTACTAGAGAGAGGAAATGCTCAGGGGGATGGTGGAAGAGAGGTATTTGTAAAGAGTCACAAAAATCTATTACATTGTATATAGAAGAATATACTTATTATCCTGATTTGAACATCACATATTGCACATATATTGATATCCAATTCTTTACCTCAAAGATATGTACAGTCAGCTATGTTGCAATGGAAAAAGCCTAATTTAAAAAAAAGCTTTTTATCGAACCTTCACTTATTTCTTTAGTTCTCTTTATGTATATCCAGATTCTAACCTATACCTTTTTTCTTCTCTGTAAGTTTTTTTTTTTTTTTTTCCACACTGCTTCCACTACAGGTGTCCTGGCAACAAATTCTCTCAATTTTTGTTTCCCTGAGAAAGTCTTTATTTTTTCTTCTTTTTTACAGGTTGATTTCATAGTGTACAGAATTCTATGTTGTAGGGTTCTTTCATCAATTGTTTGTATATTTCACTGTAATCTCTCCTTCCTTACATGGATTCTCAGGAGATGTTGGGTATAATTAGTATCTTATTTCTTTTTAGTTAAGATTTTTTTTCCTCCTTTTGGCTTCAGATTTTTTTAAATTATTTTTGGTTTTCTGAAGTTTGAGAACTACATGCCTAGATGTAGATTTTTGGCATTTATCTGGTTCTGTGTTATCTCAACTCCCTTGATCTTTGGTTTGGTGCCTGAGATTAATTTGTGGAAGTTCTCAGACATTATTGTTTTAAGTGTTTCTTCTATTTTTTTCCTCCATCTCTCTTCTTCTGCTGGTTTTCTCATTACTCTATATTACAACTTTTGACATTGTCCAACACTCTTCAGATACTATGTTCTGTTCCTTTTGTGTTTTTCTTGTGTGTGTATGCTTTTCAGTTTTTATTCTCTGTGATCTATCCTCAAACTCAGAGATTTTTTTTCTCAGCTGTGTTCCAGTCAGCTATGTTCAGTTGGTGAGAGTGTGGTGTCACTACTGTCAAGACCCACAGTTTGATCCCTATACTGGCCTGCCCCCTGTGTATCTCTCTAACATCTACATAATTATTTAAAGGATTTTCATTCATAGAATTTCAAATTTCTTATGTTTCCAAACAGACCAAATGCAAATATATATATTTAAAATATATATATATATATATTTATATAACGAATTATTTATTCATATGATGAATTGTATTGGTAGACTTTTTAATACTGAGCTTAAAAAAAATTGTGGAATGAATTTAGAAAATTTCTTTTTGTCCTTCACATTGTATTTCTTTTCCTCTATCTTATATTAAAAGATAAAGTGCTTCTGCAGACTCTATCCTTCTTCTTGTTTTATTCTGTTTTGTTTTTACTTGAAAGCTCTTAAGCTTGCTCAATCATTCTGATTTCTTCAGGTAGCATTGAAATTTTGATATATCCCTGCCTTGGACTGAACTTGACCCCCTGTATGACAGTGTTAGGATGGTGGGTAATCCTATTATGGTAGTTGAAAGATGGGTCCTTAACGATGTGATTAGATCGTAGGGCCATATCATAATGAATGCATTAATAATGGTGGGCAGGGATGTGGTTCTGAGGGCTTTAAAAGAAGAACACATGAGAGGTTGACCTCAATCTGCCCTACCATTTTCGCCATGTGAGACCCCTGGGTCACTGTCATCTCCACCAAGTTCTTCACCAGCTGTGTTCCCTGGACTTTTGACTCCCCAACTTTTGAATCTGCAAGCAGTAAATTTCATTTTCTAGCAAATCACCCCATTCCAGGTATTTTGTTATAAGCAACAGAAATGGACAAATACATTTCCAAATCTTTAGCTTAGATCTCTCTTGAACTCTGGAATCATGTATCCAGTTGCAATTTCTCTTGAACTCTGGAATCATGTATCAAATTGCAATTTGGACATTCCCACAGATATTTTAAGTATAATATATTCAAATCTATTTTATTTCTGCCTGTTATATTTTTCTGTCATTCTAAAAGCTACACTTTACAGTGCCATTACCTATTTAGCTGTAATTATGTAGAGAGCCTGAGAGTAAAGCACTTTTATTTTCTGCACAGGAATTTAGTACCACGGTGTCTTCTGTATGCTTCTTGCTCTGTTATTTGTTAAGAGGAAGGTAATACAGAAACAAAATTACCAGAAACAAAAAGCATATGCTTCTTGCTCTGTTATTTGTTTATTTATTTTCTATTGGTTGGCCTGTATGGGGATCTGAACCTGTGACCTTAGTGTTAACAGAAGCATGCTCTTTCAGGTGAACTAGCTAACCAGCCTAGCTCTGTGTTCTAATGCAGCTGATCTTCAACTACCCTGTTTTCTTCTGCTCTGATTCTCTCTAAAGCTTTATCCATTCTCCTGTGGATGACTATTAAATTGTAAATGTAGTATGTAACTATTTGTACTTATGAAACCACATTATTTACACCCTGTGTTTAGAAAGTGGCAGTGTTCACTCTCATTTAGACACAAGCACTCCTTTGGCATGTGGGAAGGAAATTATGGAGTGCCTTTGTATATGCTTTCAGTTTACAAGTATTTGAAAAACGGCAATTGCATATAATGTTTGGCTTTTTGAAATAGAAAAATATTTAAATACGGAAGCATTCCATAATGTGTTTCTTTAATAGTGTGTGTATATGCTATCACTGCCCACATGCATTCACTTAGACATGGTGCCATGTGTAGTTCCATTAATGTGGGGTGTCTTCCTTTGCTCTTGTGACTGCACTTTTACTGTTGCCTCATACTCATGAGAACATGTGCTTCACATGGAAGAGCTTATCATCTTTGGCATTTCAGTGGAGTGCAAAAAGAAAGCAACATAGAAATATATTTTGTCTTTCTCTCCCCATTCTCTATTGAACTTCTGTCACAATTTGTTAATCTGACACACTCATTCAGGTACATATGTATACTTATGTTTTCAAACCGGCCTTTAAACTCCTTGGAGAAGCAGTATTTTATTCATACTTTTACAACTAGCAAGAAGAATGGTTCATAGCTATAAGGTAAGCTTTGTAATCATATTTTTACTAATTAATATATTATTAAAGTGACAGGATATTCCTGCTGGGATTTTTTTCCCTCCACTATATGGAGAATAGAAAAGCAGCACCTTATTTAACACATAAGACACTCATCCTCACACAGAAGTGTGAACCCTGAGATTCCTATTTTGTTATCCAGGGCTGGTGGCTTGAATTGAGATCAATGTGCCATTACAGGAGTTGGTGTCACTTGAGGATGTGGCTGTGGACTTCACCTGGGAGGAGTGGAGGGACTTGAATGATGCTCAGAGGACTTTGTACAGGGATGTGATGCTGGAGATCTACAGCAGCCTCGTGTCATTGGGTGAGTGAAACTCCCCAGTAAATTTCAGGAGAAACATTTTGTTATATTTTTTATAAAAATAGGAATAGTTTATAGGGTTTTATGCTATTTGGTAAAATTATATTTCATGAAAAACATGTCATCCCTGTCTAACAAAACTTTCAAATTGGCCTCTTTATTGTATGATTTCTGGAGCTGAGCTCTTGTCAGTCTTCCAAGGATCTGGCTTTACAGTTTTATAAAGTCCCATATTACTTCCCATTAACAGGGTACTGCATTAGTAAACCTGAGGTGATCCTCAAGTTGGAGAAAGGAGCAGAGTCATCGATAAGAAAAGAATACTCAAAGCAGTGCCTCCCAGGTTAGTAAACACATCCTGGGCAGAGTCCGGGAAGAGTAAAACCCCACAGATCTTGACTGTGTTCAGCTGTTTCTAGCAATTATTCCACAGGTCCATGAGCTGAGGCTGGCTCATCTCCTTGCACCAAACATATGTATTATGTAATCTCTTAGATGGACTCGTACGTATATATCTCCATATTTTATTTTGCTGGTTTTTAACAATGTATATTTCCTAAAATATGATCCCTACATTTCTCTTCTTTAACATTAATTTTTGCTATTCATTTTTTCGATATTCTCAGTTGCTCTCATGTCCTGCACTCTCTTGGACATTGGTTTTCAGACTCTGTCCTTTTGTGTTACTTAAAACAGAATATCTGTAACTGGGTAATTTGTGAAGAAACAAACTCTATGTCTTACAGTTCTGTTCTTGAGGCTGAGCATTCCAAGGTCTAGGGGCTGCATGTGGTGCAATAGTTTTTGGTGGTGATTCTTGGCAGAATACCAAAGTAGTGCAGGATATCACATAGGAAGTTGATAAGAAAATAAGAAAAGAGGCCCAAGTATGAATCTTCTATACCACCACATCAGAAATTATGGAGCTGAGGCAGACTTAGCACAGGGCATGGAAAAGGAGAGTTCTTGATTTTACAGAAGAACCAGAAGACTCATGGTATGAAGGTCAAGTGAACCAAGGGTTTCAAGTTGAGGGACTGAGATTGTTGTTTGGAAGTGGAATTTGAAGTTAGTATTTTCCTCTTCTCTTTGTAGAAATCATTCTAAAATGACAAGCAAATTTAGAAATGTACAGGAGACTCTATTTTTTATGAGCATAGTAGCCATCCAAAATTCCAGTGCATAATACTGAAGCTTTCATGAGCAATGAATTATCAAGTGGGAGTGTGTGTTCCAGAGTTTGGGAAGATAATACAAGTTGATTTCATAAGGAGTCAAAAGCACCTTTTTCAAAGATGTTGGCAAAGCCTTGGTTGCAGAACCAAATATTGTAGATCAGCAGAGTGTCTGTAGGGGTGCTGAAGTTTCCTGTAGAGTAATGGTGTTTTGAAGCACAGGAAGTCAGGTTAAATGAGTAATTTGTGGGAGGCTCTGTTTAGGGTCGTAAAAGGAGATTTTATTATTTCAAAACTTTCACATGCCTCTAGCGATTTCCTAAGGAAGAGTAAAAAGTATAGAAACATTAACTCAAAATTCTTAACCTAAGTCATTTTCCTTCATATATGATGAAAAATTGGATAATTCTGCACCTGAAGGTAGGCAATGAAGGAAAACCTGGCCATCTTCAAAGCAGAAGAATGAGAAAAAGAGCTGCAGTAGATAACCACTATTGTTATAAAAGTAAAATACTGTAATAATAAAAGAGAGTTAAAGAAAAAAGGGTAAAAAAACAAATGGAAGGTGATAAGCAATTATTTGAAATTTGCAATTAGGAAAAAGGTAAAAATTATCAAATATTTCATCATGATTTAGAAACAAAAAAGTGAATAAAGAAGCAAAGAAGAATGTAACGCAGTATTAGAAAATATAGAATGTAACATTATGTCAGTATAAAGAAAATCCATATACTCCTCAAGCCATTATTGATTTTTATAAAATCTTTTATTGCTTGGGTTGGGAGAAACTTCTCTACCTTTACATGAGCATGCAATAAAATATGCTTATGTGTGGCTCATGGATATGGGTATTTTTTTGGTCATTTCAGATGTCCATATAGTCAATGACCTAATTGAGAGGAGCCAAGAAAGTCATGGTAGATACTTGTGGCAAGGTGTAATCATCAATGGCAACCAATCAACTGAGGAGAGAGTGGAGTTAGGAAAATCAGTGAATGCACATTCAATGCATATTTTGAATCTGGTTATAAATAATAAAAACTATTCACGAGTGGGGCATGAGGAGTTTATCAATTGTCAGAATGCAATTCTTGCAGAGACTGATGCCATGTGTGCTGGACAGAAACCTGATGAGCATAATATGTCTGAGGAATCACACAGTCATCATGAGCATCTTAGTCAGCATCCTAAGATTCCAGCTGGGCAACTTTTTGAATATAGTGGAAATGGACAATTCTCCAATACAGTGCCAATAATATTTGCATATAAGAAAACTCATATGGGTGAGACCACTTATAAATATAGTGAATGTGGGAAAGCCTGTAATAAGTCCTCTGTCATTGCCCAAGAGATAGCTCAGGGAGGGATGAAAACTTTTCAATGTGGTGTATGTGGGAAAATGTTCTATAAAAAGGCTAGACTTACTCAACATCAGATTATACACACAGGAGAGAAACATGATAAATATAGCAAATGTCAGAAATCTTTTATCAAGGAATCATACCTTATTTCGTATCAGGGAACATCTACAGGGAAAGCTTTCAACCAAAAGTCAGCCCTCAACAGGCATCAGAGAATTCACAAAAGTAAAACAACATATGAATGTAAGGAAAATTCAAAAGCTTTTAACCAAATGTCAGCCTTCAGTATGCATTGGAGAACTTACCCAGGTGATAAGCCCCACAAGTGTAATGGATGTAGAAAAACAATTAACAACAAGCCATCCTTCAGAATGAATAAGATTACTCACACTGGGAAAACACCTTATGAAGGTAAAGAATGTGGAAAAGCTTTTAAGTTAAAGTCACACCTCAGCAAGCATCAGAGAATTCACACAGGTGAGAAACCATATGGATGTAAAGAATGTGGAAAAGCTTTTAAGTTAAAGTCACACCTCAGCAATCATCGGAGAATTCACACAGGTGAGAAACCATATGAATGTAAAGAATGTGGAAAAGCTTTTAACCAAAAGTCACACCTCAGCAATCATCAGAGAATTCACACAGGTGAGAAGCCATATGAATGTAAAGAATGTGGAAAAGCTTTTAAGCAAAAGTCACACCTCAGCATGCATCAGAGAATTCATACAGGTGAGAGACCATATGAATGTAAAGAATGTGGACAAGATTTTAACCAAAAGTCACACCTCAGCAGGCATCAGAGAATTCACACAGGTAAGAAACTATATGAATGCAAAGAATGTGGAAGAGCTTTTAAGTTAAAGTCACACCTCAGCAAGCATCAGAGAACTCACACAGGTGAGAAACCATATGAATGTAAAGAATGTGGAAAATCTTTTAACCGAAAGTTACACCTCAGCATGCATCAGAGAATTCACACAGGTGAGAAACCATATGAATGTAAAGAATGTGGAAAAGCTTTTAACCAAAAGTCACACCTCAGCGTGCATCAGATAATTCACACAGGTGAGAGACCATATCAATGTAAAGAATGTGGAAAAGCTTTTAACCACAAGTCAGCCCTCAGCATGCATCAGAGAATTCATACAGGTGAGAAACCATATGAATGTAAAGAATGTGGAAAAGCTTTTAATCGAAAGTCAGCCCTCAGCATGCATCAAAACATTCATCCAGGTGAGAAACCATATAAATGTAAAGAATGTGGAAAAGATTTTAAGGTAAAGTCACAACTCACCAAGCATCAGAGAATTCACAGAGGTGACAGACCATATGGATGTAAAGAATGTGGAAAAGCTTTTAACCGAAAGTCACACCTCAGCATGCATCAGAGAATTCACACAGGTGAGAGACCATATGAATGTAAAGAATGTGGAAAAGCTTTTAACCAAAATTCACACCTCAGCAGGCATCAGAGAATTCATAGAGCTGAGAAGCCACATTAATGTAAAGAATGTGGAAAAGCTTTTAACCAATAGTCAACCCTTGGCATGCATCAGAGAATTCATACAGGTGAGAAGCCACGTGAATGTAATGAATGTGGGAAAAGGTGTTTTTACAACGTCACAGTTGAAAAGACATCAGGATACTAACACAAGAAAAAACTCCTTATGAATACAGTACGACAGGCCTTGTACTGAAATTCCCCCTAACAGATAAAAAAGAATTAACACAAAGGAAAATCTCAGTGAATATAATTTATATGGGAAAAGATTTTTCCAGAAGTCATACTACAAGACATCAGAGAACTTGTATCCGGAAGAAGACCTGTAAATATACAGTTGTCCTCAGGCATTGAAGAATGTCTTGAGGATCCCCTATTGATATAAAAATTTGCTGATGCTCAAGTCCCTTCTATAAATGTTGTAGTGTTTGTGTATTACCAATTCACTTCCTGCTGTGTATTTTACATCTTGTGTAGATTACTTATAGTATGGAAAAAATGTGAATACTATGTAAATTGTTGTTATACTGTGTTGTTTTTCACTTGTAGAATTGTTTTATTTATTGTGTTTATTTACTTTTGAGGATTTTTGATAAGTAGTTTCTTGAATCACCAGATGTGTAACCCTCAGATATGGAAGGAGGACTGTAATAAGTGTGTAAACATCTTTTCTCCAAAGTCTCAAGGCTGACTATGTTTAGAGCATTTTTGCTTATAACATTGCTGCTCTTAACACAAATGATCTCCATACCAGCCTTGCACCAAAACATAAATAAATAAAAATAAAAAGGAATCATCATAGCAGGCATGAGAGGATTTAAAGAGGGGAGAAATTCTATGTGGACTAAACTGACTGTGTCTTTTTAAAAATAAAACCACTCTTTTCTCTTGTTTGCATAGCCTGCAATCTGAGTATTCCACAATTCGGTGGATGACCATGTAATGTAACTGTGTTCAGGGGAATACAGATATAAGTGGTGAACATTACCTCCAGTTCAGGCAACAAAATTTTTAAAAATTCCATTCAGTTCCTGGTTTCTCATGTTATTTGCAACTGAGTAAAGATGACTCTTGGGCGCACTTGGGGGCCACAAGTGAAAGAAATCCACTCTAGTTTAAAATAGAAGAAATTGAAGAAACCAGAGATATTCTTGCCACTACCCCAAAACCTATGTTTACACATTATATAGGAAATTATTTCTTGTTAAGCCATTTTTATGTGTGCCCTGTCTGCATTACAACACAAGAGGTGCACTCCAGCTAAATGATTTTATAGACTTTCTGAGAGGATTTACCAGTCCTTGTATATGGGAAGAGTATCCTGTGTTGTCACCATTTATACCCAAGTCAATTTGTGGGAAAACCAAATATGGGGAGAAAGAATACAATAAATGTGAAATTTCTTATTGGCACAGTTCATTGAACAGTGAAAATAAAGTTAAATATCTTTCTAAATCTCTATAATCTGTCACAGCTTTCAAGAAAGCTTTCAACACTTTTTATGTCAGAATTTGAAATGAGAAAACTATGTAATAAATGTAAATTTTCAAATAAATATGGTAAATGGAGTATTAAAAGTATTTTTTTAAACATTTTCAGTGTTACCAGTATTTAAATATGACTGGAGACACTACCTTCCAGGGGACATTGTCTGAAGACATTTTTGGTTGTCAAAACTGAAGGGTGGGAGGTACTCCTCCATTGAGTGGGAAGACACAGATGTTGGTAAACAGCCTACAATGCAAAAGAAAGCCACCTCATGTGCAACATTTATGCATAAAAATGTTTGTTAAAAATGCTTCTTAATTGAACCCAGCATAATTGTGGATAGGGAATATGTACACTTAGTATAATAAATAGTTTGGTTTGACTTCCTTCAGGATTTTTGACATTAACTGCCACTCTAACGCCAGTATATTTTGTTAAATATATTGTCTAAGGTACTGCACTACATAGGGTTTTTTTTTTTTTAATAGAATTTCACCAGTAAGGGGATTTTAACCCTTGACTTGGTGTTGTCAGCACCATGCTCTCCCAAGTGAGCTTACCAGCCATTCCTATATAGGGATCCAAATCCATGGCCTTGGTGTTATCAGTACCACGCTCTCCCCAGTGAGCCACGGGCCAGCCCAGATTTTTTCCTACTCTCCGATTTTAGGTAAATTTGTATGACCAGTATTACAAAACTATCTAAGTAAAGGTAGTTTTTTATGATGTTTGAAGCTAATGCAAAGTGAGTCTATGGGTTGAATAGAAACATTTCTATGTGAATGCAAAAATTCACAGGCACATAATTGTAAACAACTTGTTTGAAGTTATTTAAACAGCTGTAAACAGTAGTGATTTTCTTATTTTACTCAGTGAAAAGCAGTGCCTGGAAAAGATACTTTTCTTTTATACCTATTCCTCATATTTTGAAATGGTGCCAAATCATAGATATGAGTGTGTACCACATGCCCTATAGCTAAGAGATCTTTTGTGTTTCTGTTTGCTGTGATGGAGTGCTATTTTGAATCTTGCCACTAAGATGTAAATCCTGACTCTACTTGTGTATTACCTTGTGCATGGCTGTGCTTGTGTGTAGTCCTCCAGACCTAGAGATGGTCCCAGAGCATATTTTCACCTGAGGAGACTTCTCGAGTCTGTAGTGACTCTGTGTCTGCCATCAGAGCCCTTGGTGTGGGGGAGACCCAGGCCCCAAAGTATTGGGCCTTAAAAACTAACGCCACCTTAAGTGACATTACAAGCGGTGCCATTATGGGCCCACAAGGGTGTATTAATGTGGCATCCTAAGATGGCGCCGGGAGGAAGTAGGGTGGGAGTGTCTGTGGGAACCTTGCCTTAGCCCTTATTGGCCAAATACATGCTTCCGTGCTCATGAACACTGCATGTTTGTAATAGCTAGGCATTGAGACAGGATTTATGCTGTCATAACCTTTAAGCTGATTGGAGGATGTAAAAACCTCCCTTCCCCATTTGCCTTTAAAAGCAAGTGCTTGTGTGATAATAAGCGGAACTGCTCGATAGAACCCGCAGCATCTGAATGTCCTTTAAAGGGCTGGTTGGGGCCAGCAGGTGTGCTCACCTCTCTTCATGGCTCTCTTCCCCCGTCTCCCTCCTTCCAAGGGGACCAGAGGGAAAGAGGAATCCGGGCAATTCACTCGCCCACCAGAAGGAACACCAAGGGAGGGACTGATAGTGAGGCAAGGGCTGTTCGGGTCGGCCGGCGGTGTTCCCAACAGAGTGGTGCCCCGTGTGAGGAGTTTTTTAAAACTCGTTGGTGAAAGGTGAGTGAGTGAGGTCCCTGGCTGCTCGGTCCTGGAAGATGGTCAACGAAGAGTGATTAACCAATGGAGTGGCCCCCGCAATGGCGGTAGTTGCCGTGAAGTAATCCACTTGTGTGTCAGGGTGAGTACCATAATGGGGAAGTCCCTGCACTTCTCTGCCCTGTTGCTCCCTTTGTCCCTTCCTCATGGGGCAACATGGGAGGCATATGTGGAAAGAATGATGAGACAGCCTGCAAGGCTCTAAAGTACATGTTAAAAAGCAGAGGCCTAGAAATATCTGACTCCATGGCCACCAATGCCTGGCATCATGTGGTGAAGGTGGCCCCTTAGGCACCTTCATCCTACTTCTTCTCGTATGAGACTTGGGACCGGGTTCAGACCCTGGCCAGAAAGAACGAGATTAGTCACAGGCTAGACCCCCCTCAGGGTTCTACCCAACCATCTCTTCCCTAAAGCTTTGCTTCCACCCTGAGCATCAGGAAAGGGCAGAAAGGGATTGGGTGCAGTTCGATGAGGAGGGAAAAAAGGAAACAAAGCTGCTAATGCAAGGCCCTGAGCCATTGTGTGATACCTATGCCCCTACCCTGCGCCCTCCTCTCCCGGCATACTCACCCCGCCAAAGTTTAGCCCAAGGAGAAAAAGCAGCACCTGAAGAAGCGGAGGAGGCTAGAAAAACATCCCTGGCAGAGCCGCAGGTTTTTCCTGTTATGGCTCACTGGGAACCCCCAGCCATCCGCAGCCCGTGGAAAATGCTCTGTAAAGCTGTCCTCCCCCCAAACTTGTTTATCAAGTTCTGCGCCTTCTTTAAAGAAGAGTGCCATGTGCAGGCCAAGATAAATCAAGCAGTAGTGTTGCCCAATGCCACCAATCCTGGACTCACCTTCCTGCAGGTCCTTGGCAAAGGTTCCTGTGTAGGTGCCAACAAACCCTTTTGCAGCACTGTGGCAAATCTCACCACCCCCAAAACCCGAAATAAGCAGACCCGAAACAAGTGGGCAGCAGGGGCAGCTGTGGTAGCCATCGACTCCCTCTTGGGAGTTATTGGAGCAGGTACTGGGACTGCCAGAATAGCCTTGGCACATCAACAGGTAGCTTCCCTTAGGGAGGCAGTGGGCATAGATCTTGGCCGCTTGGAGGTGTCTGTATCACATTTTTAAAAATTGCTAACATCACTTTTTGAAGTTGGTTAACAGAATTGACGTGGAGTAGACCTGTTGTTCTTACAGCAAGGAGCATTATGCGCTGCCCTCAAAGAAGAGTGTTGCTTCTACACCGACCACTCTGGAGTGGTCAAAGATTCCCTAGCTAAGCTTACAGAAGGGCTAGAAAAGTGCAAAAAAAAAAAAAAAAAAAAAAAAAGCAAGAAGACAATAGTAATTGGTTCCAAAGCTGGCTTTCAAGTTCCCTGTGGCTCACCACCCTGCTGTCCTCTCTGGCGGGCCCCCTCACCAGGTTGTGTCCCTTATAAGGCACAACACCACTTCTCTCGTAATGCTCACCCAGGTGGTAGAGGAGATGGCCCATAATAAAAGCACTGACAGCCCTTGGGTCAATATGGTCTTTCAAACAATCAACACCAGGTTATAATGCTCCGCCCTGCCCGTGCTTGGCTGGATAGTCAATGACGGGTAAGATTTCCAGAGGGAAACAACCTAAGACAGGCACAGCCACCAGAGGGAATGGAGGCGAGGCTGGGAAGGTTAGCCGCCTCCAGCTGCCTTATTAAAACAAAAAGGGGGAGATGTCGGGCCTTAAAAACTAACGCCACCTTAAATAACATTACAAGTGGCGCCATTATGGGCCCACAAGGCCGTATTAACATGGCAGCCTAAGATGGTGCTGGGAGGAAGTAGGGTGGGAGTAGCTGTGGGAACCTTGCCTTAGCCCTTATTGGCCAAATACGGGCTTCCGTGCTTGTGAACACTGCGTGATTGCAATAGCTAGGCATCGAGACAGGATGCATGCTCGTAACCTTTAAGCTGATTTGGAGGATGTAAAAACCTCCCTTCCCCATTTGCCTTTAAAAGCAAGTGCTTTTGTGATAATAAACGGAACTGCCCGATAGAACCCCCGCAGCATCTGAGTGTCCTTTCAAGGGCTGGTTGGGGCCAGCGGCTGTGCTCACCTCTCTTCACGGCTCTCTTCCCCTGTCTCCTTCCAACGGGGACTGGAGGGAAAGAGGAATCTTGGCAATTTTCTCGCCCACTAGAAGGAACACCAAGGGAGAGACTGATAGTGAGGCAAGGGCTGTTTGGGTTGGCCGGCGGTGTTCCCGACACCAAAGGGGTATGAGCAAGTAAGACATAATGGTGTCCATCATAGAACCTGAAGGGTGTGGTTGGAGGCAGGGTGTCTGGGATCCTTTTGGGCAGGGAGGTCATTTCCATCTCCCACCATTCTGTCCCCAAATCTCTGGTAACAGTGGGCAGAGAGTACAGCACCATCATTTATTCCTCATTTTTCACTCTAATCTTTATTATTTTCTTTTTTGTTTTGGGAGGTTTAATTTTCCTCCTTTAGGATTTTATTTGGAAGGTTAGGTTATTGATTTCAGAACTTTCTAAAATGTATACATTTACAAATGTAAATTTTACTCTAAGCCCTTTTAAAATTTTGGTATGTTGTATTACTGTTTGTGAAAATGTTTCAATTTTTAGTGTTGTTTTTATGGCTCACAGGCAGTTTGGGAGTTTGTTCTTTTACTTTCATGTAGTTGTGAACTACTGAAGTATCTTTCAGTTAATAATTTTCTGTTTAAATCTGTTGTGGTCAGAGAACATACCCTGTACAATTTCAATCCTCAAATTTTTTGAAGATGTTTTATGGCATCACAGATGGTCTTTTCTGGAGTATGTTCCAAGGGCTTGAATAGATTCGGTATTCTGTTGTTGGGTGTTGTGTCTATATATACATATCTGTAAATTCAAGTTGTTTTATAATGTCCAAGACTTCTATACCCTCGTCTGTCTTTTGCTGAGTTGTTCTATTGAATATTGAAAGTTGCACTTAACATATCTGAATGTTTTCATAGAACAGTCTGTTTTACCCTTAATTTCTTTTCTAATTACTTTTATTTGATGTTGGACTTATTTGTTTTGTGCATGTATACCTACAATTGTTATGGTGTCCTCCTGAATGACACTTTTGTCATAAATGACCCTCTTTATTCCTAGTAACAAGTTTTTTTTATTTTTTGAGCAGCAAGGGGATCGCAACCCTTGGCTTGGTGTGGTCTGCACCACGCTCAGCCAGTGAGCGCACCAGTCATCCCTATATAGGATCTGAACCCGCGGCCTTGATGCTACCAGCGCCACACTCTCCTGAGTGAGCCACGGGGCCGGCCCCCTAGTAACAATTTTGTTTTAATTTTGTTTGTTTGGTATTAGTATGGTCAGCTGGTGTATCTGTGTTATGTTTATGTTTACATGGTATATCTTTTCCTGCCCATTAATTTTCAATCTGTTCATATCGTTGAATTCAGTGTGTTTCTCTTGTGCTCGATATATAGTTTTTTCTTTTTTTCTAATACTATTGGACAGGACTTAAAAAAATTTTTTTTATTTTGTTTTACTTGACAGATTATAATGGTATGTGCTTATGAGGTACAATTTGATGTTTCAACACATGTATACATTGTGAAATTATTAAATCAGGCTAATTCAAATATTCATTATTTGACACACTGATTTCTTTGTGGTGAGAACAATTGAAGTCCACTTTGTTAGCAACTTTGAAATATACATTACTATTAACTATTCACCATGCTGTGCAATAGATCACCACAACTTATTCCTCTTGCTGAAGTGAAACTTCATACTCTTGGACCAACACATCCCCACTGATATTTTACCCCATTCTAGCCGTCAGTTTTGGTAATCTTCATTCTTCTCTGTTTTTATTAGTTGACTTTTTAATAGTCCACATATAAGTAAAATTAAGTGGTACTTGTTTTTCTGTCCCTGGCTTATTTTATTTAACACAACGTTTTCTAGATTCTTCTATGTTGCCACAATTAACAATTTGTTTCCTTTTTAATGTCTGAGTAGAATTTTATTTTTATATGTAAACATTTCTTTTATCCATTCATTGATGAGTGCTTCTGTAATTTCGATATCTTGACTGTTGTGAATAATGGTGCCATAAACATGGGAGGGCTGACATCTCTTTCTCAGACTGATGTCTGTTCTTTTTCACATACACCCAGAAGTGGGATTGCTGGATCATTTGAGTTTTGCTGTGTGACTACTTTATGCTAGTTTCCAAATTGCTGTTCTAATACACCGTGTGTATTCACACCTTCACGAATACTTATCTTTTATCTTTTTAATAATGCCTGTTCCAACGGGTCTGATGTGATCTCATTGTAGTTTTAAATTGCATTTCCCTGTGGATTAGTGATGTTGACAGTGTTTTCATACATCTGTTGGCCATTTCAAGTCTCCTTTTAAGAAATGTCTATTCAGGTTTTTGTTCCCTTTTTGAGTAGGATCATTTAAAAAATTTTTATTGAGTATTTTGGGTTCTGTATATGCTTTAGATTTAGCCAATGTGCGATGCGTGGCATGCAAATGTTTTCTCTGAATCTTTGGGTTGTCTCCTCACTTTGATATTTGTTTGATTTTCTGTGCAGAAGCTTTTCAGTTTGATGGTATAAATTTCTTCTAACCATGAGAATAGCTAAATTGAAGTTTTACATGTGAAGTCTGTACTTTATGCAGTTTCTTCTCTAGTTTCCACTGGATGTAAAATTGTTTTGATTGCCTGTCAACATTTTATCTATAATGCAGCTATAGCTAACATCATATTATAGTTAGAAAAATGAGAGTTTGAGATTTAGGTTTGTTGCTTGAGGTCTCAGACTGGCTGTAAAGATTTTCCACCATGCCATATTCTTCCATTCTTCTGTGGAAACCATGCTTACCAGTCTGGAAGCCTGGGTGAGCCTCTCTCTTCAACCCCACCATGTTACTGGCTTCCTTGGCATGGGCTCCTGTCAAGAGAAGGGATCTTTTGTCCTTAAATCAATGTGTACATCCCAGGAGATGTACACCTTGACTTCAGTCCTTGACTTTAAAAGGGTTAATGCATATCAGTGAATTTGAAATGCCATGACGTATACACAATTTAAAACAACGTTGATTGACTTTCTTCACACTGAATATATTAGATATGCTCCTGTCAAAAAGTTAGTTATGTGTCTTATGTCTGTAAGAGGACAAACTACACACAGCTTCAAATTATATTTCTTTTTCTTCAATAAACCAGTGGGAACAATAACATGGAACTGACCGGCTTTGGATCCCAGAGCACTGACTTTTTAAAAAAATTGCGAGAGTCTGGTTGGTCGCAGATCCTCCAGGCCTATGTGGAGAGGGTCTCAGTCCTTGTCCCTCTACCTTGGGAGCTCCAAATATCTATCAGTTCTTATGTCAGCATTCTAGGGCCCCAGAAATTAGGAAATCTCTGGTACAGGCTGAAGGCAGAGTGTGGCAAAGTCTTTACAAACAACCAGGGACTTGGGGGTGCTGGGCCAACCCCCATCCCTCCCTCTGCACAGGCTCAGCTAAAGTGGGTTACACCAGAATGTCTTTATTTCCCACAATCCTCTCTGGTAAGTTCGTGGTTGGGTGTGTCCTCCTGGCCTGGAAGGGCATGGGGTCATGCTCAGTGGGCAGCTGTGGGTCAATTTCCTCAAGGACTTCTAGGGACTTGGAACTTGTCTTTGGGAGGTCACAACTCAGCTAGGACATCTCCACAATTTACTTGCTTGTACCAGACTCCACCCAACCAATACTGTGCCTTTGTATCTTTGCATTTGCTGTGTCCACAGCAAGAGTGCACTGTGTTGCCAACACTCCTCTTAGGATTCCCATGGTCCTCGTTGCCCTCAGTCCCCTACCCACATTTAGGTGCTGTTTTTGCTCCCTTCCACCAAATATGAGGACTTTCCACCTTTCTTGGACCAATCTCTTCATGAATGTTCAGGACTTGAGGAAGATCCTCCACACCACACTTGTCAGGTCTTCCTTCAACTGGATGAAGGGGACGGCATAGGAAGGTTCAATGGGGGAAGAAACGGGACAGATGGAGGAGAGACAAGAGGTAGTGGACAGACACAGAAAGAAGGTGAAGAGGACAAGAGTCTACATTTGTTGGGTGTGACAGGTGCTCTATGCCCACCAATGCTGCTATTGCAGGTACTGGTGGTGCTGGATGGTAGCCTCCAGGAGCTCCTTGGCCACCTTTTCTTGCAATAGTTGCCTGTGGGCTGGTGGTAAGTAGTAAGCACCTCTTTTTCATTCTGCCTTCTCCATCTCCAACTATGCATCTTACCACATGGTTGCTGCCTCTTGACTATGAAGTAAGAGCTCCTCAGTGATGATGGATGGTCCCCTGTCCCACACAGGGAGCACAGCTGCATCTCCAAAGCCTTCAGGTTTGTCTCCACTGACTTCAATGTAGAGAAAGGGCCAAATGAGCAGGTGAGGTCAGGTAAGATCCACCCTCCTGCCCTGGCCTCACATCCACTGAGCAGCTGCCATTACATATATATTATATATAATATAACATGTACATGTAATGTTATTGAAACCAATCCCAAAAGGAGGAATCGTTAGCAATATGTAGTAATATACTTTTCTACTTACTCCTGGTATAATTCCTTTACACACAATAATTCAAGAATGAAAGAATCATTTGTGCTTGTATCAAGTACATTCATTTCTATAGGTGGAATGCCTCAATTTGGGCTTCCAGATGTTTAGACAACTGGACAATAGGAGGCCAATGTGGATTGGGATATTTGACTCCTCTATTATCAATACATAATAGATCTAAAACATCATTAGAATAATGATTGCACTAGTGTCCTCCCACTACATCAAAGGGTCAAGCATGATTTGCCTGGTTAATTATGGAACTATGGGTTTTCTTCCTTTGGCAGATCTCTTGAACAAAGTATGCTGCAGCCACTAATGAAGAAACAATAAGAAATCTTACCTGCTACACCAGGAATGTTTGCAGTCTCCAAAGGCTTTTGCTGCACAACAGCATATTAACATTTCTAGCCAGGGTAGTCTCAGGTAATAGAATTGTTCTTGATTATCTATTAACTAAGTAAGGTGATGTCTTTATTATTGCAAATACTGCATGATGTACCTGAATAAACTCTGAGGAAATTGAGACTCAGTTGCATAAAATAAGAAAGCAAGCCACACGGCCACCATAAGCCTCACCTACTTCCCCATTGTCATTTGATCTACATAATTGAATGTCTTTTACTGTAGGTTCATGGCTTAAAACCATCATGCAACGTAGAATGTTCACAAAGTTGGCATCCTTTATTCCTTTCTTTTAGAACTATGTACTTGTTATCTATTAAAGCTCTGCAGAAATGCAACCACTGATAAAATGATGTTTGCCCAGTGCTCTGAGATAACTATCAATACCTACAAAACAGATTAAGCTAAGCATGACACCTAGGTAACCCAGGCACAAAAGCACATTTTTCTGCCCTCTTTGCTGCTCAAATGTAATTAAAACATCTTGACACTGACTTGCAGTTGTTCATTACCTTCACTGATATTATATCAGATCCAGTGACTGGAACATATTCATCGCAGCATCAACGGACACACAAAATCTGACACTGGACTAATTTATCAGTAATGTTTTCAGAGAAAGATCTTGATCAAAAGGGGTAAATGTAAAATTTCATGAAATCATTTTCTGTAAGATCAAGACAAAATAGAGCCCGGAAAGGCACAAGGAAGGGAGGCTCTTGTTTGCTTGCCTGAGGTAAGAATTGTTTTGAAGGACCTTCTAAAAACCCATCAAAAATCCCTTCACTTTTCTATGTGTCCCCTGGCTTATACAAAACACATTTCTGCAACAAAGTTTATCATTAGATATTGTTTACCATTGCAATAATTCAGTTAAGACCTTCCAATAAAAACCTGTCAGTTAATGGCATCTCAAGCAATGAACTGATGACAAACCTGACTCTCAGCCTCCCTGTTTCTAAGCAGCTTATGTGAACTTCTTCCTTTATGTCAATAAAAGCTTTCTCTTGAGTCTGGCCCATGGCTCATTTGGGAGAGTGTGGTGCTGATAACACCAAGGCCAAGGGTTTGGATCCCCATACAGGGATGGCTGGTTAGCTCACCTGGGAGAACATGGTGGTGACAAGAAACACCATGGTTAAGCGTTAAGATATACTTACCAAACATCTTTCATGAAAAAAAAAACTATCTCTTAGTCTATCACTGAATGCATTTGTAGCTTGCCTTGGTATGCATTCCAGATTTTAATTTAATTTTATGTTCACAAAGAAGCTAAACATATTTGAAGATGTTTTTCTCTACTGTATTTTTCTTAGTTAACAGAGGAAATGTACATTAACTGAATAAGTGCCATATAGGACAAGCCCAAAGCTAGGGCCATCTTAAGCAGTGAAAATATAAAACCTTTTCAGCCAGTAAATTTGGGGAAGATATTTCTAACAGGAGATATTGGGCAAGAAAAAGAAATGAAAGTCAAACATAAAAAAAGAAAAAATCATGGTCTTTCACATAGAAAAATCTAATGGCTCCACCAAATTACAAACAAACTAACAAAAGAACCTGTTAGAACTCAAAAGCAAATTTAGTGTAGTTGCAGAATACAAAACTAATGCAGCAGAACCCTATTGTGTTTACACACTAACAGTTATTTGAAGCAGAAATAAGACAATCCCAATGACAGTAGCATGTAAGCAAACTAAGAGTGAATATAATGAAGGATGTGGACAATGTGTGCAGTGAAAATGGTAAAGCATTGATGAAAAAATGTGACACAAATAGTGGAAAGATATCCCATGTTTGTTTATTGGAATATTCAATTAAATGGTTTATACTACCCAAAGCACTCTACCAATTCAATGCAATGCCAATCAAAATTTTAAGGTCATTTTTTACACAAGTATAAAATAAAATTTCAAATATGTATAGAACCACAAAAGACCACAGACAGCAAAGAATCATCATGAGAAAAAAAGAAAAAACTAGAGGAATCACACTACCTAATTTCAAATTATACTGCTGAGTTTAGTAATCAAAACAGCATGTTACTGGCAGAAAACTGACACATCGACAAATGAATTAGGATAAATAGCCCATAAGTATACCCATACATCTACAGCAGACTGATTGTTAACTAAAGTGCCAAGAACACAAAGAGGAAAGGCCAGTCTGTTATCACTCCCATTCCAAATGTTAAAAAAAAATAAGACCCTCATCTCAACCTTTGTACAAGAATTAAGTCAAAGTAAATTAAGGACTTAAACTTGATTTTCTAAAATTTGAAAACTACTAGAAGAAAAACTAATGAGAGTGGTCCATGATATTGGTCTGAGCAATGATTTTTAAGATATCACTCCAAAAGCACAGACAAAGTAAAAATAGAAAAGTGAGATTGCATACATCTGAGAATTTTCTGCATACCAAAAACAAACAAAACAAAAGAGACAACCCACAGATTCAGAGAAACTATTTGCAAGTCATACATTTGTTAAGGGCAAAATATCCAAAATATATAAAGGATTCAGAAGACTCAATAACAGGAAAGTCTTAATAAAAATGGCCAATAGTCCTTAACAGATATTTTTCAAAGAAGATAATCAAATCACAATAGGTGTATGGAATAGAATGAAGGATATCAGAAGCTAAGGGGTGGGATGGAAGTTGATGGGAAAAGGGAACGAAATGGCCAAAGGGCGCAAAGTTTCAGTTAGGCAGGATGAAATACTTCTGGTGATGTATCGCACAGCATAGTGAATATACTTCACAAAAATTAAGGTGTTGAATATTTCAAAGTTGTTTTATAAAGTTAACTGTAAATGTCTTACCTCAAAATGACAACTATATGAGGTGATAGATATATTGGGTCTGATTTGCTCATTTCACAATTTATGCATGTATGGAAACATCACACTGTACACTATCACTGCATTTGTAATCTCGAGTCCTAGGAATGGCCCACACAATCGACGCAGTGGATACCCACTAAGAGTAAAGCTGAATGTAAATCCAATCAGATTCTGGTAGGCATTTGTGGATGTGGAAAGGAAGTTGACATTGATTTTTAAGTAAAACTAAGAATCAATGTAAAAGTGATAATGAAAAAAAGAATTACTGCACAATATATTAAAAGGAATGGAAAGCTAGTATAACATTAGACCACATGTATGCAAAAGAATCTGCAAATATTTCAGTGAAAAAAAAAGAAAAAAGGTAAGATGTGGGCCTGATGAATTTAGACAGTTTAGGACTTAAATACAAATGGGAGTAACCCACCTCCACAAAGTGTAAGCAAAATGAATCAACAAAATTCAAAAAATGGATAAGTACACTTGTCTAATAATCAATCAGAAGAATGTAGTGAGCTCCTCAGAAGTGTCCAGCCTGTCTGGACTTGAGGACATGAGGACAGTCTGTTCACAGCAGAATGTATAAATTAATACCTTGCTACATTTTATGCCCCCAGAACTCAGACTGAAGCTTGATCTCCATCATATCAATGTGAAGAAGGTGCAAAATTCAACTATGGTATTTGAAAAATGGAGCCTTTGCAGTATAATTAGATAGTGAGGGCTATGCCACCACAGGTGGATTAATTCATTCATGGAATAATTAGTTAATGCTCTATGGGTTATCAGTAAGTAGACAAGTGGCTTTATAAAAAGAGACAAAAAGCATGTGGACACAGTTTTGCCACTTTCACCGTGTGATCCCCTGCATCACACCTGGACTCTGCAGGAAGCCCCCAAAGGAAGAAGGCCCTCAGCAGATGCACCCCCATGACCTTAGACTTAACCTCCAGAACTGTTAGAAATCAATTTTGTTTCTTAGTTACCGAGCTGTCGGACTTTCTAATTTTTTGAACAAGAGACAGAGTATGAACTTACACAATGTAAAAAAATGTGCATGTGAATGGAGGAAAAGAGGGCAAATGAGAAGATTGAGTGAGTGGCAAAAATACGGTCTGAGAAGAGGAAGGTAGGAATTAGAGTTTGGGTAAACATAAAAGGAAATTCAGGAATACAAAAGGTGAAGGTATACATATGAGAGCCAGCCTTGGAGATTCCATAATGCTTGTGCTTGTGCAGTCAGACCAGCTGTCCTCAGGTCTAGGATCCGAAGAAAAAATTGGTTAAAAGCTGAACATGGCCAGCATCTGCTGGGCTTTACAATTCCCAGCTTCCCTGCCCAGTGTGTGGTGACAGTCCTGGGAGGCTCTGTTTTGGAGGTTCTTTAGCCATCCATTGCTCTGCTCCTTACTCCAACTTGAAGATCACCTCAGGTTTGCTAAAGCAGTGCCCCGTTAATCTAAAATAGTGTAGAAATCTGTAAAAACTAAGTCAGATCCTCGTAAGTGTGACAAGATCTGGTTTTCAGAAACTGCCATGAAGAGGCCAGTTTGAAACTTTTGTAAGAGAGGGGTGACTATCATTTTTCATGAAATAGAATCTTTCTGTATAGTATCAATCTTTGTAAATGATTCCTATAATTACCAATGGAAAAAAATGTGGCTGCTGGGATTTACAAAGGAGCTTCATTCACCCAACAACATGCTGTAGGTCTCCAGCATCTCATCCCTGTACAAAGTTCTCTTAGCATAATCCAGATCTTGACAGTCTTCTCACGTGAAGTCCACATTCATGTTCTCAAATGACAGCAATACCTGTAACAACATGTTTCTTTGTAAATCAAGTCACCAATTCTGGGTCATAAAACAGGAATCTGAAAATTCACATTTTCGTGTGTGCATGTGTCTTAAATGTATCATACATAAAGTGCAGCTTCTTTGTACACCGTATGTGAGAAACAAAAAATTTACAGAATAAATGTCTAGCCACTGTAATAATTTATTAATTACCAAAAATGCTATCACAAAACTTTCCTTATAAATTAGAGCCATGCTAGTTGCTGATGATGAAAGTATGAATAAAAATCTGCTCCTCCAAGGAGCTTACAATCAGGTATGAAGACATAAGTATAAATACATACAGGGGATAATGTGTTAGATGAACTAGTTTAGATAAAATTTCAACATAGACTGAGGTAAGAACAAAATAATATGGTATTATTTTGTATTTAGTTTGCACTTTACTGCAAAGCCAAATATGTTAAATTCTTCCATGTGAACAACGTGTTCTCAAGATTATGGGGCAACATCAAAAGTTCAGCCAAAAGAGCACAAAGAATACAACCTGCATTAAGGAAACTACACACAGCATCGTGTATAGGTGTATGGTCCTGGTCCATGATAAGAGATAAACACAGTATTGAAGAAACTATGTAGTGGTTCTGCATTGAAATATTTAATTTAGTTCAAACAACAAAACATTTCATGGGCATATTGTTGATTTTTAATTATTTATAAACTAAGTGAATTTACATAAACATCAGGAAATTTTTTTCTACATGCCAAATAATTGCTTGTGGCCATCCCAGGTTGAAAACACTGCCACATTTCAAACCACAGGGTGTGATTAATGAAGTTGTGTAAGAGCAGCTAAGCTGCATGACCGGATTTGAATTTTCACACTCATCCCCAGAATGAGAGTGGGAAGTGCAAGTGAGAGGGAGGAAGACAGGGAGACAGGTGAGCACCTACAGCAGGACACAGAGCAGCAACCACACAGCAGGAAGGAAATTCTTCTAAAGAGAGATGAAAAGAAAGAACAGTGTGTGGTACTAATGTGGTGAGCAGAATGTAAGGAAAGAATTTTATTTCCAGGCTATGTGCATGATCACAGCTACATAGACACCGGTCTTGCAAGGTGAAATTTATAAAATGGAAAAAGAATATGGTGGGCAAAATTGGCACAGACTTGGACACATCCTACTTGATATATCTGTGATCCAACATGTGGGTTGTCAAGCTGGCAATAGACATATAATTAAACAGTTTGCAGAAATCTAAGCTAAGGATGAAAACTTTGGAAAGCAGCCTAAATTCAGTGGTGCTTCAGGTAATCCTAGTTAATAAAATGGCTTTAAGAGAACCTAAAAGATTAAAAAAAGAAAAAGAGCAAATAAAGAATCTGAAAAAAAAACACCATGTTTTTTTCTTATTCTTTTTTAATTGACAAGTAACAATTGTACATATTTATGTTATATGGCATAATATTTTGATACATGTACTCACATACAATGTGTAAGGATCAAATTAAGGTAATTAGTATATCCATCACCTCAAACATTTATTGTTTCTTTGTGTTAAGAACATTCAAACTCCTCTCTTCCAGCTATTTGAAAATATAAAATAAATTACTGTTAATTATTAGTCACCTAACAGTCTATAGAACACTAGAACTTATTCTTCCTATCTGGCTATAAAGAGAAACTAATATTTACTGATAGACAAGGAGCGAAAGATCATAAAGACTGACAAAGAATTTTCTGAGTTCATTATATGAATTTTAAAAAGCTCGATATAAGGATGCTACTACTGTAATTTATTATATTTACAATGCTGTGAAGAATAAGTATTTGATTACTCACGTAGAGATCAAGAAGACACTTTAAAAAGCACCATTCACATTTCTAGGTCCACATGTAAGGAGGGTGAAAGTAATTTCTCTTTTTAAACAAAAAATAAAAGGCTAAAGAAATTAAAAAATCAAAACCTTCTTCAATTCATAAGAGAGAAGATGACACAGGGAAAACTGCTGCCCTCAAGATTAGAGAAACAAAAGGTGGAATATAGGCAGTCATGGCCCACAGAAACAGAGACTCAACTGGGAAACCACCATGGGAACAAGTGCAGGGGAAGGAAAACCTTACTGTGAAATTGCGACTGACCAATTCCTGAAGGCTCCGTGTGGACAATTCTGAGAGTAAAACACACCTGGACCCAGTCATAGGCAGGCCACCCGCTCGACCAGGTTCCCACAGTAAAAACTGAAGAAAGCTGAACTCGTGTTTCTAGCAGGGGAAGGAGAAAAAGCAAATCATTTTGAAATACTCCAGAGCGCTCTGGTAGTGTGCCTTAACCTGCCTGACACAACCTTATCCAGGTGTAATAAATGCTGTAGTCAATAGGGCCCCTTTCACATAGTCACCCAGTGCAATGTACTACTCCAAAATTTAGTAACAGTCCTGGAAGCCATACTGACTTTGATGTCTCAGTTTTGCCACATGGGAGTTACAGAGACTAATAAATCATTAAATTAATTAACAAGAGAATAAGGAAATGTAGAGGGAAGAGTCTAAGTATTCATCCCAGGAAGGAGTAAGATTTTAAATAGTTATTAAAAATACTCATAAGATAAATTTAGAAAACATCGAGAGATGTGAAACTAAGATGAAAACCAAAAGAAAGAGTCTTCAAACTCTTTCCAAGAGGGTGGAAATCTTCAGATGATAGTTAAGAAATAAGGTCGATAAAATGGACATTGGTGTGGTTAATAAAAAATGTCGATATCACAGTATCAAGGATTGGGGAGGCAAAAGGGACACCCTCTTTTTCTACCAAAATTACAATCCCTCAAACAAGTCCACTCTGTTTACCCAAGTTGGAGAAATTTGAAAGAATAAAAAGTGAAGTTCAGAATTAAAAATTTACTCTGAAATTAACAAAGGCAATAGTCAGGCAGATTAATGATGATAAAGATTGATGAAAGAACCAGAGTTTTTTTAGTCTAATTCTCACTCAGAACCCAAAGTTTTCTACAAAGTGTGAAAAAATTGTGGAGGGGGATGTATAGGTCTGAAAGGGCTTCCACAGCCTCACAGTGTGTGCTCACACTCAGCATTTGACAAATGAAAGGAGTCCCACTAGATAGATTTCTCTGGCTTTTTAAGTGGATGTGGAGATGAGGGGGTGAGGAAAAGTGCTGGTTTAATGTTTGATTTCTTCCCCACATTACCTCAACTTTCTTGTTCCTACCTGATACAGTGCAGGGTTACAACTGCAAGTGCTGGAATCAAATTATTTCAAAGCAAGGAACTTATTTTATCTTTAAATCCTTGTCTCATAATTACTAAGGACATGATAAAGCAGGTTGTATTCTGAAACTACTGATAAAAGTTGTGTTATCAGAAAATACAGGCATATTGCCAGGTGGTAAAACAGCCCACTGAATCTGTACCTATGTAAAAATACCCTGTGTGAATGGAAAAGGACTGGTGGAGTTGGTGGGTATTTGTTAGACTAAAACAGCTGCCTGCAATGTGGAGCAGCACAGTGGACAAACCTAATGCTCCATCCAATGTTAAATGTGTTTGGATATAAATGAAGAAAAAGAAAAATAGCAGCTGAAAGTAAAAGAATTGATAAATGAAATATGTAATGGGACAAATTCAGTATAACTTCAACATCCTGAAAGAGACTCAGAGCAAAAGATGATGTTGTCTTTCAGCTCAATTATACGAAGTGACAGAGAGGGTGAAGCCATATATTGCTGAGACCACTCCTGCTTTTGGAACCTGACAAGATATAATAGAAACCTGAAACCTGAGTAGCCACCCACTGTAAGGCTAAAGATTGAGTTCTATCACCAGTGGACAATGATGTAATTAATCATGACATTGTAATGAAACCATCCTAAGTATCCCTAAGGATTGGGTTCAGGAAACTTCAGGGACGGTCAACACATCAAAATGCTGGGAGGGTGACACAACCACTGAGAGCATAGAGGCTCAGAGCCTGGTTTATAGCAAAGTCAATGAAAGTGTGGATTGCTAGCGACCCACTAAAAACTAAGATTATATAAAGATCAAAGGCTCAACTCACCAGAAATACATATGCACCAAACATGAAAGATTCTTTAAAATAAAAAAGATAGCAATTGAAATACTAGATATCAATAACCAACATACAATAATAAATAGAATCAGACAAAACGCCAATAAGTATATAAAAGGTTTGAGCAACAATATTGAGCCATTTGGACCCTAACAAACATTTCCAGAACACATCATACAACAACAGTAGAACACAATTTTCTCAAGTGTTCATAGAACATTTTTAAAATAAACCACATGTTAGGACAGAAAGCAATCCTTAAATTTAAAAATGCAAAATCATAGAAAAAACTTTTCCAATCACAATACATTAAAAATAAAAAAGCTTGAAAATCCACCTATATGTAAAAATGTAAAAACACAAACTGTTGGATTAAAAAATGATATCAGGAGAGAAATCAGAAAATGTTTTGACAGTAAGAGAAATAATCAGCATTATGAAAGGGCAGTAATATGGAATAGGTAGGAGATATTTGCAAATTGTGTATTTGATAAAAGAATAATGTCAAAAATATAAAAACAAAAAGCTTTTATAGGTCAACAGCAAAAACAAAACCATAAAGGAAAGAACAAATAACTCAATTTGGCTTAATTGTTGAAAATAGACATTTCTAAAAAAGAAAAAAAAAAAGCATACGAATGGCCAACGGATATCTCAGAATGTTCTCAACATCACTAATTGCCAGGAAAATCCATATCAAAAACAACATGAGATTTTACGTAAAGTCTATTATGATGACAAATATCAAATAGACAGTAGAGAACTAGTGTTGGTGAGGCAGTGGAGAAAAGAGAACGCTTGTACACTGATAGTGAGAATGTTTATTGGTAAAGACACGAATAACAGCATGGAGTTACTTCAAAAATTAGGGATAGAAGTACCAAATAATGTAACAATTTTCCTTCTTGATATACTTCCAAAGGAATCAATATTAGGATCTCACAGAGCTGGCACCATTATTTACAAAGGCCAATACATGGAAACAAACGAAATGCCCACCCATATTTGAGCAGATAACAAAAGGTATATACAGGCAAAGGAATATTATTCAGCCTGAAAAATAAAGAAAAATCATGCTACTTGTGACAGCATGTATGTAACTGAAGCACATTATGCTTAGTGAAATAAGCCAGAGATAGAGGACATACTGCATAATCCCACTAAACTGAAAACAATAAAATTACAATTTCTGAGAACAAAAAGTCTTGAAACAATTGGAAATAAAAATATAATATGAGGAAACTCAAAGGACACAGTGAAAACAGTGCTAGGAGCAAAACTTACATTAAAAAGAAGAAAGATCTGAAATCAACAACCTAACATTAGACTTAAAAAAACTAGAAAACAGGAACAAACTAGTGAAAAACCAAGCATGAAAATGATTAGAACATAGGTAAACAACGGGGGGGTAGGGGGGAGCAAAATGATTAGAACAAAAATGATTAGGAAAAAGAAGCAAAAAGAAACCAACAATGCCGAATTGGTTTTAGAAAAAATCAATAAAACTGACAAATTCTTAGCTACATAAACATAGAAAAGAAAGAAGGAAAAAGAGACTGAAATAGTAAAATAGTAAATAAAATAGGTGACATTACATCTCATGCCACAGAAATAAAAATGATTATAAAATGATATGAGTTCTTCGCCTAAAATTGAATACCCTAGATAAAACTGATAAATTCTTAGAAATGAATGTTATCATTCTGAATCTTAAAGAAATAAGAAATATAAATAGAACTGTAATGAGGATGAAGATTGAACAAGTAATCAAAAGCCTCCCAAAAGAATTAAAAAGAAACTAATACTCCCAAACTCATTCAACAAGGCAACATTACACTGATAGCAAAGCTCAAAAAATACCTTTAATAATTATTTATTGTCTTAACAGTTGATTGACAACAGGTGGCTTACTGAGTTAGCAAGGTATACATTAATTGGTACATCAACAATTTGAAGAACATGAATCGTTTAGGAACAGGATGTCTCATCCAAGTCATGAGCCCCATACTTCAAGGCTGTGACTATTTTTAGAGAACTGCTTGTGTGTAGACAACATATTATTTCCTCCTTTTTTGATCAAACCATTCCTCATGAAGTACTGATGATCAATTTTCTGATTGAAAAGGTCTTACTTTTCTTTGTATTGATCCCTCAGTGCTGGAAAAGCTCATTCCCAGCTTGTCATCTTCTAAGTTGGGGGGGTGCAGGGGATGAAACAGCAGTTAGGCCAAATTAGGGCAACATGAAGTGTGGGCAAGGACTTAGAAGAGCCATGCTATTTTATACCCATTATTTCCAATTGTATCTTGTTATAGAGGGGAAATACTTATTAAACTTATTTGTGTGAATAAACATGTTGGCATGAAAGTCACACAGATACTCACAAACAGTTTTGGATTTTGCAGGAATCAGGTTTTTAAAAGAGAAAATATTTCCATCTTTCTTCATAAAGATATATTTTACCAAATTGCTGTAAATTATGGATAAATTAAGGGAGAAATTTCCTTAAATCTGAAAAACAAAACATTTGAGTAAAGAACTAACAATGGAAGGTACAAACATTGCCTTTATTATCTAACTTTATGTAATTAATATTTGATTCGATTGATCTTAGCAGTTTTTTAACCCACTAGATTTGTTATTAGAGTGTGGGAAAACTTTCATTTTGTCCATTGATCTTGAAGTAATTTGAAATTTGTATTTAAAAGTACTTGTTGTAATGTTTTAGGTGAATCTGACTGTAGATGCCTTTAGAGAAAAATCAGAACTTCTTAAGTCTTCCTCAGAACAGATCATCACATCAAGAGAACTATGTTCTAATATGGGGGAAATTTTAGTTCTACATCAGTGTCTTTGTAATGTCAAAGTTCAATCTATAGAAAGATGTAGAAATAATTCCCTTCTAATTGTATACAAGCTTATCACACCCAAAATTCTTCAGAAATCATTATTATGACTTACTCAGACATTTTCATAAAATGCTTTGGACATTCTGTTTTGTCCTACACTTCCTCTTTCCTAAACATCCAGTCATTTTAAGGACAAAAACTCATTACAGAAGATGCATTCTCAGACAAAAAGTATTCTCTTTTCTTTTTAGCCTTCCTAAATAGAACTACCTCTTCATATTCATAGCTTTCTTCACATCTGTCTTCTCCTACATACTGATTTGTTTCTCATCAAAAACACGCCTTATTTTTTTATGCACATCTCTACAGAACTATACATTCTAATTAAACTTTTAACTTTTAATAACCCAATTTTTAGTGAAAACCTAGGAAGTAAGAAATTTTGAACTGTCTGCCATATATCAACATTTTTGGTTGTTTTATTTCATTTGTTTGTTTTGTTTTGTTGTCATTTTTTAAATTGTATGTTGAACTTTTAAAATGGGATAAACTTACATATATAAAATGTTGACATATTTTAAATTTTAAAAATGGGATAAACTTACATATATAAAATGTTGACATATATGTAAATTTATCCCATTTTTAAAATTCAACATACAATTTAAACAATGACAACAAAACAAAACAAACAAATGAAACAAAACAACCAAAAATGACACACCCACAGAAAACAGAACAAAAATACTAGGTAGAACTATTTTACTCATCAGATGGTACCAACAAATGGCTAAAAGCTCAAAAGATAAGGAAAGGAGTTCCAAAACAGCAAGTTTAGTAACTATTTCATTCATCAGGAGCTACAAACAAATGGCTAAAACCCCAAATGATGAGAATAGGGAGTTTCCAGCATGAGCACTAGAGCAAGTTTCTTCAAATTCCAAGATACAACATACAACATAATACATGTACACATGTGTAAACACACCTAAACACATATTCATACACACAAATACCTTAATGCTTTCATTTCAGTCATGAGATAGTAATACAAACTCACTAGTTCACAACATAAAATTGAATCCAAATAATTCTGCAGGCAAAATAGGACCATTTTATGGCATGGTCCATGCCATGGCAGGATCCTAAAGGAATCAGCTTGGGCTGCCCTCTCTGAGTTGGCAAGACTGCCAGAGGGAGAGCTGTTGGCAAGGCCACAGCTACGAGCACTTGCTACAACCGTAAGGGCTACTGCCTCAGCTTTGTGGTACTGCTTTTGCTTTCTCCTTCAATATTTTGGTTAGCATGGCAGTTCTCTGAATTCCCAAAAGATTATAAAAATAACACAAATGATTTTGTGGTCATTGAACTAATTGGACAATATAAAATTCTCTCCTTATGATAAATTGACCACACCAACATATGTTCCAAAAGCACCGCTCATGACTAAATATGAGCTGCAGCCTAAACACGTGAAGTTATTTTAAAAAGGAAATTTCCATCCTCTCCCAACCCTCTGGGTAAATGGATATATGGGATACAAAATGAGGAAAGGAAAAATTTGGTATCCTCCTAGGAGATGTCTGAAATATGATGTAAGTTGGCAAACGTCGTTTACTGGAGATTATATTAATGGCAAGAGAATGGTTGGTATTAATGGGAAATTATATGATTGGGATAAATTAAGTATATGGGAATGAAACTGTAGAATTTCCTTTACTTGGTGGTGTCCAGTTTTAAATAAATCATTAAGAATCAGGTGTTGGGATAAAAATATATGCTGTAAAATTATTAAACCTGCAAAATTAGATCTTAGAAAAATAAGAGAGTGCAACTGGTTTTGTGAGGGATGGTGCTGTGCACGATGACACTTTGACATTTAGATCAAGATTACAGGGCCACAGCCAATGCATAACCTTAAAATGTGCATGATAATGCTGCTCAAATATCCACTGTTCTTTTTCCATATGAACAGTAGGTTCATTCCATTAGAACGTAAAATCATTAGACCCCATTAGAATTTAAATGTTAACATTTTTCCTTTTAGCAAAGTTGTATTTACATTTTAATAGCTGCCACCCTGTTAATAGGGTGGTTATTAACCACAGCTTGCAAACAGAAAAAGGTCACAAGATAACTTCAAGATAATGAAGGGATAGTTTCAATCTGATAACCTGATTCCAGGAAAAAGAAGCAAGAGTTGATCACCTAAGACATGCTGACAAAAGGAAAGGACTGGCTGACCTCTAAAAAGTTTCCTCCCTGCTTTTTTGGACTATTGATTTAAGCTTGCTGATACAACAAAAATAGTACCCAAAACCCCCCTGCAGAGAAAAATCTAAATAAAAGGCATTGTCTCATGCTCTGCTGGGCTCCAGCTGCAACACGCTGACAGCCCGCAGAGAGAGAACGTGCATATTGATGCATTGGGGTCTCCGTCTGTGTTTGTTATTTTTGCTGACCCTCTCCTTCCCTTTTTGGGTACCCACCCCTCGCTGAAGCTGGACTTTGGCAATTTTACATGGCTAAACTTTATTTTCTCTTATAGGTAATCCAATAAAGGCCAGGGAACAGACCTTAGGTATAGCAATTTCCATTGCAGTATGAATCAGACCATTTAACTCATTTTTTATCTTTCAGTTTCAAGTGAGTTTTGAGTTAAATTCTCAAACCTCACTCTTAGCTAGGACTGGTTGAATTGTATAAGAAAAACTAAATCTACAAGTAACTTTAATTCTTTCTAATGAGGAGTTTCTCTTGTTTCTTATCTTGGCTGGATTGCCATTAACAGTGAGTTTCTGTTTAACACTTGCAGAGCTCTGTACACAGGTAGACAAATTTTGCCCAGAGACTTGGACCATTATAATGGTTTCTATTTCTCAGGCTAACAGAAACTCAGAATAAAATTTTTCTTTTTGGTCATCAGGTCCTTGCTGACCCAAAGGCACAACTTACTCAAACCAAAACAGACAAAGCTCACAAACAAACTCCTTCAAGAAGAAAGCTGGTTAGTAGTCCCTGAGTAATTTCTCACACCCCAAAGGTACCTTTAATAATAATAAAAAGTGCAGAATAGTCACTTCTCACAGCCCAGTATTACCTTTCACCAGCAACCAGTGTTGAAAGAGAAGTACTGGTGGGACCACCCAGCTCAGAACATGTCAACCCCTTAAACGCTGCTTTCCATTACCAACCACAGGGTGGGAGATCAGTGGATGACTCTGCTGCTAGAAGACCGAGGAAAGTTTCCCAAATCCCAGCCTCAGGCCTCGCCTACCACAGGCATCTGATACCCACAGGTGGACCCAGACTCACTCCCACAGAAGTTGGGGAGTGAAACCACCCAGGACACAGTTCTTCAGGCTTGGTTTACCAAAACCTATTTTTGGGGAGCCCTCAGCTACTCGATGTATGCTGTCCAAACATCATTTACCAAACCCAAGTCAGCCCCCTGCCCTCAAACAAAAACAAAGAACCCAAAACCAAAATGGTGGTGAAAATGGAAGTCTACTTTTATTCAGGAAGAGCAGTGACCTGAGGAGAGATGTTAGGTTAACCCATATGCCTGGTAAAACTGAAGGAGCATTGTCATACAAAAGCCATCTGAAAGACTCAGGTCTAATTAGGGATATTTAAAGACAGGGTTGAGGGAATGGAATGTGGGAAATGAAAAGCAGGAGGGAGGGAGACATGAGCTGTGCTGACCCCATGCAAGAAACCCGGTGAGTGGTTTTGCCAAGTCTCTGTCCAGCCTCTGTTCTCCTCCTTGACACTGTCCTAGGGTCCTGCAGGATCTTGATTTGGCTTAAGGTAGGAACAACACAGTTTTACCGATGTCTTCCTGGGTTTCTCAGGGTCTGGATGGTACATCTCTGGTGGCAAGTTTGCAGCTCCAGGCTAACTGTAAAACAACTTTATATTTATGTAAATAATGTCATCTTGCCCCATAACCAGGGTTCAAAATAGGAAGTACCTGTGGGAAAAGAAGAAACTAAGAAAAATGTATGCTAAGAAAAAAAAAAGAAAGAAAGAAAACAAACCTGTGTCTTTTAAGTATGCCTAGAGCCCAAGAAATTTTTGCTCCCAACATGGCTTCACCCCTGCTCACTCTAATAGAACTACCCCATGACCACCCTGGTAGAGAACTACATGGAAAGACCCTGAGCGGTTATGTTCATTGACAGCCCCCATGACTCTCCAGCTGCACCTGCTGCAAACCACCAGTGAGCCTTCTTGGACACAAGCCCAGCTCTGCTTTGACATGATTTCTCAGCTGCTACCCTACTTAGTAGCTGGAGATAAGCCAGCCTACAAGATTTTCTAAGTCAGAGAACCAAAGATAGTAATAATTTCTTATAAACTGCCATCTCTTGGGTGTGGATTTTTAAGCAGAATAGGTAACTGAAGCAGAATTCGGTGACTGGAAATGGGATGCTGCAGTAATAAATAGCTACAAGATGAGACATTGGCTATGAGCCTGAGCAGAAGCTGCACCTCAAAGGAGACCATTAGTGCAAACTGGAAGTCTGTCAAGATACCTCAAGAGGGACTGAAGTGCAGTGAGAAAAATCTCATTGGAAACTGAAGAAAAAGGCATGTAGATGACAGCTTAGCAATACTCCAATCATGACATCAGTGAGTCCATTTGGAGACGCTGATTTCGGTGGAATTTATTATGAACTTTGAGAACCACAAAGAAATGAAGAGAAATCCCACAATGTACAAGAAAACTGACCTAGTCTTAAAGGATACTCTGTGTATAGATTTCCCTTGCACATGAATGCAAATGCCTCATTTTACTAATGATTAAAGACTTCTTTCTTAAACTAACCAATGAAATAATCTGACAAATTCCTTCTCTAATCTTAATAAATTTCCATAAATGTAAGCCCTCTTGCACCTCTCAAGTGATGCTACCTGGGTTGTGCCTCAGTGCTTCAGTGCTACCTGGTTTGTAATCCCTGTTCCTGATTAGATGCTTTCTTTTGCCTCTAACCTGTTGATTTTCAATTCTTAATGTTAACATGGATCATGTGCTGGAGGATAACTGGCAACACTACTGCCTACAATAACGTGAAAACTCAAAAGGTCCTCTCACTGCCTCAGGGACGTGTCTAAGGAGATGTCTGGGAAGAATACACAAATGCTATCTGGTCTTCTTTCTCTGCCTTTGAGACAATAAGAGAGGAGAGAGATGAACTATAGGAAAATGTTCAATTTTCAAAGATAATTTAGAAAATCTTTAAAGGAACAAGGACTTGTTTAGCTAACAAATAATCTAGTGCACTTTTATTAATCTGGTACAACTTGTGACAAGTAAGAGATTTTTGTTGAGCATCAATGCTTTTGACAGTACCTTCAACTATTTGGCCAATGATAGCATATGGGTTTCAAATGATATCTCTGTTGACATGCCCTTCTGCACTAGGTATTCAGAGTTCCCATATACTTTGAACAACGTGATCATTATATCTTGCTAACATAGTCCACTTGGTCTTTAGTAGATAATGAGAAAAGAGTAGAGCTGTAGTAGTTTTTTTTTTTTTTTTACTTTTTAAAAAATTGGTTTTGAATATTCATGAGATACAAATCTGATTGTCACCCTTCGCACCCATGAAGTGAGAGCCAGACTCATGCTGGCAGCATACCTATTACCACAAATTGTATTTGTACCCCATGTGCCCCAACCACTTATCCACAACCTCCCTCTCCCTCCCCCTTTCCTGCCCTACTCCATTTTGTAGCCCAAGGAATGTTCTCTCCCTCTGCAAGTCCAATGCACTACTGTGGTCTTTCCTTCATTCTTTCCCTCTAAGCTCCCACATATGAGTGAGTATATGTGGTATTTATCCCTCTGTGCTTTGCCTATTTTAACCAACATAAGTTTCTCCAGGCTCATCCATGTTGTTGCAAATGGGAGAATGTCATTTTTTTTTATGGCACAGTAGAATTCAATGGTGTACATATACCAGTTTCCTTATCCAATCATCCATTGATGTACTTTTAGTTTGGTTCCATAGCTTGGCTATTGTAAGCAGAGCTGCGATGAACATGGAAGTGCAGGTATTCTTTCCACATGATGATTTCCATTCCTCTGGTTACATACCCAGAAGTGGGATTGCCGGATCATATGGAAGATCTCTCTGTAGTTGTTTGAGAAAACTCTATACTGTTTTCAATAGTGGTTGTACTAATGTACAGTCCCACCAACAGTGTAGGAACGTTCCATTCTCTCCACACCCTCACTAGCATTTGTTATTCACTGTCTTTTTGACTATAGCCAGTCAAACTGGGGTGAGGTGGTATCTCAGTGTAGTTTTAATTTGTGTTTCCCTGATGACTAGTGATGCTGAGCGTTTTCTCATGTTCATGTTGGCCACTTCCATGTCTTCCTTTGAAACATGTCTTATGTAAGAATTAAAAGTATGTGACATGTCCTAATAGCATACCCTTCCTTTTTGCCAGCCATTAAGACACTGATAAGACCAACCTCGAATTAGGAAATTTTTACCAATGCAACATACAAAAATGTGTTTTGAAGGGGCACATGTAGTTCCTTAGAGGGTGTTTTCAGTAAAGGATCGGTTCAAGGGAAGGTTTGATAATACTAAATTAAACCACGGATCCTATCCTTTATGTGCTTTCTAAGTCCATTTACGTAGTAACCTACTAAATGAAGTAGTTGGGGTAATAAGTATTTGTTGCTCAATTTCTTAATACTTATTTCTAATAACAATAATGTTGAGCTGGCTTAGGTGTGAGGATTGGTTTAAAAGTCAGGCCTGGGGGAACAACGCTTATGGTTTGAAGTAGACTGAAGCCTGACATAGAAGTATTGTGGTGGTGGTTCCATATAAGAGGTAACATCAGGAACATCTGTAAAATTAGTGGTAGGTATCACTAGTGGCATATATTAGTCATAAAAAGACCTAGGAATAATGTGACATCCAGCAATCAGTCAAATTTTCTCCATCAGCTAAACACTGAGTTAGACCAATGTATTGTCTTCCATGCCAAAGATTGGGAAGAAAACTGAGCATAGAAATGTATGTGAGGGTCTTCTTAGGGTTTTATCAAGATGATGAGTCCTATAGTCTGGCAGAGACCTAAGAGTACAAATATTCCCAAGTTAACACAAAATTGTAAAAACTACAAGGGCTCACATTTATATGGAGCAAAATATCTAGAAGACAAAACATTTATAAATGTACAAAAATAATTATAAAATAAGTGGAAGGATGTATTAAAACTAAGTTCTTAAAGAGACATGGTTGGGAATTTGGGGATAATCAGTATATCCAGATTTTATCTGCTTGCTCTGGTTAAAAGAGAGAATTGTTTTCCTGAGTTATCTTTATCAGAAGATCGCCAGTGATGGAAGGAGTCCACTCAGGTGAATTTGCCTTTTTAGAATAATAAATATGAGTCCATGAGTCAATGCCTTTAGGTTTAGCTGCCCAAAAGATAGTTATCAACAACTTGCATAGTACCTTCCAATGAGGATGAAGGGAATTATTTATTTGATGTTATTTTCAACAAATAAAGTCTCCAGGTTGTAAGTCATGATGCTTTTGATCTTTGTCTCTTGAGAATGCACTGTGAAAGGACTTCCTGGCTACCATAATAGTTTTTTAAATAAAATTTATTAGGCTTTTCCAGCAATGTAAAAAGTCCCCTTTTAACATACCAGAGCTCCTTCCTGCTTGTTCTAAGTGCCTGAGTCTTCTACTCATTATTGCAAAAGGAGACAATTGACTTGTCCCAAACAGGGAGAAAAATAAGTTAAACAAAACCAATCGAAAGGGATTTGGCCAAGGAAGATTACATAGTCATGGAATTGATTTTTGAGAACCAAATCTCCTCGATTAATATTGGCTCTGTATATTAAACAGTAAAATAAAGACATTAGAGTGAAATGAAAGCAATAGACAAAAGCAGAGAACTTGACCCCAGATGAGGTTAGAGCTGAACAAATAAAATAAAAAGGATTTCAGAAGAATATCTCCTTTTGGTTAATGCTTGGGAAGGGGGTTAAAATATCGTGCCCCCAAGTTGAGAATGTACTTTGAGATTGAAAAAGAAAGGCAGGTCCATTTGGGAATCAGACATATTTATTAATCATGGTGACATACAGACAAGGAAGCTGGAGGCAGTGAAGAATCAGATATCAGCAGAAAACTCTGCAGGCTACACAATGTTTATATAGCAAAAGTCGCTGTGACTAGGAATAAGTAGAAAGAAACATCATAAGAAAAATGAGGTGAATGGTACCATTCACCAGTTGTCATTTAATGCATGAGGTGTGGGGTGTGTGTGGGTGTCCTGTGATGTCTATGCTCAGATCACTGATGCCAATGTCTGAAGTAAATTACTCACACCCTGAAACCGATGATCCCTTTACATTAGCTCTAAGGTTAAGATGTAACTGGTCTGTGAAGTGAAGAAATAAGGTTAAGCAGTCAACTGGGCAAGTTGGGCACAAAATGGCATTGATTTTGTTTACCCTCTGACAGTAAGTTGGGGTCACTGGCTGAGTGACAGTGATAGCATAAGTAAAGGAAGAAAGAATATGGTTTTCCTTTTTGATTTTTTGATTTCTTGAGCTTTAGATACTTTTTGGATAGCTAAAATGAAGCATCCAACAGAGTTCAACCTAAGGTCTAAAGGCTGTGGAGGATGTGTAAGATGTAGACAAATAGGAGTGCAAACTAGAGAGGACTACATCAGCCAAGGAGAATTGCAAAGTGAAAAGATTGGGCCCAGGATGGAGCTCTTGGTTGAGCTATGATAAGAAGTAAAAGAGAAAAAAAAATTCAGGGAAACAAACAAACAAAAAATCATCAGAGAGGCAATGACATAAACAAACAGAGAAGAATTTCCAGGAGCAGATCATCGACAGTATTATCAAATATGGCAGAAGATTCAAGTTAGGCAAAGACTAGAAAATAATATTTAGATTTAATAGTGGTTAGGTTATTGGTGAGTTTTTGAATAACTGAACTAAGAGTACATTGAGTGGGTTAAAATTTAAATGAGCTCTGGGAATATTTGTCCAAAAATATAGCTTTGAACAGTCTGCTGCACAACCTGCATGTAGAGATGAGATGGGAGAAATGAATAGAGAGTTACTTAAAGACCTGTGGTCAACTCAGTCCTCCAAACATTCCAGGTTTTATCTCTGAATCAAGTTCAGCCTTCCAAAAAGTGTCTGGAACCACACTATTTTAACATCTCCAGAAAAACCTTAAGGTGAGTTTCACCTTAGTATTAGGTAGCTGTGTCCACATTTCTACACTGAAAATGTTTATTTCCAGACTAGTAGTGAAAAGCTTTCATTACCATCGTCTGTACAGTCAATGAAGACAGCATTTCATAGTTTCGTGTCAGCAAGTCTGATGTCCTATGAGACTTGAGCATGCTCTCTTGTCACATTCCATCCTAATCATGTAAAAAGTATGTGTGTTTTTTGCTGAGGACCTCAGAAAGACCAGAGACAAATTTGTACTCAACTTTCATGACTCTGAGGTCTCATAACCTGCCTATACATGCATGTCAATTTTATCTTATTCATGTAAATTTCTTTGAAACTGTTTTAATAATTTCTACTTTTCTTTTTGAATTTATTGACCCCAAAAAGCTCATTAAATGCAATGTATACAAAAGAACATAGTTAATAATTAAACAAAAAACTCATTGAAATTTATTCATTTGTTGTTCTTGGACACACATAGAGGACTCTGAAAGCACAGGTGAGAGAGAAGGCAGAAGAAGTGGAGTCACGAGAGAGCTGGCATGGGTCCTAGATTCTCCTGATCAGAACATGCTACTTGTAGAAAAGACAAATAAATATAAATCAGTTAATTAAATAAATATAAAAAAATAAAAAATTTAAAAGCCTTCCTGTGGAAGAAAACTCTGATGCTCAAGAAAGGGGTAGAAAGACCCTACTGAAGATGAACCCACAAGTGAGTTATTGGTACAGACTAGATACAACTTATTTTTGAGTTAATAAGACATACATTTCCTAGTGATTTAGCAACAGTTACTCTTCTCTAAAGGAATAATTAAGTCATTTAAACTAGAGGAAGAAACATTACATCTTCACTAAAGCTAATGTTATAAAAATGCACTTGGGCTGTATAATCTATTTTCCTGCTAATATGGGATCTGACAAGGGATTCCATATGAGTGTTTCCTCTACAACACCTCTAGCTTTTATACACCTAAATTTCTTGGAAGATATGCAACTTGCAGTTCAACATTTTCCACACAATATTATATGGGAAAAAGCATAAACATATATATTTCTTGTGGTACACTCTTCCAGCAATTGTTCCAAATGACAAGCCTCCAGGGATCCAAAGCCTTATATGGTCCCCTCTGTCAATATCTTGGGCTTTGCCACTGGACTTACGTTGACCAAGAAGACATCAGTAAATGTGATGCAAACATAGGTTTAAACATTTCTTGCTGCTGGGACTTGCCTTCTTGGACAGCCATATTTGAATGAAAACGGGACTATGCTATTGGAGACACAAGGTGTAGCCAAGAGTCATCAAAACCACAAGACATGTTAGTGAATCCACCTTGAACCAACCAGCCTTAGTCAAAACACAAGGTGCCTACAGCCTCATCTGTAATCCAGGCAACACCAATAAAGTAATTTCCAAACTTAGCTCAACCCAAATGCTGATTTTTTAGAAACTTGATGAAATTTAAAAATTCTTCAAAAGCCAATCTATTGTTGTTGATTTCTTTCCCTTTCGATTTTCTTTTTCTCTTTTTCTTTTCCTTTCTTTTTTCCTTTTTTTTTTCTTGGTGGCTGGTTGAATGTTTTGTGACTTTTTACACAGCAAAGGCTGATACATCTAAGCACCTGCAAGTCAACATCTTTAACCAGTTGAAAAGTGGGAGAGACACTCTTCAGTTCAATGCCAAATACAACAAACAAAAGTTTATAACCACATGTAGAAGTTTTGAAATCCACACTAAAAGCCAACTGAATTAACTGTGGTGTAGTTGAAGCAATGTGAATTAAAGAAAACAATTTTCTGGAGATTAGGAAGCTATGTATTAACTTTCTCACATCATAACATAATTCTGTGACTTATATGCATGGACTGTAATGTGTTTTATTTACCTTTTATTGGTTTTGAGAAGTGTGATGAAATCTGATGTTCCCATTTCAAATAATATAAAATGGGATTATTGTTATTTTTCTGTAGACTTTATGATTTTGTAAACAGATTATTGTCATTAGGGAAAAACACTTGTGTTATTGACCCTTTAAATTCACATAATTTCCAGAAAGTGTTGCAATAAAAAGGGATAAGTTTGTATAAATTTTGGCATTTTAAAGCAATGCGTGTTCTAAGTTGATTTCCATTTCACAAAAATGATCTCAAAAAGAAGCAAATATTGGTTTTCAGCTAATTGTGGCAAAATGGGTAGCATTAATCAACAGCAGAAAGACCTCAGAATAGCTGGAACACAAGAATATCTCTTGATGCCAAGTGGAGTGATACACTAAGCTTTAGAGAGCTCAGGATCTGGAAATAATCAATGAGGGGAGATTTTTAAAATGAAAGTGTGTTTAGAGATCACTGTGGAGAGATCCTCTCAGGTTTGACACGGTGTCCATGCATCCCAATCCACACCTTCAAGACTACTCAAATAAGTACCATTTCCTAGGCTTTTGTTATCATTCTCAGCCTAACTCACCTCTCTCTTTTCAAAATTGCTTCAAACCTTATTTATAGCACCCAGTCATTGATACCTTTCAGAAAATATACTGCAGTCAACTCTTGTTCACGGTGGGCAGTAGGATCAACACTTGCTTGTTATATGCAGCTAACATCTTCCCCTTTCTGGATCTCTTTTGCCTCAAGTCAGAAGCACCAGTGAGAGGGTCCAGGCCATATGAGTGATCTTTCATGTGGGATTTCTATTCATGGGCCATCCTCCTCCTAACTTTGTAACACCTCTGAATTAGTCTGTTTCAGTTGATTATAAATGGAACTGGGTACAGTGTAAGAAAATGAAATATTTATGGCCAGCCCCATGGCTCACTCAGGAGAGTGCAGCACTGGTAGTGCCAAGGCCGCGGGTTCAGATTCTATATAGGGATGGCCGGTGCACTCACTGGCTGAGTGCAGTGCAGACAACACTGTGCTGAGGGTTGCGATCCCCTTACTGGTCAAAGAAAAAAAAAAGAAAGAAAGAAAAAAGGAAAAAAAGAAAATGAATTATTTATAGCTTATGGTTCCAGAGGTAGTCCAAAGTGATTTTATTAATTATTTTATTGATAAGGTATCTAATATTAAATGATTTGGGGCTGTTAATCAACCCTGTATTCTAGAAATGAATCCACCTTGGGCATAGAGTATAATTATTTTTATATGATCCTGAATTTTGCTTGATTGTAATTCATTGAAGATTGTTACATCTACATAAGACATATTGGTCAGAATGTTTCTTTACTTATGATGTCTTTCTATGGTTTTGTTACCATGATAATACTGGCCTCATAAACTGAGTTGAGAAGTTTCTCTACTGCTTCTGTTTTTTGGAGAGTTTAGGAAGAAGAGACTGAATTTTCTCCAAATGTTTGGTAGAATTCACCTATAACGTTTCTGGATATGGGCATCTTTTGGTACTGGAAATTCAACTGTATGAATAATTTTATGGAAATTGAGAAAATACTTAAATAAAAGCAGAGATTGTCTGGTTTGATTAAAAATAGACAACTATATTCTATCCACAGACACATGCATTAAATACAAAGACACTGACTGAAAGGAAAAGGATTTTTTTAAAAAGGTGTATACTACACAAACTCTAGGAATAAAAAACTCAAGGTGAGATCTTACTACCAGGCAAGATAAGCTTCAACAGAAAATGTGTTACCACAGATAAAGAGAGATCTTTCATAATAATAAATGTATCTTACATGTTATAGTGATGATAAATATATAAGTTCCTAAAAACAAAGCTTCAAAAGACATTTAAATAAACCCCAAAAGCCTAATCAAGAAACACAAAACCATCCACAGTTACACTTGTGCAATTAATATTCTGCTCACTAATAGATGTGACCACCAGAGGAAACATCAGTAAGAATATAAACATGAATGACACTGTCCTGCCCTGACTGAAAATTATAAAGTACTATGTGAACACTCACCCAGACAGAACATATGTTAGGTGATAAAACAAGTCTCAAGACTGAAATCTTATAACATGTCTTCTGAAATTAAGCAAAATGAAATAAAATTAGAAATCACGAAGAAAAAGAAATCCAGAAGACCCTCAAATATTTAAAACTTAAGTAATACACTTCTAAATAATTTAGAAATAAAAGAAAAAATGCCAAAGGAAATGAGAATATATGTTGATCAATATGTATTGTACCAATGACATTTGTGATAGATTAAAGGGAGTCACAAATTCTCTTCTAGTCCTACTTTTGAAATAAAAACTAACTTCCTTTAAATGTAGGCTGGCTTTAGCAACCTGCTTAGCTGACAATATCTCGCATACTAGAAACATTAGATACACTTTTCCATAAAAGTGGCTGCTCTAAACTTGTAAAGGTCGACAGGGAAATTCTTTTTTTTTTTTTTTAATTTTATTCTGTCGATATACATTGTGGCTGATTATTGCTCCCCATTACCAAAACCTCCCTCCCTTCTCCCTCCCCCCTCCCCCCAACAATGTCCTTTCTGTTTGCTTGTAGTATCAACTTCAAGTAATTGTGGTTGTTATATCTTCTTCCCACCCCCGTTTTTTTTTGTGTGTGTGTGTGTGTGTGTGTGAATTTATATATTAATTTTTAGCTCCCACCAATAAGTGAGAACATGTGGTATTTCTCTTTCTGTGCCTGACTTGTTTCACTTAATATAATTCTCTCAAGGTCCATCCATGTTGTTGAAAATGGCAGTATTTCATTTGTTTTTATAGCTGAGTAGTATTCCATTGTGTAGATGTACCACATTTTCCGTGTGTTTTATCACCATTTTTTCTTATCTTTTTGGTAAACCCTTTACTCTATCTGCTTTCAGGTGACCTTTAAGACTTACTCTTTCTGCCAGTATGAGAGCCACATAATGAGGAGGAGTATGAAGAAGAACTGAGTGTGGGAAAGAAGCAGATGGGAGAGAGTCCACAAACCAAAAGTGAAAAGAAAGAGACTGTAATGGGCAATAAAGAGCTTTTGATGTGTTCTGATCACAGCATGCAGGTCCTGGAGCCCCAATGCTTCATTCAAACCACATGGGAATAGACAAGTCAGAGAGGAAGATAGGGCTTAGCCTTTTAAAGGAGGCATTAAGAGAGTTAGGGTGATGGTGATGAAAGAGTTTTAAAAAGAAGAGAATGGAAAGGCCCTGATGAGGATGGAGCTGGCACTATTTGTGACACATCTGAAGTGGCCCAAATTGCCCTGCATTCTCAGGCACCTGAGGTTCCTCTGTCTTTTACCTTATTGCCAACATGTACCCATGCTGACACCACCCCCCTAATTATATTTTATAATGTGTGCTGGTGCATTTGTGATGAGATCTTTATTCCAGGCCTGGGGCCATGGAGCACTGAGCATTGCAGCACAGGACACACAAGTATCACATACACCCCCCCACACACATGCACATATGCAAGCACAGTAGGAAATAAGACCTTCCATTTTAGAAAGCAGATGTGTGTGATGACCACATTACAAGGAAGAGGCAACTTGATGAACATATTTCAAAGGCAGAAAAAAAAACTCACCATGAAAATTTGTGGTTTTCAGATATTTTTGAAATTCAGTCTGTGGTGAGAAATACCTATTCAGCCTTGAAAAATTGAAGCACATTTTCACACACAAAATACTTATCTTTTTAAAGTGTGATATAGTCTGATGTATTATTTTACATTATGTATTATTTCAATAAAAAATAAATTTTTCAATGATATTGGCCTGTAGTTTTCTTTCTGTGTTGTATCTTTGTCTGGTTTTGGTATCTGCAAAAATTCTCAATAAAATGCTAGCTAATAGATTACAGCAACACATGCATAAAATTATACATCATGAGCAAGTGAGATTCATCCCAGGGATGCTAGGTTTCTTCAACATACACAAATTTTAAAAAAGTATAAAACCTCATCAACAAAATCAAAGAAAAAAACCCACATGAGCCATCTCTATAGATGCTAGAAAAACATTTGACAAAATTCAACATTTGTTCATGACAAAGACTCTCTATAAATTGTGTATAGAAGGAAAGTATCTCAACATAATTGAAGCCATATATGAAAATCCACTGCCAATATCATCTTGAATGGGCAAAGTTCAAAGTTTTTCCCTTAAAAACAGGAATATGACAAGGATGCCCACTCTACCATTCCTAATCAAAATAGTGTTGGAAGTACTAGTCAGAGCAATCAGGGAAGAGAAGGAAATAAAGGGCATCCAGACTGGAAAAGATGAAGTCAAACTGTCCCACTTTGAAGATGATATGATCCTATATATAGAACAGCCTAAAGACTCTACAAAAAAACCTCCTAGGCTTGATAAATAATTTCAGCAAAGTTGCAGGTTACAAAATCAACATGCAAAAATCAGTAACATTTTTATACTCCAACAATGAACTAGCAGAAAAATAAATCAAGAAAATTAGACCATTTACAATAGCCATCAAAAAAATAAAATTCCTCAGAATAAAGTTAACCAAGGATGTGAAAAATCTCTATGAGGAGAAGTATAAATCACTGTTGAGAGAAATTGAAGAGGACACAAGAAGATGGAAAGATATCCTATCTGCTTGGATTGGCAGAATCAACATTGTGAAATGTCCATACTACTCAAGGTGATGCAATCACCATCAATAATCCAATGACATTCTTCTCAGAATTGGAAAAAACAATTCTAACACTCATATGGAATATCAAAAGACCCCAAATAGCTGAAGCAATCCTGACCAAAAAGCCGGAGGCATAAAACTACCTGACTTTAAACTATACCAGAAAGCTATAGTAACCAAAACAGTATGATACTGGCATAAAAACAGACAGACTGACCAATAAAACAGAATAGAGAACCCAGGTATCAACAAATATACCTTAGCCATCTGATCTTCAACAAAGGCACCAAAAACGCACTTTGGGGAAGAGACTGCCTCTTCAGTAAATGGTGCTGGGAAAATTGGACATCCAAATGTAGAAGAAAAGAACTAGACCCGTACCTCTCACCATATACCAAAATCAACTCAAAATGTATTGAAGAATTAAACATTCATCCTGAAACAATGAAACTCCTAAAAGAAAACATAGAGGAAACACTTCAGGAAGTTGTACTGGTCTTAGACTATGAATACAAACCCCCAAACACAGGCAACCAACGAAAAAATAAACAAATGGGATTATATCAAGCTAAAATGCTTCTGCACAGCAAAAGAAACAATTAACAGAGAAAAAAAGACAATCAGCAGAGTGGGAGAAAATATTTGCAAAATATATATCTGACAAAGGATTAATATCCAGAATATAAAAGAACTCAAACAACACCAAAAACCAAGTAATCCAATTAAAAGATGGGTAAATGAGCTGAATAGGCATTTCTCAAAAGAAGATATATGAATGGCCAACAAACATAGGAAAAAATGCTCAACATCAGTCATCATTTGGAAAATGCAAATCAGAACTACTTTGAGATACCATCTCACTCCAGATAGGATGGCTAATATCCAAAAGACTCAGAATGATGAATGCTGGTGAGGATGCAGAGAAAAGTCCTACACTGTTGGTGGGACTGCAAAATGGTGCACACTTTACAGAAAATGGCATGGAGGTTCTAGAAACAATTACAGATAGATCTACTATATGACCCAGCTATTCCACTGCTGTGTGTATATCCAAAGGAATGAAAATCATGATGTTTTAGGGATACCTGTGCTCCCATTTTTTTTTTTTTTTTTGCTGCACTGTTTATAATGGCCAAGAGTTGGAAGCAGACTAAGTGCCCATTATCACATGAGTGGATAAGTAAAATATGGTATATCTACACAATGGAATACTACTCTGCTGTAAAAAAAGAATGAAATACTACTATTCACAGCAACATGGATGGAATTAGAGAAAATTTTATTAAGTGAAATAATCCAGGCACAGAAAAAGAAATACCACATGTTCTCACTAGTTTTGGGGAGCTAATAAAAACAAATAAATATACAAACAAATGGGGGGGGGAGAAGAAGACACAACAATCACAACAAATTTTCTTGAACTTGTTAAGTGAACATATATGACATTTCTAGGGCATGCAGGAGAGGGGGGAAAGGAGGAATTAGTAAAGGGACATGAAAAAAATGACACTGTATATTAATAAAGTTTAAAAATAATTTAGAAAATTTTTCAAACTTCTCAGAATTGACCGTGCATGCAGTGGTAAAAACGTTGAGTTGGAAAAATAACATATTTAGTGGCCAGGACATTGCCTTTTCCTCCTTTACCTGTCATGGTAGCTGATGGTAATCTCAGTGAGCCAGGCCATCTTCTCCTCTGGAATTTGTTGGGACAATGTGAAATTTTCCTCTGAGACTTTGCCCCATTTGAGTATCCAATGCTTCCCCTTGAATTCTATGAAAGTTTAATCTTGCTTACCTGGGAGTGACTCTTCTGCATTACAGCAAATTTGCTCATGATCCATTTGTAAATTTTATTCTGAGATCAATCTTATTTCTGAGGTCCTGGGAGGCAGGTCTCTATTATGCCTCATTTTAAAAGCATATAACTATCTACTCTGAATAGCATATAACTGTCTACACTGAATAGCATATAACTATCTACTACTGAGGTTATTTTTTCTCAGCATGTGGAATCCTTTTTTTTTTTCTGTTCTATAATACTTGCTCCCTGACTTTCCATGGGAGAAACACTAACCTCAATGTTTGTGTCTGAGCCTACAGGATCTTTGCATTTGTAATTGTTAATGGTGAGCAGCAGATTTAGCTCTTGGAATTTTGTGTTCCTCATTTCATAATTAGAAGTGAGTACTTGTACTTTACAAAGTTGTGAAGACATGATGAGATGTTTACATAAAATTCCTGACATGTGGTATTTGATGCATACATGTGAGAGTTGTTTCTCTTTCTTACATCATTGTCTTCTGTGTTAGAGGAGGTGGTGAATATTTTTACTCTACAAGGAAATGAGTCCCCTCAGTACCTGAATATAGATGCCAAGGGTAGGTGGATATTATGCCTGTTGTCTGTCACATCAGAAACAGTTAAATATATTTCCCAGTCCTTCATTTTAGTTAATTCTATTCTCAAAACTTGGCAAAAAAGCTGTCCAGAATGGCTTTCTCCTTCACCGACATGTGTTCCTTGGTCTACTGTAGTCTGTCGCCTCCTTCACTCCATTGGGCCTGCTCTGGCAAAGATCACTGATGTCCCCACACTGATAAAGCAGCATCTTCTTGTCCTCACTGACCTGACTTCCCTGAAGCATCTGCTACTTTCTTTGGGTCATTTCACCCTTGGTGGTCCTATGTTGCCTCCCACCTTTGAGAAAGTGACATGATTGTTCTTGCTGACACTCCTTCTACTCAATCCCTAAATGAGGCATTTCATCCCCCTTTAGATCATGAACAAAAAGACAAGAATTATTTGTATGTCAGAAACACTGGAATTGGCCAGAAAAATGAAAACAGTAGGAGGCCTGACATCTCATCTGTGCCCATTCCCATCTTGAGGAATATATTTGGTTCCTGAAGGAGCTATGGCCAGAAGCACTGGGCCTTATGTTTGAGAAAATGAGTGGTTCTGAACCAGTGCCTGGTGACTACATGACACAGAGGGTACCTTTCATTGCTTTGCTGAAAACGTGCATCAGCTAGAGGATACCGGCTACCTTTTTCTCTAGATCTTTCACCATATTACTCAAGATGATTGTAATGTTCTTATCTTAGTTTTTCAAGAGCTGGGTCATCTCTGTGTTTGGCTCTATTGATTTATTTGTCTTTTGAGTGTGGGTTCCTTTGGTTTGTTTTTTCCTTTTCAGCATGTATAAACCTTCTGTTTATTGCTGAATATCATGTAGGGAACAAATAAACTGAGGTAAATAGTAATTACCCCGAGAAATGGGCATGCCTCTTACACTTTGAGACCATTATTGTGAAGAGTTGATAAAATCAAGACTAGAGAAAAGCTGACTTGGGGATTTGTTGCTGTTATCCTGACTTTTATTGAACACAGGCTTTCAGTTCCTCCACATCAGGATGCCATTGCCTCAAGTGTAGGAAAGGAGTGGGGCTGTGGGAAAATCTTCCTCAGATGTAGGGCTCTATGTACAGCTTTCAGCTCTTGCTGGATATTTAGGCCTCAGATGGGATCTTCTCCATGGTTCTGCCCCTCCCCAGGGTAGATGGTGTTGCTGGTGACTCGGTTCTAGGCTTGAGTTGAGGGGCAGGGGAATTATCAGTTGTCCTAATCCAGTTGTGTTCTTGTAAATGCTATTTGTGCCCAAACTCTACCTGTTCTGAAGTTTTCTGTCCTATTCTCTACACCCCAGGGACAGCAGAACTCTCCATGCATTTACTAAGGGATCCTGCTCCCAGGATGGGTTCTTTCTCTCCCCTCAGTGGTACAGGGCTTTGCTTATTTTCCAGCTACCATTTTCCAGCTGCAGCAGGTCTTTGCCTGCCCCTTGCTCCTGGGCTTAAATCTTCTGTATTGTGAGGGAGATGGGTCTAGGCAGGGGGTGGTGGGTCATGCCTGACCCATATTGCTCAGTCTCGGCCTTTTCTGTTCATCCCCCAACATTTTTTCAAGCTTCTGGCAAATGGATGCAAACTTCCTTTCCTGCATGTCTATGGTCCGCAGATATTGTAACTGATATATCAGGGGAAAATTGCCCTCCAAAAATTCATGAATGTTTGGCTGATTTCTTTTTACCTGTTTTTTTTACTAACTCCACATGTGCACATTCTGTGCCACATGTCAGTCTGTTTTTTGTTTAGTTTTTCCTTAGAAAAGTCTGCTCCTCCTGAGATTTCAGGCTTCTGGGTTTCCTGATGTCCTCTGCATTCTGATGTGTCCAAAACCATTTGACTTCTGATTTATCTGGGTTTTTGTTGTTTTATTGTTGTTACAACAACATTCTTTTTCTTTTCTATATCCAAGTTGGAAGTGGAATTCACAATGTCCTATTTTCCTATGCCTGAAAATATCTTCCATGTTATGAAGATTCCTGTGAGTGTGGTTTATCCAAGTCTTGTCTTGATATTAAAAAAATTGGAGTTGTTTACCATCATATACTTAACATATAATGGACTTCTACTTTGCCCTATCTCTGATTAAATTGAGGTAATATATATTAATCAAATATATATTGATTTCTTAAAACCACTCAGACTGGCTCCTTAATGGAAGAGAGAAAGAATGTTTTTGATGGATTGTTTTGCTTGTTTCTTGTTTGTTTTTATTTTTATCTGGGTATAAAGCTGAGTTTGAAAAGCTCAGGAATGTTCAAAAACCCATTTTGTATTTTATCAGTGTTCAATTCCCTTGGATCTGTGACAGCATTTAAGGTAAAATTGTACATGATGTTATTCAGCAATAAAAATATATTTATTGGGAGCAGGGGAGGTGGAAGCACCACAGAGACCACATGCCCTGCAGTGCCAGCCTGCGACCCAGCAGGTAGGCCTCACATCCTCCACCCGACTCCATCCCTGGCCCACCTGAGTGCATGTGGAGCAGGAAGATGTTCAGCAGGGGAGAGAGACCACACGCCCTGTGGTGCCAGCCAGTGACCCAGCAGGAATGCCTCACATCTGCCACCCGACTCCACCCCTAGCCCAGCCAAGTGTGCACAGAGCAGGGAGACATCCAGCAAGGGAGGCGGGAGCTCTGCAGAGACCACACGCTCTGCAGTGCCAGTGCGTGCCCCAGCAGCCCAGCCAAGTGCATGCTGACCAGAGAGGTGGCTCCCTGGAGGGGCCCAAGACCCTAGGCAACCAGCACACAAGGCACTAGTGACCAACTGAGCAGACACTGATGTAGCCATACTAAATTGGCATCCCCAGCAGCATCCTAGCCAGACAATTGTGTCAGACCAATAGACTGTGACACCCCCTGCCACAATGACTAAACATCAAAGGAAAGATACCAGAAATATGAAAAATCAAGAAAGTACACCACCAAAGGGAAATAATTCTCAAGCTCTAGAGCCAATAGAACAAGAAGCCCTTGCAATGTCTGACAAGGAATTTTGAGTGATAATTCTAAGGAAACTGAGATACAAGAAAACTCAGCTAGACAAGATGAGGAAATGAGGAACAGTATACAGGACATGAAAGAAGAAATGTACAAGAAAATCAATGCCCTGAAAAAGAATGTAGCAGAGCTTGCCAAGCTGAAGAATTCATTCAACAAAATAAAAAACACAACAGAGAGTTTAACCAGCAGGCTTGCAGAAGTAGAAGACAGAACTTCTGACCTTGAAGATGGGCTGTTTGAAATAACACAGGCAGACAAAAAGAAAAGAAAAAAGAATTAAAAGCATTGAAGAAAATCTAAGCGAGATATCAGATAACCTTAAGCACTCAAATATCTGAGTCATGGGCATTCCAGGAGGGGAGGAAAAAGGAGATTGCATTGAAAACATGTTCAAGAACATAGTGGCTGAAAACGTCCCAGTTATTGGAAAAAACACAGATCTTCAGATTCAGGAAGCTCAAAGATCCCCAAACGTATTCAACCCAGAAAGGTCTTCTCTAAGACATGTTATAGTCAAATTGGCAAAATTCAAAGACAAAGAGAAAATCTTAAAAGCTGTAAGAGAGAAGCGTCAAATCACTTATAAGGGAGCCCCAATCAGACTAACATCAGACATTTCATCACAAACCCTAAAAGCTAGGAAGGAATGGGATGATATATTCAAAATACTAAAAGACAGAGATTGCCAGCCAATACTCTACCCCGCAAGGCTATCCTTCTGAAATGAAGGGCAAATAGTATATTTCACAGACAAACAAAAACTGCAGGAGTTCACTACCACACAATTCTTGAATTCCTTCAAGAATTCTCAAGGGACTTCTGCGTTTGGTACCTGAAAAATAACTACCACTGCCATAAAAAACCAAGAAAAATCAAAACCAACTAGTATAATAAAAATGGAATCTATGAAGAGAAAACAAACAAACAAACAAAAGGCCATCTACAACCCAAGAAACCAACAAATACAGAAAAGAAAGAGTAACTCAGAAAGAAAGGAACAAAAGACACTTAAAACATCCAAACAAAAATCAATAAAATGCTAGGATTAAATCAACCCTTTTCAATAACAACTCTCAGTGTAAAAGGCTTAAATTCCCCAATCAAAAGACACCGACTGGCTGACTGGGTTAAAAAGGAGGACCCAACTATATGCTGCCTACAAGAGACCCACCTCACCCATAAAGATTCACATAGACTAAGAGTGAGAGGATAGAAAAAGATTTACCATGCAAACAGAAAAGAAAAATGAGCTGGAGTAGCTATTCTTATATCTGACAAAATAGACTTTAAACTAAAAGCCATAAAAAGAGACAATGAGGGACACTACTTAATGATAAAAGGACTGATCCATCAAGAAGACATAACAATCATAAATATGTACGCACCCAATGTTGGAGCAGCCAGATTTATAAAGCAAACTCTATTAGACCTAAAGAAGGAAATAGACACTAATACCATAATAGCAGGGGACCTGAACACTCCACTGTCCATATTAGACAGATCATCTGGGCAAAGAATCAGTAGAGAAACACAAGATCTAAACAACACACTAGACCAGTTGGACTTGGCAGATATCTATAGAACATTCCATCCAACAACCTCAGAATATTCATTCTTCTCATCAGCACATGGATCATTTTCCAGGACAGATCACATGTTAGGTCACAAATCAAGTCTCAACAAATTCAAAAAAATTGGAATTATACCATGTATTTTCTCAGACCACAATGGATTAAAATTACAAATCAATAACAAATGAAATTCTGGAAACTATATAAACACATGGAACTTAAATAGCATTCTACTTAATGACCTATGGGTCCAAGAAGAATTCAAAGAAGAAATCAAAAAATTTATTGAAACTAATGAAGATGATACATCATACCAAAACCTGTGGGATACTGCTAAAGCAGTACTAAGGGGGAAATTTATCACATTAAATGCTTACTTCAGAAGAATGGAAAGATGGCAATTGAAGAAACTAACACTTCACCTTAAAGAACTAGAAAAACAAGAAGAATCCAAACCCAAAATTAGCAGATGGAAAGAAATCATTAAGATCAGAGCAGAACTGAATGAAATTGAAACCCAAAAAACAACTCAAAAGATCAATGAATCAAAAAGTTGGTTTTTTGAAAAAAATAAATAAAATTGACAAACCATTAGCAAGACTAACTAAAAAGAGAGAAGACCCAAATAACAAAAATTGGAAATGTAAAAGGTGATATTACAACTGATACATCTGAAATACAAGGAATTACTCAAGACTACTATAAACAACTATATGCTAACAAATTTGAAAATCTGGAGGAAATGGACAAATTTCTGGACACACACAAGCTACCAAAACTGAATGAAGAAGATGTAGAAAATCTGAACAGTCCAAGAAAAATAAAGGAGACTGAAGCTGTTATCAGAAAACTTCTAACCGAGAAAAGCCAAGGACCAGATGGATTCACAGAATTTTACCAAACCTTCAAAGAGGAATTGACACCAATTCTTTACAAAATATTCCAAAACATTGAAACAGAGACAATTCTCCCAAACTCATTCAATGAAGCAAACATCACCCTGACACAAAAACCAGGTAAAGATACAACTAAAAAAGAAAACTACAGGCTGATATCCTTGATGAATATAGATGCAAAAATCCTCAATAAAATACTAGCTAACAGAATACCACAACACATACGTAAAATTATACATTGTGATCAAGTGGGATTTATCCCAGTGATGCAAGGTTGGTTCAACATATGCAAATCAATAAATATGATTCACCATATCAATAAAATCAAACATAAGGACAACATGATCATCTCTATAGATGCTGAAAAAGCATTTGATAAAATTCAACATTCATTCATGAAAAAGACCCTCTATTAGTTAGGTATAGATGGAAAGTATTTCAACATAATTAAAGCCATATATGATAAACCCACTGCCAATATCATCCTGAATGGGGAAAAAGTGAAAGCTTTCCCTTTAAGAACAGGAACTAGACAAGGATGCCCACTCTCACCACTCCTATTCAACATAGTGTTGGAAGTACTAGCCAGAGCAATCAGAGAAGAGAAGGAAATAAAGGGCATCCAGATTAGAAAAGATGAAGTCAAACTGTCTCTGCAGATGACATGATCTTATATATTGAACAGCTTAAAGCCTCTACAAAAAATCTCTTGGAGTTGATAAATGATTTCAACAAAGTAGCTGGATACAAAATCAATACACAAAAATCAGTAGCATTTTAATCCTCCAATAGTGAACATGCAGACTGAGAAATCAAGAAAGCTTGCCCATTTACAATAGCCACCAAAAAAATAAAATACTTAGGAATTGAATTAACCAAGGATGTGAAAAATCTCTATAATGAGAACTACAAACCACTGCTGAGAGTAATTAGAGAGGATACAAGATGGAAAGATATCCTATGTTCTTGGATTGGAAAAATCAAAATTGTGAAAATGTCCATACTACCCAAGGTGATATATAAATTCAATGCAATCCCCATCAAAATTCCAATGACATTTTTCTCAGAAATGGAAAAATCTATCCAGACATTTATATGGAGTATCAAAAGACCACGTGTAGTTAAAGCAATGCTGAGAAAAATGAAAAAAGCTGGAGGCATAACACTACCTGACTTTAAACTATACTACAAAGCTATAATAACCAAAACAGTATGGTACTGGCATAAAAACAGACACACTGATCAATGGAATAGAATAGAGAATTCAGAAGTCAACCCACACACCTACAGCCATCTGATCTTTGACAAAGGCACCAAGCCTATACACTGGGGAAGAAACTGCCTCTTCAGCAAATGGTGCTGGGATAACCGGATATCAATATGCAGGAGAATGAAACTAGACTCATACCTCTCACCATATACTAAAATCAACTCAAAATGGATTAAAGGATTAAACATACACCCTGAAACAATAAAACTTCTTAAAGAAAACATAGGAGAAACACTTCAGGAAATACAACTGGACACAGACTTCATGAATATGACCCCAAAAGCACGGGCAACCAAAGGAAAAATAAGCAAATGGGATTATATCAAACTAAAATGCTTCTGCACAGCAAAAGAAACAATTAACAGAGTTAAAAGACAACCAACAGAGTGGGATAAAATATTTGCAAAATATACATCTGACAGAGGCCTAATATCCAGAATATACAAGGAATTGAAACAACTTTACAAGAAAAAACAAGCAACCCAATTTAAAGAAATGGGCAGAAGAGCAAAATAGGCATTTCTCAAAGGAAGATATACAAATGGCCAACAGACACATGACAAAATGCTCAACATCACTCAGCATTCGGGAAATGCTCATAAAAACCATACTGAGATACCATCTCGCTCCAGTTAGTATGTCTAAAATCCAAAAGACTCTGAACGACAAATGCTGGCGATGTTGTGGAGGAAAAGCAACTCTCATACACTGTTGGTGGGACTGCAAAATGGTGCAGCCTCTTTGGAAAATGGTATGGAGTTTCCTCAAACAATTGCAGATAGATCTACCATATGACCCAGTTTTCCCACTGCTGGGAATATGCTCAGAGGAATGGAAATCATCAAGTGGAAGGTATACCTGTTCCCCAATGTTCATCACAGCACTCTTTACAATAGCCAAGAGTTGGAACCAGCCCAAATATGCATCATCAGATGAGTGGATATGGAAACTGTGGTATATCTACACAATGGAATACTACTCAGCTATAAAAAAGAATGAAATACTTTCATTTGCAAAGACATGGATGGACCTAGAGAGAATTATATTAAGTGAAACAAGTCAGGCACAGAGGGAGATATATCACATGTTCTCACTTATTTGTTGGAGCTAAAAATAAATAGAAATACACAAAAAACCGGGGGTGGGTGGGTGGATGGGAAGAAGACATAACAATTACAACTCTTCGAAGTTGATAGGACAAGCAAACAGAAAGGACACTGTTTGGAGGGAGGGGAGAGAGAGAGGAGGGAGGGAGGTTTCAGTAATGGGCACAATAATCAACCACATTGTAGATTGACAAAATTTAAAAAATAATAAATAAAAATAAAAAATGAAATGTATTTCTTGAATCAAAAAAAGAAAAATATATATATATATTTACTGGGCCGGCCCCGTGGCTCAATCAGGAGAGTGCGGCGCTGGTAGCACCAAGGCCATGGGTTCGGATCCCATATATGGATGGCCGGTGCGATCGCTGGCTGAGTGTGGTGTGGACCACACCGTGCCGAGGGTTGCGATCCCCTTACTGGTCAAAAAAGACTTCAAGCAAGACTTTTCTGAAAACATCCCTATTTTTTCTGGAAAGAAAAACATAGTAATGATTGCTTTTTATTAAAGTTGGTAAAAGAAATAAAACGAGATTATCACATACAGAGTTCTGTTCTTTGGTCACCAGGGACAGCTGTGCCTTGGGACTTGATGTGAGAATTCTTAGGTTGTTGTCATGTGGTCCAGCAGGACAGAAAGGAAACCAGGTGATAATGTCCAAGTATCCGAGGGGAGTCAGCTAAATGTTGTTTTCATCAAAGTTCACATTCAGCTGAGCAATCAAAGGGGGGAAGGCTAGAAGTGCAGTGTTTTTCATGATCTAGAGATTAACATCATCTGTATACAGAAATTTTTGTCCTTATACTTGTTGCTATTCTAGATTGCCATGTAACACAGGGATAAATTTTTTAAATGGCAATTAGTTTTTACTAAAGAGATTTTTTTAAAATTTACTTTTATTTTTATTTTTATTTTTTTTTAAATTTTATTTTGTCGATATACATTGTGGCTGATTATTGCTCCCCATCACCAAAACCTCCCTCCCTTCTCCCTCCCCCCTCCCCCCAACAATGTCCTTTCTGTTTGCTTGTCATATCAACTTCAAGTAATTGTGGTTGTTATATCTTCTCCCCCCCCCCCCGGTTTTGTGTGTGTGTGTGTGTGTGTGTGTGTGTGTGTGTGTGTGAATTTATATATTAATTTTTAGCTCCCACCAATATACTCTGGTTTCTCTTCAGATCGCATAAATCTTTCACCTTTTACTAAAGAGATTTTAAAATGTATTTAATTTATGGATATGTGATTACATTTTAGTTGATTACACTGATAGATGGTCAGAAAAATGGAGATTTAGTTAATGATTGAGAGGGCATGAAGAAGTGGCTCTTCTTAAAGCTGTCATGTTTATTGAAAAAATTCTTAACATCAAACCTGTGTTGGTTGAAAATCTCTTTAATGTCATTCAAGACAGAGGAGAGAAATGGAAACACATTTGTACCCTAAAACCAAGAAAATCTAATAGTTAACAAGGGGGCTTCTTTCCCTAGAGCCCGGAATCAATTGTTAGATGATAAAATAAATAACACATTATGACTCTGAGTGGAATGGCTTTATTCCAACCATTTGAATCAACACATTCACTGTGTCTTTTGAAGAAACAATTCTGAAAGGAATAACACATTTTTGCAACCAGGAGACAGTTGATGTGAAGTTTCTGGGCACATGTGCAGAACTCTCGTCCAGCGGATAAATGGGAACTAGACCCTCAGGTTTCCCTGGCGTTTACACTGTGTGATAGGGGATGCTGAGACTCACCTTGGAACCACCTTCACACCCTCACAGGAGCCTGGACCCAGAGCCATGGCAAACCTGGAGAAGATGATAACAGGATGAACCACAATGATTGCTAAGAGAATAAAATTTTGTGAAACCCACCTACACAAAACATTGTACGTTCTATCCTTTTGGATGACAAGTAGAGTGATGTCTTACTAAAGGTTACAATTACATGAAACTGAAAGAGAAGACAGATATTTGTCCACAAAGAAAGTCATTAATGTCAAGCAGAAAGTACTTCTATATCACTGAATGAAGATATAAATATATGGTGATGTGTAGGGTATACATAAATATAAAATGATGCTACGTACTGTATAAGTAAATCTGCAATAATTGCAAAGAAAGTTAGATCAGAAGCAGCCTATAGCTGAAAAAGTACAAAGTGATAAAAAGTTTGATGTATTATACAAGTGGAAATTAGGCATAGTGTTGTCCTTTGAAATAAATTTAATCACAAAATGCAATCTTTAAAAATATTGTCTATTCTACACTCTCTTTTTCTTATTATTTTGTAATTCTTACCATTATGCTGAAACTTGTCTTTCTAGTCTCCTTTTCTCATAAACTTTCTCTCACATTTTCATTCTTTTTATTTCTCTATTGTGTACTTTGGATAATTTTCTTTAGACCCATCTTTCAGTACATAGTTATTTTCCTCAACTGTGTCTACTGAATTGATTATTCTATTCAATCTAGTTATTTTTTCAAAATTGTAAATGACTATATGTATGCGTGTACTTTTATATATGCACATATATATTCTTCATTGACTTTTAACTCACATATTATAAAAGTAGACTTTTAAGTATACTATTCAGTGCCATTTCACACATGTACAAGATTGCAAAACCATCACCTCTGTCTAGTTCCAAAATATTTTATCACCTCCAAATCAAAACCCTATAGCCATTAGCAGTTACTTCCAATTCCTACCAACCCCGATTTTGTGAAGCACTTACTATTTATCTCTATGGATTTAATTATTCTGGACATAGCACTTAAATATACTTATGCAATTTGTGGCATTTGGTCTGGCATTTTTAACTTAGTAAAATATTTTGAAGGTTTATGCTTGTGACAACATGAATCAGTACTTCACTTCTTTGTATGACTTAACAATGTGCTACTGTATGGATATACTGCCTACTTGTGTCCATTTATGAGTTGAGGACATTTGGGTTGTTTGAATATTTAGTCCCTCATAAATAATGCTGCTATGAACACTTGTATAAAGGTTTATGTTTGTGCACTCTTTCTTTGACTTTGGAGTACTGCACCCCAATAGTAGGGAAATTATTGCATCTAAATCTAAGTATGGCAAGGGATTGCACTATTTTCTCACTTTGAATCTTTGACAGTGATTTTTCATTCTGCTTGTTTAGAGGAGTTCTTCTGGTTGTTGTAAAGCAAACTGTCTTTACACTGGAGTCTAGTACTAGCCTCTCCAGCGGAATGAACAAAATTTTACACTGTGTCCATAGAGTTGTTGAATCTCTGGCTTCTAAGTCATAGGGTCTCTCCAGGCCCAACTTTGGATGGGTCAGCCACCCATGTTTCCACTAATACTTGGTTTTATTAGACCTAAAAATTTTTGAATTTGATGTGTTCCTTATGAACTGTCAATATTGTATTGATTTGCATTTTTTTAGTTAGGCTGAGTATCTTTTTATACACCTATTGATCATATACTTGTTCTATTTTGTATATACCTCGATTTGATCTTTTGCTTCTTTGTCTCCTTTTTTTTTCACTTCCTCAGTAATGTTGCAGTTTTATATAACAGAGGTATTAATTATTTTTCAATTGTAGGCAGTACAGGTATGTTTTCATGGTCTGTGGCCTGGATTTTCCCTTTGTGTTAACATTTTCCCCCAATGCTTGTCAATGGAAGCAGTGTGAGTGGAGAAAGAAGAAAGAAATTTGTGTTTGTGATTAATTAGTTGTAAACACCATTGAACTCGTGTGTGTTAAATATTGGCATACATAAAATTTTCCTCTTATTGTAATTACATTAACCCATGCTTTTCAAAAATTACTTGTGCTTTGTTTATCTTGTTTAAGAATTTTTTCTACAATGACATCATTAAAATATTATCCTATATATTACTGTAAAAAATTAAAATTTGAGAGAGATGGTGGACTAGAGAAACCTAGGGTTCATTTCTCTCGCAGAAGAATAGACAATCCCACTGGTACCAGGGCTGCACTTGTCGGTGACATTGTCAGGACCTGGGACTGTCACCTGCATTCCCACTGTGAGTTTTGCCCCATCCCACATTGCTGACACCTGCAGCATGGCTTCATCCACTGTTGCTGCTGGAAGTGATCTAAACTGGCTTTACAGCTCTGACCAAGCTTGCTGTGTACCGGATCCCTGCCCACACTGCTACACAAGCCAGGGCAGCTGAGTGTGGGACCCCTGAGCAGTTGCCAGCAGTGCTGCAGCCTTTGCTAGTGGCTGTCTATGCTGCCTTTGTGCCAGCCATAGCAACCACATGTGTGATCCCTGCCCAAGCAGCCTCAACAGCCAGCTCAGCTTGTTACAGGTCCTCTTGCCATAGTTGCATGCAGTGCAGCTGCATTACATAACTATCGCACCAGAGGGACGGCTCCTTGTGGGACCATCTGCTAATGCTGAAGCAGTATCCATCCCGCCTGGGGAGGGACCCCATGCTGCTGCCTACAGTACATTGGCCATTGCCAGGGATCGTCCACACTGCTGCACCAGCCAGACCAGCTGTACCCAGGACCCCTTCCCAGGCCTCCTCACTAGCCAGCCTGGCTGTGCAAAGACCCCTTCCATACTTACCTCCAGTGTAGCAGCCATTGTCAGGGGTCATCCATGCCACCTTACCAGCCAGACCAACTGCACACTGGACGCTTACCCAAGCTTCCTCACCAGCTGACTCTGTTGTACATGGGATCTCTGCCATAGTCGCATGCTGTGTGGCTGCTCCTACCATAGTCATTGTACAGACAAGATCAACTGGGCGCAGAAATCCAATCCAGGCCACCACATCAGCCAGACTGGCAGTGGGTGTGACTCCCTCCAATGCTGAAGAAGTAGCCAGCCGAGCTGGGTATGAGACTTCAGCTGCTATTGCCTGTACCACTGCTTCTTCCACTGTCACTGCCAAAATTCACACACACCACAACCACCACATATGCACCACTCAGACTGGCCAAGGGCAGGATCCACCACTCACACCATGCATTGATGGAGGAAGGGTCACAAGTGGAGACACTGGAAAGAGATAAGCTAGCAGAGACTCACACCCCAGTAACACAATTCACAGAGGGAATTTTACCCCATGTGCAATGAGCATGACTGCCTTCCCCCAGGGAGATACACATACTAAAACCTGGAGAATGCAGAAACCCAGGACAGTCAAATAGGGTACAGAAGAAAATACTCAGCCAACACCAACCCAGCCCCCAGTGAAGGGAATCAAGATCCTAGGAGAAGCCTTGGCCTACAGGAACAAGGAAAGAGAAACCTTGACCAGGGTCATTCTTTCAAGCTGAGGAGATCCATTATACCCCAGTCACAGGACACTAGCTAGGGAGAAAACAAGTCCACTTAGGATCACTCACCCCAGCCAAAGAGTGACAAGGAATACAGGCACTTCACCCAAGATCTCGAAAGCTAGCCTACATCCTCGACATCCCAACTAAACTCAACAGGAAATCGCTAAGTGACTCAGTGACTAGACCACAGAGGCATTCACACACAACTCCAACATTGAATACTGCAGAAGTACCCACATGGAGACTACACTTCTAAGTCTACCCAGAACCAATACCAATACACACTACTCAACAATCAATATAAAACACAAAGACCACTGAAGAGCAACAGAAAGAGCACCTACTCAACTGGAGACTAGACTTGTGAAAAAACAAGGAAATATGACACCACCAAAGTAATACAATAATTCTCAAGTACCAGACCCCATAGATCAGGAAACCCACAAAGTGTCTGAAAAGGAACTTCAAGTAACAATCTTAAACAAACTCAGTGAGATACAGAGAGACTCAGACAATACAATGAAACAAGAAAAACTATTTAAGACTTAAGGATGAAATTTACAAAGAGATAAATTCCGTAAAAAGAATGTAGCAAATCTCCTGGAACTGAAAGACTCATTCAATGAAATAAAAACTACAATTGAGAGTGTAAGAAGCAGGCTAGAGGAAGCAGTGGAAAGATTTCTAATCTCAAGAACCATCTTTTTGAAATAATGCAAGCAAGCAAAAAATAATTTAATAAAATGAAGATAATCTAGGAGAACTAGTAGACCACTTAAGCACACAAACATTTGAATTACGGGTGTTCTGGAGGGAGAAGAGAAAGGAAAATTCATTGAAAACGTATTCAGTGAAATAATTGCAGAAAACTCCTCAGGTATTGATAGAGATATGGACTTCCAGATCCAAGAGCCTCAAAGATCCCCAAACAGTTTCAGCCCAAAAAAGTCCTTCCTGAAACACATTGTAGTCAAACTATCAAAAGTCAAAGAAAAAGAAAATCCTAAAAACAGCAAAAGTGTCAAGTCACCTATAAGGCAATCACATCAGACTAATAGCAGAGTTTTCAAAAGAAACTCTACAGGCCAGAAGAGATTGGGATGATATATTCAAAGTATTAAAAACAAACAAACAAAACACTGCCAATCAAGAATACTTTACCCAGCAAGGCTTTCCTTCAGAAATGAAGGGGAAATAGTGTATTTCCCAGACAAACAAAAGCTGTGGGAGTTCAACATCACATGACCACCTCTACAAGAAATCCTTAAGGAACTCCAGCACCCATAAAACAAAAAAAGATAATCACCACCCTGAATACACTAGGAAGAACAAACTTTACTGGTAGAGCAGATACACAAATGAGAAAGAGAAAGAAACTATACCATAACACCTCAAAAAACCAATGAAAACATAAGACAAACAATAAAAGGGTAAGAAAGGAACAAAAGATATTTAAATCGACCATAGGAAAAGCAATTAATTGAGAGAGTAAGACAGTTCCTCTCAATAACAATCCTAAATGTAAATGGATTTAATTTCCCACTTGAAAGACACAGACTGATATTGGATTAAAAAGCTAGACCCAACTATATGCTGTCTTCAAGAGATTTATTTCACCAGTAAAGTCTCACATAGACTAATAGTGAAGGGATGGAAAAAAGGTATACCACAAATATGGAAACCAAAAATGAGCTGGAGTAGCTATTCTTATATCAGATAAAATAGACTTTAAAACAAAAACCATAAAAAGAGACAAAGAAAGCCATTATATAATGATGAAGGGATCTATTTAGCAAGAAGACATAATAATCGTAAATATATATGCACCCAACACTGGAACACCCAGACATATAAAGCAAACACTATTAAACCTAAAGAATGAGACCCCAATAAAATGATAGTTAGGGATCTGAACACACCTCTCTCAGCATTAGACAGATCATCTAGGCAACAAATCAACAGAGAGTCACAGGAATTAAACTGCACTTTAGACCAAATGAACTTGGCAGATATCTACAGAACATTTCCTACAACAACTACAGAATATACTTTATTCTGACCTGCACATGGAACATTCTCCAGGATAGACCACATGTTAGGTCACAAATCCATTCTCATCAAATTTTTAAAACTTGAAATCTTTCCAAGTATCTTTTCAGACCACAATGGACTAAAACTAGAAATCAATAACAAAGGAAACTCTGGAAACAACACATACACATGGAAATTAAACAGCATGCCCCTGAATGACCCATGGGTCCAAGAAGAAATTAAACAAGACATCAAAAAATTTCTTGACACTAATGAAAATAAAGACACATCATAACAAAACCTGTGAGACACAGAAAAAGCAGTAATAAGAGGGAAGTTTATTTCAATAAATGCTTACAAAAAGAGAATAGAAAGTTTTCAAATGAAGAACCAAGTACTAAATCTCAACAAACTAAAAAAACAAGAACACTCTAACCCCAGAATCAGTAGATGGAAAGAAATAATAAAATCATCACAGAACTAAATGAAATAGAGACCCCAAAAACAATACAGAAGATCAATGCAAGGAAAAGTTTTTCCTTTTCAGATGATAAAATAATAGACAAACCATTCACAAAGTTAAATAAAAAAAGAAGAGAGAAGACCAAGTAACAAAAGTCAGAACTGAAAGGAGACATTACAACTGATATCACAGAAATAGAAAGAATCATTAGAGAGTATTACAAACAACTATTTGCCAACAAATTTGAAAACCTGAAGGAAATGGATAGATTTCTTGACACATAAAATTACCAAGACTGAACCATGAAGACATAGAAAACCTGAACAGATGAATAACAAACAATGAGATTGAAGCAGTAATCAGCAGTCTGCCAGCAAAGAAAAGTCCAGGACCACATGGACTTACTGCTGAATTTTACCAGACCTTTAAAGAGGAATTAATGCAAATTCTCTTCAAACTATTCCAAAAAATGGAAGCAGAAGCCATTCTCCCAAGCTATGTGGTCATTATCATCCCAATATAAAAACCAGACAAAGATACAATAGAAAAACAAAACTACAGGTCAATATCTTTGATGAACATAGGTGCCAAGATTCTCCACAAAATATTAGCAATCAGAATGCAGCAACACATCAAAAAGAACTATACACCATGATCAAGTGGGATTCATCCCAGGGATGCAAGGATGGTTCAAGATATGCAAGTCAATAAACGTGATACACCACATCAGCCAAATCAAGGACCAAAACTCAGCAGACACAGAGAAAGCATTTGACACAACTCAGCTTACCTTCATGATAAATACTCTTAGCAAATTAGATATAGAAGAAAGCAGTTCAACACAATAAAAGCCATATATGACGAACCCACTGCCAATATCTTACTGAATGGGGAAAAGCTCACAGAATGAAAACTTTTCCCTTATGGACTGGAACGAGACAAGGATGCCCATTCTCACCACTCCTATTTAACATAGTATTGGAAGTACTAGCCAGAGCAATTAGGCAAGAGAAAGAAATAAAGGGCATCCAGATTGGAAAAGATGATGTCAAATTGTTCCTGTTTACAGCTGACATGATCCTATATATACAAAACCCTAAAGATTCTACCCCAAAACTCTTAGAGCTGATAAATGATTTCAGTGAACATGCAGGACATAAAATCAATATGCAAAAATCAGTTGGATTTTTATACTGTAACAATGAACTAGCAGAAAAGAAATCAAGAAAGCAAGCCAATGTAAAATAGTCTCAAAAAAAAAAAAAAGAAATACCTAAGAATCAACTTCACCAAGGTAATGAAAGATCTCTACAATTAGAACTACAAATCACTGCAGAAAAAACTTAAAGAGGACACAAAAAGGTGGAAAGACATTCCATGCTCTTGAATTGAGAGAATTAACATTGTGAACATGTCCATACTACCCAAAGTGGCCTACAGGTTCAATGCAATCCCCATCAAAATACCAGTGACATTCTTCACATAAATAAAAAAATAATGCTAACATTTATATGGACCAACAAAAGACCCCAAACAGCTGAAGCAATTCTGAGCAAACAACCCAAAATCCAGAGGCATAACACTACCTGACTTCAAACTATACAACAAAGCCGCAGTAACCATAGCAGTATTGTACTGGCATAAAAACAGACACTCACACCAATGGAACACAACAGAGAACCCAGAGATCAACCCACATACTTACAGCCAACTGATCTCTGACAAAGACATCAAGAACATACATTGGGGAAAAGACTGCCTCTTCAAAGATGGTGCTGGGAAAACTGGAAATCCACATGTGGAAAAGAGAAACTAGACCCATACCTCTCACCATATACCAAAATCAACCTAAAATGGATTAAAGGCTTAAATATAAGACCTGAAGCTGTAAAAACTCCTAAAAGAAAACAGAGGGGAAACACTTCAGGATATAGGACTGGGCAAAGATTTTATGAATAAGACTCCAAAAGCACAGGCCACAAAAGAAAAAATAAACAAGAGATTATATCAAACTGCAAAGCTTTTGCACAGCAAAAGAAATGATAAACACTGAGAAAAGACAACCTACAGAGTGGGAGAAAACATTTGCAAACTATACATTTGGCAAGGGATTAATATCCAGAATATACAAAGAATTCAAACAGTTGAACAGTAGGAATACAAATAACACAATTAAAATTGGGCAAAGGAGCTGAGTAGACATTTCTCATATGGAGATATATGAATGGCCAATAGACACATAAAAAATGCTCAACATCACTCAACATCAGGGAAATGCAAATCAAAACAAGTGCTGGGGAGGATGTGGAGAAAGGGGATCCCTACTACACTGTAGGTGGGACTGTAAATTAGTGAAGCCATAGTGGAAAAATAGTATGGAGGTTCCTCAGACAACTGCAAATAGAACTGCCATATGACCCAGCAATGGGATATATCCAGAGGAATAGAAATCATTATGTCAAAGGAGTACCCACACTTCCATGTTTACTGCAGCTCTATTTCCAATAGCCAAGAGTTGGAGTCAATCTAAATGTCTGTTGGCAGATGACCGGATAAGGAAAATTTGGCATACATACTTAATGGAATACTACTCTGCCATAACAAAGAATGAAATTTTGCCAACTGCAGCAACTTGGATGAATTTAGAGAAAATTTAAGTAAAGTAAAATAGGCACAGAAGTGGGAGGAGGGAGAGAAAGAGAGATCCACAGAAGCTCTGCAGATGGGCCCTCAGCTTTCACATTCTGTTACTTAGCACTGACAAAGATTCTTTGCTTGACCACACATTAGCTCAGCTTCTGAAGCTTATACTGGGCCCATCTGTGCACTTTCTTGTAATATATAGTTTCAGCAAGAACCATGTTTACTCAGTTTAGCAAGAAGCCGCCACCAATAGTATCTGATCACCCTCAAATTCTCACTTGTCCATATTGCAGTGGAGTTGAGCCCAATCTCTCTACACCACTGCAGAAATCCATTCATAATGGTCCTGAATAAAGCCTCTCCTACAGCGCTTCCACGACTGTCAAGGAATTTTTTTTTACTACAAGCCCTTCTCCCCATCCCAAAGTTGTATAGAGTCAGAGGAGTAAAGTGTCACGTTTGATTCTGTACTCCACAAATACATATAATCGATAAAAAAAATTAAAATATGCTTTCTACATTTATCTACTAAAGAAATCTATATTATTTTATAATGTGAGATAATAATTTAATTTTACATCTTTTAAATAATAATTTACTGAACAATCTTTTTTTTCCTACTAACTTTAAGGTTTTTCAATCATATTCATATCTCTGAGGCTACTTCTATTCTCTCTGTTCTGTTCCACATGTGAAGCACTGCTATTTTAATAACATTATTTTCCAGTCAATCATGATATGTGACAAAGATTTACTTATTATCACTGTGATTTTTTTAAAAAATTATTTGCCTTTTCTCTTCTATATACATTTAAGAATCGCCTTGTCAAGTTTCATTAAAAACACTGTTGTGTATATGATAAGTCATATAAATTCTCTGAACAACCCTACAGGGTAGGTATTAACCTTATTTTTTAGAGGATGAAACTGCAATTTAGAGACATTGTCAACCTGATGGAGGCTATCCAATTGCGGAGCCAGGATTATAACCCAGGATTCTTTGACTGTAACCACACACTGCTTTTGGTGAACAAAACTTTCAAAGACAAAAGTGAATTTACACATTAATATGAAATTTTCTTTATCTCTGTGTTTATTCTTCTCTTCTACTATCATATTCAATCTTTCCATTTATTTAGTTTTTAAAATGTCTTTTAATAGTTAATTTTCTTCCAATATGACTTGCATAGCTTTTTTAAAGATTACTTTTGAGGGCTTTATTTTAAATAATTTTTGTATTCACTATGAGGTGACTCTGCTAATACCTGAATTTTCCCCATGATGTTTAATGAGAACTATTGGGACAGGGATAATGTCTGTTCATCTTCACACAGGTTCTTGAAAAATAATAATTTAGAAAATTCTCTCTTCAAAAGACTATTTAACATGTTATCAGCCATTATTCTGAACATTTATTACAGGTGGAAGAAAAAGTATGCTTTTAATTAACATGCTTATTTTGTATCAAGCAATTTGGCTGAAGAACTGTTTTCAAAACTATAATAGTTTTCTCTTCTATGGTAAAAACAGCATTTCCCACAGAGGAAAGTAGTAAAGTTCAATTTAAAAGCTTACACTCACATTGGCAGAGAGGCCTCATTGAAAGTATTGCAGCTGGAGAGAAGCAGCTGAAGGAATCTGAAATTTCCATGTTAGTTTTCCAGGGAGATGCAGGGAATGGTGGTTCTGCCCTGGAGAGAGTTGGACTGAAGGACTCCACCCTCAGACACAGCCCAGTTTGTTCCTGAGGGCCTCTCAGGCAGGAATTCCTGTTCTGCACATGTGTCCTACAGAGTGACACTTATGAGGAGAGACCCCACATGCAACTAAACACATCAGAGGCCAGGTCTGCACCCTCACTGGAGAATATTTGAAAAACAGAACTGGACAATTGAAGACAAATCTCATATTAGTGACTCATGTTAATCAATAGAGGAAAAAGAGGTCATTTAGAAAATGTAAAGATTTCAAATGAATATCTTGAGATAAATTTGACAGAATTTTAGGACTATAAGTGAAATGACAAGCAGCTATAAAAAGATGCAATCAGAACAAAATATTTGTAAGAACTAAAAAGTGATTGCACCTCATGTTTTTGGCAACGATAGACTAGGTGATTCAGATCAATCTTTTCTCCTGAGATGAGGTATAAACCCTACACAAAATTGATGTAAGAACCTGTTTGACATTCGAAAGGAGAGAACAGAACTGAGGCCACCAGAGGTGGGAAAGGGAGAGGGGAAGGGGGATTAGGAAGAAATTGGTAAAGGGCAAGAAAAATGTTCATATTGTGTACTGATGAAGTTAAATTAAAGGGCCAGTCCTACGTGTCTGGTCATTATCTTCCCATGTGTCCCCACCTTGGTGGGCTCTGTGCTGCAAAGAAAAGAGGCAAGATGTACAACTGCAAATTCCTGGGGCTTGAATGGGTGACTTGGAGAAGATGGCATAGTATATAAAGCTCTTTTTATGTTTGTGTCACAGTTCTCATCTGATTTACTTTTAAGTTCTATATTTGAAGTTTCTAAAACTATTTATTAAGCCATCAGCAAAGGTTTTGAATGTCTATTAAGTGCTTCATAGAACTTTAGAGCTGGGGACCAGACAGGGAACAGCAAGAATTTTGTCATCTTTGAATACACATTCTAGCATGAAATATAGACCACCCCAACCACCATAAAATAATAATAAAGTATAAAACATGCTAGAGAGCAGTAACCATGCTCATCAGTAACCTAAATTGAGGTTTAAAAACCTAAAGTGAGGGTGGAAGACTGAGCATGTGGTCTGCTGCTCTGGATTAGGTAGCCAGGGAGGTTCCCATGGGGAGGAGTCATGTAACACAGACTGAAAGGAGAGGATACAGGGGTAGGTGGACATCTGCAGAAAGATTCATCCCTGCAGAGACACCAGGAAAGGTCCAAGACAGGCAGGTATTTGGAGTGGGAACATAGTGAGGAGATAGAGAGGTGAGGGGCACATGTGGTCTGAGTAAGGACAGAAGGAGAACGAGAGACAGAGAAGGCAGGTCCTATGACACCTGTGACCACAAAAAGCCTCTGCTTCTTCTTTGGGATTTCATTGGGAACCTAAAAATGGGGTCTAGAGGCTTCAAGGAGGACCTGTCTGTCCTAGTGGAGACCCCTCCCCATGATCTCCATCATCTCTTCTGGACCCTGACCTGTGGAGGGGTGGTGACTCCACCTCACACCAGGAAAAAAGGAATAAGGTAACTTTTATTGCATAAAACTTCAGGAAATTGCAGACATCAGATACGAGAAAAGGAAAAAATTCTTTCCCGGCCATATCCACCTCTAAGAAGATATGTTTCCGGGTGTCTTGTGGGACTTTACAAGAATAAAGCAAAAGTAGAGAATTGTACAAGGAATTTCCACATACCCATCCTTGTTGGCTCATCTATCTCCTTCATTAGAATTCGACAGTCAACACATGTTTTGGCTGCTTCCTGCAGACCTTCCTACATAAGGCATTTGGTATACAGTGGTGCTCTATAATGGTTTTACAAAATGAACATTCAAATACTGAAATAAGCTTAGCATAGAAAGCTTGCTTGGAGCAGACTGTTGCACTCAATGGCAGTTCTCAAAAATAAAGACAAAGTAAAAAGTGATATATGCATAAATTTCCCTATTCTTAAGCACCTACTGTGACCACCAGTGTGCTAAGAAAGCTTTTCAGTTTTAAGATCCCCAAATTAGCTACTATATTGATATAAAATATTAATCAACATCACCAGCAGCATGAGATTCCATTTTCAGCTCATTAGACTGTTTTATAGTGGAGGTGGTGGCCCTGTATAGTGACAGTGACACTCTAGGGACACATAATGTACTGAGCAGAAATGAAAACCAGTGAGTAAAGGCTTTACAGTCACACACCTGGCAGGAGGCTTAACATTTAACATGAATTTTTCCTTTGTCAGTCACCTTCCAAGAGGACTTCACAAAACACCTAGATGCATGGACTGACAACAGTTGCTGGAGCCTCAAAGGGACAGCAAAACTTGGGGAGAAAATTGTGACATTGAGCTGTACTTATGCACACTGAATTTTTTCTTTTTTACTTTATGGTGCTGAGAAAGTGACATACATTGAGTAGAAATTATACCTGAAGTAGCCATACAAACATTCCTTATTTTATTTTAATTACAGTATTCAATAAGTTACATAAATTATTCAACACTTTATTTAAAATAGACATGGTATTATATGATTTTGCCCAACTGTAGGCTAATGTAAGATTTCTGAGCATGTTTGAGGTAGGTTAGGCTAACCTGTGATGCTTGTTATGAGAGGTGTTTATCATACATTTTTAACTTACAGTATTTTCAATTTACAAAAGGTTTTTCTGGTCATAGCCCCTTCATAAGCCAGGGATCATCTATAATTTTTAATAAAGATGCTCACTGAAATCAGAAAATGAATGCAAGAACAAATTATTTCAACAAAGACATAAAAGTACAAAAAAGGTAGAAAACAGAAAGCACAGATGTGAAGAATACTATAAATAAACAAAAAATTCAATAGAAATGTTCACAAATAGGCTAGACCCAACAAACTTCAGGATTAGTAAACCAAAATACCAGTTGCTGTAAGTCACCCAATCTGAGGAGAAAAAAATTTATAAAGTAAATATAGCTACAGAGTGTCATGGCACACCATCAAGAGATCAAGAGAAACAACTTATGCATGATCAGTGCACCAAAAGAAAAAAAGAGGGAGAGATATAAATAGAAAACATACTTAAAGAAATAAATGGCAGAAATTTTCCCAAGTCTGAGTGGGGTGAAAAAGAATGTGGAAATCCACACCCAAGAAGCTTAAAGGACACCAAATAAGATAAATGCAAAGAGACCCACTCACCACCAAGACACGTCATAATCAACTTGCCAAAGTTAAAGTACAAAAACTATATAAAAAACAATAACAAAAGTTAAAGACAAAGAGAAAATTTTGAAACAATCAAGGGAAAGGCAACCTGTTATGTACAAGGGAACCCTGATAAGACTATCAGCAAACTTTTCAGCAGAAGCTTTGAGACTAGAAGATAGTGAGATTATATATTAAAAATTATTATAGAAAAAAGTGCCTACCAAAAATTCTATACCCATCAATGATGTTTGTCAGAAATAAAGAGAAAGACTTTCCCAGACAAAGCTGGAGGAATTTGCCACCACTAGACCAGTCATTATGAAAGTGCAAAAGAAAGTTCTTCAAGCTGCAGAAAGAAAATGCTTAGTAAGTGAAAATGTTAAAAGTATAAAACTCACCAGTAAAAATAAGTATATAATCAAAAGACTATAACTGTAGTGGTGGTGAAAAAATCAATTACATCTCTAGTGTAAAAGCTAAAGGATAAAACTATTAAAAACAACTATACGTAAAATATCTGTTAAAGGATGTGAAAGAAAGATATATAAATTGTGACTTCAAAAACACAAAGCATGGTGAGGAGGGAGTAAAAGTGTAGTTTGCATATGCAATCATAATTATCTATGTTAGCCTCAATTTTAGAAACAAAAATACCTTCTTGAGAGTGTTTTATAGAAATGTACCTACAATAGGAGAGTAGGAAAAAGTATGTAGTGCAATAATTTAAACACAACATATTTTAAAAGACATAAAGAAGTTAGAATGGCATTTAATGTGGAAACATCTAATCCAAGTCACAGTATATACTATGCTAAGTGTACACATTTCCCATCTACAGCTGTGCTGGTTTCCATTAAGAAATGATTCTGATTACATTAAATATGTATAGGCATAAATGCTACATAGCTGAGGGGTCTGTTCTGTGCACTGTAGACTGTATGGTTGCATCCTCTACCTAGTAGATGCAAAAAGTATCTCCTATATAGTCAAATACTTTAAAAATATTTATGAGACCATATTTAACATTTGTATTTGAAAATTTACATCTATACTTTATAAGTTGATGGTTTTCCCTTCATTTCAAATTATCTGATATACGAAAACACTGAAAGTTTTGTTGACACATTAAAGATACTTAAAGTGTTTGCTTTGATTTCAGTATTCCATGAGATGTCCCTGCCTGACCAACTGTTTTCTATTTGTTGTGTTGTTTCTCCCCATAATTTGATTTTTTAAAATAAACTTACTTGAAGATAAAAGGTAAAAATTCAAGTTTCTTGATTTATTTTTTGGCATCTGGCCAATATGGAATGTATGAATCATCTGATGTACATGAACTGGTAACTTCTCTCAGAAAGTTCATGAAGTAAATTAGCTACAGTGGGCTGTTGTGTTGCGATCCAGTCACACATACAATGGCTGAACTGAGGAACTATTTACTTTTCACTCATGCAAAGTACAAATGGAGATTTCAGGATAGAGGCATTGGTAAGATCTGTTCTCTTTTTAATCAATTTCTTCTGTCTTCAAGCATAGTAGCCTTCTTGTTTCTATGGCTCCCAAGTCTACCCAGGGAATCACATTTACTTCAGTCCCAGAGGGCATGTGAAATCAGGGAGAACTGCATAAACATTTTTTTTTATTGCCAGACCTGGAAGAAATGTTCATTACTTGTGTCCATATTCTCACAAACAGGGTTCAGTTATATGGTTCCACACACAATAACAGAAGGCTGAGTATGCAGGCTAGCTGTATATAAGGGAAAAGAGATTGGCTTGTGGAAAATACATAGCCAATCTCTGCCATGCAGTATTTCTCATTAGTATTAATTCTCTCATGCTTGCTGGAGAGTGACTTCTGACAAAATATGTTCCCACATTCATTACAGTTGGCCTTTCAGTCCCAAGTACCTACTGATTCAACAAAGTGCAGATCAAAAATATATGAAAAAAGATAAAAAGTAAAAAGTAATGCAACAATACAGGTAAAATAAACTACTCAGTGTAACAAACACTTACATAATATTCACATTGTATTGAGCACTATAAGTAATCTAGACAAGATGAAAGGCATACAGCAGGAAGTCCATAGGTTACATGCAAACACCACACTACTTTTTAAATAAGAAACTTGAGAGAATAAACAAATAAAATAAAATTTGAACATCTGCAAATTATGGCTCTCACCAGTGTGACAGAGATAGCTGTTCATTCATAGGGCTTCAATTTTGTGTGAGTTCTCTGATGCACCTTGAGATGTGACTTCTGGCTAAAGATTTTTCTACACTCATTTTACTCATAGGGCTTTTCCCATGTGAATTCTCTTATGTCTAATTTTTCTGCATGTCCTTAGCCTGCTGGGGACATCCCAACTTTCCAAATGTAGAAGGGCCCATATTTGCTGCAGCAGGGCCTGGCGATTGAAGTGAGTATTGGCATAAGGAGGTTTGCAGAGATGTCTATGGGAAAGCTTGTACACATGTATACCAGGATGGCACTTCCCAGGGGGTCACCATGCATCAAATCCCCTGGGTTCTAGGCAACCTAGAGATAGTAGATCCTGGAAGGCAGGGCCACCAAGCGTCCCAGCATGCAGTCCTGCCCAATGGGACCCTCCACCCACATCCAAGATCTCTTCAGGCAAGGGCATTATGAACTTCTCAGGACACCAGATAGATTGTACCCCCAAAAAGAGAAATTTCCCCCCTGAGAAACCAAACAACAACCACTATATACGAGGTAGGAAAGCTTGGAGGTTTCGCTTTACAAGATTTCTGTTTGAGAGAGGAGTGACACTGCCAGGAGAGGGACCACAAGAAGAAGTGTGTGTCTGAGTCCAGTCTGTGATCTGCACAGCCTGCGGTGTCTGGCAGATATCTGAGTGGAGGGACCAACTTATGATTTAGCTAAGTATTCCTGATGGCACAGACACCACCCTGACTAGTGTTATTAGCTGAATTGTCCCCCCTCCCAAATTCTTTTGCATCCTTATCCTCAAAAATTCAAAAGGTGACTGTATTTTAAGGTAGGGCCTTTAGAGAGGTGGTTGGGTTAAAATGAGGCCAGGCCCTAATCCAATCTGACACCTTTCCTTGACTGTTTTCCTTAGAGCAAATATTGTTTAGGATACATGGAGACACACTGAGGTGCTTGTGCAGAGGGTGACCATGGGAAGATGAAGTGAGAATGTGAACATCTGCCAGCCGAGGGGAGAGCCTCAGAGAAAACCAACCTTGCCAGCACCTTGATCTTCAACTCCCAGCCTCCAGAAATGTGAGAAAATAAATTTCTATTATTTAAGCCACCCAGGCTGTGGTATTTTGTATGGCAGCCCAAGCAGACCCGTACAACTAGCCAAAATAATATCTACAGCAATGTGATTGGCTGTCACTATCCAAGCAAACTAGTTGAGACTGGTCTACATTGAATCGGGGTAGGCAGTTTTATCATTTGTAACCTCTGCCAAGCTTAGTGATATGTTTTTATTATGTTAAAGTCCTAATCCACATTTCCTCAGAATGTGATGTTATTTGGCAATTATGGCATTGCAGAAGTAATTAGTTAAGAAGAGCTTATGCCAAAGTAGGTTGGGCCTAATCCAGTATGACTGATGTCTTTACAAAGAGGGGAAATTTGGTAGCAGACCACCCAGGAAGAATGTTATGTGAAGACAAAGGCAGAGATAAGAGTGATGCTTCTACAAGCCAAGGTATGCCAAAGATTTTCAGCACACCACCAGAAGCTAGAGGAGAGACATGGAATAGATTTTCTAATGTATGAATAATGGACACGTTTTCCATTTAGAATTCCCATCTTGGTTTGAATTGCCAGTATTGGTGATTTATAGAATTCAGGACTTGTGTAGAGACGAGACTCAGAATACGATTCCTAAAGTGGATGAGGTGTTATTCTGAGGCAAACAGGATCATGTGCCCTGGTGGCAGAGGAAGAGGTATCTACTCAGAACTTAGGGAGATCCAGCAGAAAAGCAGATGTTCACAGCATGAGACAGGAACCAATACTCTATGCTAGCTGGGTTTCTAAGAGTCGAGTGAGTAATAGTCTCTTACAGGTAGCAAATACTTGTCTCATTGCCATACAAAAAATGTGGAATTAAAATTTCGAATTTTCTAGATTCAGATCACAGATTGTAATAATAATTGGTTTTTACTCTAGGAGGCAGGGATACTAACTCAATCACACATTGATATTTTTGAAGGTCATTAGTCGGTGTGGATGGTAGTGGATATGCCAAGAGCAATAATTCACTGTCATCTCCTCTAATGAGACCAGAATTACTCAGAGATTTTTTTAACCTAGGGATCTCATTATAGTTGGGAAGACTGAGGGCAGTGGCTACTATGAGATAATCTAAGAATGACATTAAAATGAATATATCTGACCTAACAATTATTACTAAAAAGAAAGAAATGAGAGAAAGCTATGTTTCAAAAATGAATGTGAAATACACACATACCCAGATTAAACAAAATGAGAGAACCTGTTTCTGGCAGACCTGCATTAAAAGAAATATAAAAAGAAGTTCCCCAGGCTAGAAGCAAGTAGCAAGTGACCCCAGACTGTAATTCAGATTCATACACAAGAAAACACAGGGCACAAGTAAAGATCGTTATGAAATTATAAAAGGCAGTATAAATGTACTTTTTAAAAACTTTCTTCTCTTAACTGATTTAGAAAGTAATGGTACAACACTGTGTGTGTGTGTGTGTGTGTGTGTGTGTGTGTGTGTGTGTGTGTGTGTGTGTGTAGAAATGTACGATATTCTTCAATAAGAGTACAAAGGAGGTAGATGGGAGCTAGGCTGTATTGGGTTCAGAAAAAGATTTCATTTGGTGACTGAAATCTATTAATCAAATGAAAAGAACAGTAAATGGTAAATAAGCAGGTTAATACAACAAAATCATTAAATATGTACTTGGCTTTCCTTCTTCTCCCAGTTTCTTCCAAAGACATAAAATTGTGTAATGTAAAAAGTATTATAATTATTGTTGAATTTGTAATGCTTGTAGATGTAATGTGTATAAGAATAATATCTAAGGAGGCACATAGAAAAAGTTATAGAGATATGTAAGGATATAAAGCTATGAGTAGTAGGGTGTAGACTTATGTAGCATTAATTTTTCTCTATATAACTAGAATTAAGTTAGCATAAATCTTTAGCTGATTGTGATAAAATGTACATGGTAAACCCAAGAACACTCACTGAGCAATATTTTAAAATGAGTGTGAAATATAACTCATTGAAAAAGTTTAAATGCTATATTAAAAAATTCAGTTCTTGTAGAATAAAGCAGGAAAAAGGAATGCAAAAATAAAAATTACAACAAAAATATAATTGGAGACATAAATCCAGCTATGTTGATAGTACATTAAATGTGAACAGATTAAACAATCCAATCAAAAGGAAGAGATCAACAAACTGAACAAAATACAAGATTCAACACTATGCTGTCTACAGAACACTTTAGATTCAAAGGTACAAATAGATTGAGAGTAAAAGGTTGTGAATAGAAATACCATGCAAATAGAAAGCACACGAGACCTATAATTGGCAGCTATATTAATATCACACAAAATAGGTATTAAAACAAAGAAAAATTACTGAGGTAATAAGGGGCATTTTATAATGATAAAAGAATCGATCCATCAGTAAGAAAGAACTAATATCAATATATATGCACCTAAAAAAATATCACCAGACTGAAAAAGGGACAAGATTAAACTCTGTGCTCTCTACCGTAGTAACACATTGGGTTCAAAAGTACACATAGATTGAAAGTAAAAGAATATAAATAGATACATCATGCAAACAGAAAGCACAAGATTGCTGGCCAGTTAGCTCAGTTGGTGATAGTGTGTTGTTATAACACCAAGGTCATGGGTTCGGATCTGTGTACCAGACAGACACCAAAGAAAAAACAAAACAAAACCAGAAAGCACAAGAAATCTAAAATAGGTAGCTATATTAATATCACACAAAATAGATATTTTAAAAAAACAACAAAAAAACTTATTAGAGGGAAGGCTTTTTGTGCAGCTCAGGGTTTAATGGTTGACCTTATAGGTACTTCTGACTCTTCCGAGACCCAGTGGATCTGTGTTGTGTAGAATCTCTGATCTGGGCCTGAGTTTTTTCATCAAACTGTGCCCCATGCAATTCTGCATTCCCAACTAGTCTCCTCTGAGTGGTCCTGTGCTGATTGGGGGGTGGGTTGGCTGTCCTTGCTGTGTCCCAGTATTCCCCTGGTGGGCCTGTCTCCCCAACCACCTATGCTGCAAATACTTCCCATGGGATAGGCCATGTGCTGGTCCCTTGTGATGACTCACCGGCCTCTGAATGGCTCCCTTTATTCAGTTGTTCTGGCTGCCAAGGCCCTCTTCTCTCTTGCTGTCTCCAAGTGACTCCATCTGAAGGGTGCAGCTGTGGCTTCTGCCGGCTCCTGCTCCATGCGCTCGAGCCTTAAAGCAGCTGCTGCCCAAAATGCTCAAAGCAGCTTTTTCTTTCTCTCATCATAGTTTCTCCTGCCTTCATGAACTCCATAGGTCTCTCCTCCTCTTTCCCTGAGCTGCAGCGACCCCAGCTTGGCTGTTGTTACATTTTTATAGCTGTAAATTGTTTGATTTGTGTGAGAGAGTGACGCTGTGGACCATCTATTCTGCCATCTTCTGCCACCATTGTTTTAAATAACTAATATCTTTTTTCATTCTGTTCATTCCCTCATTCTGTTTTATACTGTCATCATTCTGGAAATAAAAATTATTATCATGTAAATAGTATTTTTGTTGTATTTAAAAAAACAGAAAGTCACTCATTTTATATTAATTTAAAATTTAATGTAATCCTCCACCCCCTAAAATGTCAAGCAGCTTTTACCAGAAAGTGCTGACTAAGTTGATTATTAAGTTCACTTAGAAAAACGAGCAAATAAGTATGTGCAAAGAGACACTTGAAAATGTAGAGCAGTGGGGACACCATGGTCCCTAAACAGACATGAAAACTTTGCAAAGTACAGTTGAACAGACTTCCAACACAAGTTTTGTAAATAGAAACACATACGTATGGAAACACGATGTAAGATAAATAAGGAATCTCATTTCATTGATGAAAAGATGGACTTTTAAAATTTATTCAGATAACTGAATGGTAATTACAGAAAAGATAAAATTGTATCTGTTCTTTATGTTTGACACAGAATAAACTCTAATTACAGCAGAGGTCTAGTGTTATAAAGTTAAAGAGTAAAATGTCTGTGATTTTTTTTGGATTTTTTGGTCTGGGAAACAATCTTAACCAAGACTAAATATCCAAAAGAACTACAGACAAAGATTGATAAACTCAATTATTCAAAATTAAGTTTAGATAGCTTGTATGGCAAAATAGTATTAAAAGAAAGACCAAGTAACTAACTGAAAAATGTTTAATTACTGAACATGTGCGCGCGCGCGCGCACACACACACACACACACACACACACACACACACACACACACACACACACACACACACACACACACACACACGGTCGAGCCACCATCACACAGTCAGGCTGGATGAGGAGAAAGGAGCGTGTTCCTCCAGCCCAAAGCTCAGCTGAACGGGTCCCTGTGAGGGGGATGAGGTGGCTCTGCCCTGCACGGATCCCCACCCACCCCTTCAGGGCTGGTGTGCTCCATCACCAGATTAACCCACCCTGGTAAACATGCCCTGGGTTGCCAAGGGATGTTTGAGTTCCTTATATATTCTGGATATTAATCCTTTGTCAGATGTATATTTTGCAAATATTTTCTCCCACTCTGTTGGTTGTCTTTTAACTCTGTTAATTGTTTCTTTTGCTGTGCAGAAGCTTTTAGTTGGATATAATCCCATTTGTTTATTTTTCCTTTGGTTGCCTGTGCTTTTGGGGTCGTATTCATGAAGTCTGTGTCCAGTCCTATTTCCTGAACTGATTCTCCGATGTTTTCGTTAAGAAGTTTTATTGTTTCAGGGTGTATATTTAAATCTTTAATCCATTTTGAGTTGATTTTAGTATATGGTGAGAGGTATGGGTCTAGTTTCATTCTCTTGCATATGGATATCCAGTTATCCCAGCACCATTTACTGAAGAGGCAGTCCCTTCCCCAGTGAATAGGCTTGGTGCCTTGGTCAAAGTTCAGATGGCAGTGAGTGTGTGCGTTGATTTCTGGATTCTCTATTCTATTCTATTGATCAATGTGTCTGTTTTTATGCCAGTACCATACTGTTTTGGTTATTATAGCTTTGTAGTATAGCTTAAAGTGAGGTAGTGTTATGCCTCCAGCTTTATTTTTTTTGCTCAGCATTGCTTTGGCTATGCATGGTCTTTTCTTATTCCATATAAATGTCTGGATAGTTCTTTCCATTCCTGAGAAAAATGTCTTTGGAATTTTGATGGGGATTGCATTGAATTTGTATATCACTTTGGGTAGTATGGACATTTTCACTATGTTGATTCTTCCAGTCCAAGAGCATGGGATATCTTTCCATCTTCTTGTATCCTCTCTAATTTCTCTCAGTACTGGTTTGTAGTTCTCATGATAGAGATTTTTCACATCCTTGGTTAACTCAATTCCTAAGTATTTTATTTTTTTGGTGGCTATTGTAAATGGGCAGGCTTTCTTGATTTCTCATTCTGCATGTTCACTATTGGAGAAAAGAAATGCTACTGATTTTTGTGTGTTGATTTTGTATCCTGCTACTGCGCTGAAATCATTTATCAATTCCAACAGTTTTTTTGTAGAGGTTTTAGGCTCTTCGATATATAGGATCATGTCATCTGCAAACAGGGACAGTTTGACTTCATCTTTTCCAATCTGGATGCCCTTTATTTCCTTCTCTTCTCTGATTGCTCTGGCTAGTACTTCCAACACTATGTTGAATAGGAGTGGTGAGAGTGGGCATCCTTGTCTAGTTCCTGTTCTTAAAGGAAAAGCTTTCAGCTTTTCCCCATTCAGGATGATATTGGCAGTGGGTTTATCATATATGGCTTTAATTATGTTGAGATACTTTCCCTCTGTATCTAACTTATAGAGGGTCTTTGTCATGAATGAGTGCTGAATTTTATCAAATGCTTTTTCAGCATCTATAGAGATGATATGGTCCTTGTGTTTTACTTTATTAATATGGTGTATCACATTTATTGATTTGCGTATGTTGAACCAACCTTGCATCCCTGGGATGAATCCCACTTGATCGTGGTGAATAATTTTACGTATGTGTTGCTGTATTCTGTTTGCTAGTATTTTAGTGAGGATTTTTGCATCTATATCATCAAGGATATCAGCTTCTAGTTTTCTTTTTTGGTTATAACTTTACCTGGTTTTGGTATCAGGATGATGTTTGCTTCATAGAATGAGTTTGGGAGATTTGTGTCCGTTTCAATCTTTTGGAATAGTTTGTAAAGAATCGGTGTCAATTCCTCCTTGAATGTTTGGTAAAATTCTGCTGTGAATCCATCTGGTCCTGGGCTTTTCTTTGTTGGGAGCCTTCTGATAACAGCTTCAATCTCCTTTATTGTTATTGGTCTCTTCAAATTTTCTACGTCTTCATGGTTCAGTTTTGGGAGCTTGTGTGTGTCCAGAAATTTATCCATTTCCTCCAGATTTTTAAATTTGTTGGCGTATAGTTGTTTATAGTAGTCTCAAATGATTCCTTGTATTTCAGATGAATCAGTTGTAATATCGCCTTTTTCATTTCTAATTTTTGTTATTTGAATCTTCTCTCTTTTTTTTTGTTAGCCATGCTAATGGTTTGTCAATTTTGTTTATGTTTTCAAAAAACCAACATTTTGATTCATTAATCTTTTGTATTGTTCTTTGTGTTTCAATTTCATTCAGTTCTGCTCTGATCTTAATGATTTCTTTCCGTCTGCTAACTTTAGGTTTGGATTGTTCTTGTTTCTCTAGTTCTTTAAGGTGACTGTTAGGTTGTTCACTTGCCATCTTTCCATTCTTCTGAGGTGAGCATTTAATGCAATAAATTTCCCCCTTAATACTGCTTTTGCAGTATCCCACAGGTTTTGGTATGATGCATCATTGTTTTCAGTAGTTTCAATAATTTTTTTGATTTCCTGCTTGATTTCTTCTTGGACCCATATGTCATTAAGTAGAATGCTGTTTAATTTCCATGTGTTTGTATAGTTTCCAGAGTTTCGTTTGTTATTAATTTCTAGTTTTAATCCATTGTGGTCTGAGAAGATACATGGGATAATTCCAATTTTTTTGAATTTATTGAGACTTGATTTGTGACCTAATATGTGATCTATCCTGGAGAATGATCCATGTGCTGATGAGAAGAATGAATATTCTGAGGTTGTTGGATGGAATATTCTGAAGATATCTGCCAATTCCATTGGTCTAGAGTATTGTTTAGATCTTGTGTTTCTCTACTGATTCTTTGCCCAGATGATCTGTCTAATATTGACAGTGGGGTGTTCAGGTCCCCTGCTATTATGGTATTAGTGTCTATTTCCTTCTTTAGGTCTAATAGAGTTTGTTTTATAAATCTGGCTGCTCCAACATTGGGTGCATACATATTTATGATTGTTATGTCTTCTTGATGGATCAGTCCTTTTATCATTAAGTAGTGTCCCTCATTGTCTCTTTTTATGGTTTTTAGTTTAAAGTCTATTTTGTCAGATATAAGAATAGCTACTCCAGCTCGTTTTTCTTTTCTGTTTCCATGGTAAATCTTTTTCCATCCTTTCACTCTTAGTCTATGTGAATCTTTATGGGTGAGGTGGGTCTCTTGTAGGCAGCATATAGTTGGGTCCTGCTTTTTAATCCAGACAGCCAGTCTGTGTCTTTTGATTGGGGAATTAAGCATTTACATTAAGAGTTGTTATTGAAAGGTGTTGATTTATTCCTAGCATTTTATTGTTTGTTTGGTTGTCTTAGGTGTCTTTTGTTCCTTGCTTTCTGATTTACTGTTTGGTTTCTGTGTTTGTTGGTTCCTTAGGTTGTAGATAGTCTTTTTGTTTGTTTGTTTTCTCTTCATGAATGCCATTTTTATTATTCTAGTGGGTTTTGATTTTTCTTGGGTTTTTATGGCAGTGGTAGTTATTTTTCAGGAACCAAACCCAGTACTCCCTTGAGGATTTCTTGTAAGGGTGGTCGTGTGGTAGTGAACTCCCGCAGTTTTTGTTTGTCTGAGAAATATACTATTGCCCTTCATTTCGGAAGGATAGCCTTGCAGGGTAGAGTATTCTTGGCTGGCAATCTTTGTCTTTTAGTATTTTGAATATATCATCCCATTCCTTTCTAGCTTTTAGGGTTTGTGATGAAAAGTCTGATGTTAGCCTGATTGGGGCTCCCTTATAGGTGATTTGATGCTTCTCTCTTGCAGATTTTAAGATTCTCTCTTTGTCTCTGAGTTTTGTCAATTTGACTATAACATGTCTTGGAGAGGGCCTTTTTGGGTTGAATACGTTTGGAGATCGTTGAGCTTCCTGGATCTGAAGATCTGTGATTTTTCCTATACCTGGGAAGTTTTCTGCCACTACTTTGTTGAATATGTTTTCAATGCAATCTCCATTTTCCTCCCCTTCTGGGATACCCATGACTTGGATATTTGAGCATTTAAGGTTGTCTGATATCTCTCTCAGATTTTCTTCAATGTCTTTGATGCTTTTTACTTTTTTTGTGTGTGTCTGCTTGTGCTTATTTCAAACAGCCCATCTTCAAGTTCAGAGGTTCTCTCTTCAACTTCGACAATCCTGCTGGTTAAACTCTCCGTTGTGTTTTTATTTCGCTGAATAACTTCTTCAGTTCAGCAAGTTCTGCTACATTTTTTTTCAGGACATTGATTTCCTTGTACATTTCCTCTTTCAGGTCCTGTATACTTTTCCTCATTCCATCATGATGTCTAGCTGAGTTTTCTTGTATCTCATTCAGTTTCCTTAGAATTATCACTCGAGGGCCGAGCCCGTGGTGCACTCAGGAGAGTGCAGCACTGGGAGTGCGGCGACATTCCCGCCGCAGGTTCGGATCCTATATAGGAATGGCTGGTGCACTCACTGGCTGAGTGCCGGTCATGAAAAAGACAAAAAAAAAAAAAAAAAAAAAAGAATTATCACTCGAAATTCCTTCTCAGTCATTTCAAGGGCTTCTTGTTCTATAAGATCTAGAGTTAGAGATTTATTAACTTTTGGTGGTGTACTTTCTTGATTTTTTGTATTTCTGGTATCTTTTTTTTTTATGTTTATTCATTGTGGCAGGGGGTTTCACAGTCCACCGGTTTGAGACTATTGACTAAATAAGATGTTGCTGTGGTTGCCAATTTGGTATGGCTACCTCCGTGACTGCTCAGTTGGCCTCTAGTGCCTTGTGTGTGTGGTTGCCTCGGGTCTTGGGCCTCTCCAGGGAGCCACCTCTCTGGTCAGCTTGGACTCTGCTGGGCTGCTGGATCATGGGGTGGTACCGCAGGGTGAGTGGTCTCTGCTGAGCTTCCACTTCCTGTGCAGGACTTCTCCCTGTTCCATGCGCTCTGGCCGGGACTGTTGGATCACGCAGTGGTGACCCCACAGGGTGTGTGGTTTCTGTCCAGTCTCCGCCTCCCTAGCCAGGCATCTCCCCCCTCTGTGCACACTGGGCTGGGCTGGGACGTGTCTTCTGCAGCCCTCATCTCTCAGCTGGGCCTTCAAGAACCTGCTCAGCACCGCCTTGCCCAGGAAGTCTACCAGGTTTCTGCTAGGTGCAGACGACTGGTCACTCTGGGTGCCTTTGTAGCACTGTGTAGATCTTTCTAGGGACTTATCACCTTCCTCCTGATATTGCAGTTATTTGTGTACTTGTCTTATCTCCCACACCAGAGTGTGAGCTCCTCGGGGGAGGAGCCTGCAGCACACGGTTCACCTTTGAATCCCCCCGGCATGGACTGAGTCCGGTGCCCACCTGCAGTCAGCTCTCCGGCAGGTTCAAGCAAACTCGGGAACTCTCCGACCACACTATTCCTAACCAGAAATCAGTTAGGCATTTTTCCAAACTGATGGCTGCAGAGATGGTATCTGCCTCCCGGTAACAGGAAGTTTACTGGGGGCCAGAGCCCAGGATGCGGTGGAGTGACAGCCACCCCATTCCATATTTACTTGCCCTCCCGATGCTGGCTGGGGACACCCCATGCCACCAGTCCCACCAGAGAACCGCAGAAGGAGTGGGAGGGGAGGCCGGCCCACAGGCCCAGGGAAGCCCCACGCTAGGGCAAGCAAGTGGAAGGCTCATTGAGGAGCCGAGCCAGGTGAGGAGGACAGGCTTGGCCAAGCCGGTCTGGAGCTGCCACCACCTGAGAAAATGGAGGCAGCCCTGGGTCCGGTGAGTGGCCTGGTGGGGCAGGCAGAAGCCGGGCAGGCATCCGCCCCCCGATCAGGGCTGGGCCAGGGGTCACTCACAGGGCTGTGCCGGGTTGGGCGGCTCCCTCTCTGCCTCTGTGTCATCACCGTCCCCATTCTCGGCCGCCGCCACCTTGGGCTGCTCACTTGGTCCCGCGGTGCAGCTCGGGTGCTCTCAGGAATCTTCTTTTATGCCAGCCTGAAATCTCGAATCCTGAATAGGGCAGCTGGCCACCTTCAGTGCGGCCCCAGCCTCTGGGATCCTGGCAGTGTCAACAGCAGCCCCGATGCCGTGTTCCCTGTTTAGAGACTCACTTTTGCAGCTAAGAAACAGTTCTTTTCCTGCTCCATACTTCAAAGCTGTTGCCTGTGAATGAGGCAGCCTCTCCTGCCAAGGGCAAAGTGGTGGTCAGCCCCCACGACCAGCCACCAGCAGCGGTCCTCCCTTAAGAGACGGCAAGAGGAAGGTCCACATGTTTCCCGGCTGCCTAAGGCCCAGTGGCCAACTTTTCCACCTCAGCTACTCTGTGCCAACCGCCGTAGCCACCGCCATCTTCTAGTTCAAAAAAATTTTAATAGCCACATTAGTTTTGATGTTTTAAAGAGACTTCTCCAACTAAGAGACTACAACTACACATTGAGGGAGAAAAAAGCCACCTCAGATTGTTATGTGATTCAGCAGTTCTGACAGTGCATGACAGTGATCAGTGATTCAAAGGTTCTGAGAATGTGTGACAGTGATCAGTGATTCAGAGGTTCTGACCGTGCGAGACGGTGATCAGTGATTCAGCAGTTCTGACAGTGCATGACAGTGATCTGTGATTCAGAGGTTCTGACTGTGCGTGACAGTGATCAGTGATTCAGAGGTTCTGACTGTGCGTGACAGTGATTCAGAGGTTCTGACAGTGCATGACAGTGATCAGTGATTCACAGGTTCTGACTGTGCATGACAGTGATCAGTGATTCACAGGTTCTGACTGTGCGTGACAGTGATTCAGAGGTTCTGACAGTGCATGACAGTGATCAGTAATTCAGAGGTTCTGACAGTATGTGACAGTGATCAGTGATTCAGAGGTTCTGACAGTGCATGACAGTGTCAGGTGGATTCTGACAGTGCAGCTTGGGTCCCGCTCAGATGTTTCTTTCCCTGGTGAGGGTTGGAAGCAATTGCTTTTTTTCTGTTGGTGAAAGTCCCTGAATTTCTGGTTTTCTCTGTTCTCTTTCAATCATGCTTGCAATTTGGACAATTCTTTCCTCAAGTCATCTCTTTCTTATGTTACCATTTGAAATTCTGCCCATGGTCTGTGTTTGAATCTCTTTCATTGTCTGCCCCCAGGTGCCTCCAGGGATAGCTCTGTCAGATGGGTTCCTGCTGCGTGACATTGACTGCCACCTGCTCAACATCCACGCACAGGTTCCTCCCTGCCTGCTCATTGTCATGAACCCAAGTCCACATACTCCGCTTTTTCCTGTCTGCAACATCCCACTTCTGGTATCAATTTCTGCATAAGTCAGGATGGGCTTCAGTAGTAAATCACCCACACCCAGTGGCTGAAGACAGAAGCCCACTGCTTGCTCTTCCCACCTGGCTGTTGGGGTCAGGAAGTAGGGGCCTCTGCTCACTGAGTCATTAAGGAACCCAGAGTCCTGGGGCAGCCACCATTCCATGACTGGTTGGTAGCCATGCCAGAAAGGAGAGCACTCAGGAGGTTTCAAACTGACCTGAAGATTCCCAAGCCATTGGACAGAACTTGTCACAGTGCCCAGCTTATGCCAGGGAGCTGCAGCCCTACCACGTGCCCAGGAGGAAAAGGACACAGCACTAAGAGCAGCCACAAGGGGTTTTAGCAGATGGGGCAGATGGAAGGACTGAGAACCCCTAATAGAAACCGTAGCTAGACACAGCCCTAATACCCAGATCGCTCCTTAAGAACACATCTCTCACTGTGTAAAGGTGAAATTTTATCTTTATCTTAAATGAGTTTCAAGCAGTTTAGCTTGGGCTCAACACATCAGTCTTCACATCATCTTGCTTGCTGTGCATGGGGTGGCCCCGGGCCACAAGATGATCCATTCTCTCTGGGAACGTGTCTTTATTCTCTAGAGTAAGTCTCGGCCACTCAAGACAGTTGTGGGGCTGGCTATTGAGCAAAGCATGCTTAGAGTCCCATTTCCTCCCAAGCTAACCCTCTGTGCAAGCTCTATCAATTCTTCCCAGAAGACTCCCCTCCAGCCCATTCCCCCACTGACGTGCACAGCGTGACAGCCGGCATCGGTCCTCTGCTACCCCAACCACACCGCACTCTTAGCTGCTTTACTTCGGTTCCTAGCAGACCTTGGCTCTTTAAGGCATTTTATTTATACTTCTCTGATGCTCATTTTCCCCCATGGTCCTGGCATAGTTTCTTGCACAAAGTTGACAGTCAGTAAATAACTAATGATTTCATGTAAGTATTCCCACCACTGTTTGAAAATGGGACAAAGTCACATAGAGGGCAGTCCATTGCCTAGAAATGAATTCTGCACCCCTGCGAATAAGATAAGATTTCCTCATGATGTGGAATCAGATTGGAGCAGGGTACACAGAGCTATGACATTAGTCCATGAACCTGGAGGTCTGGACCATCAGTGAGGACCTGACACATGGTTATCAGAGGCGCGTCTTTCCTCCAACACTGGAATTCTCACAGGCAGCCTGGCGACAGCAAGACCAGCTTGAAAGGGAAAGTGGGCCAACCCAGGAGGGGCTGAATCTTTGATGCACTTAAGGACTCGGAGGTGTAGGAAGGACTTTGAACTCACTTGCTAATTTACAGAGAACTGAAAGTGGGGAGGAGGCTTGAAGCCATGTCTGACTCTGTGGAATGTCCCTGACACTCAGGACAGCCTGTGCACCAGGGGCCTCTTCATCTGCTTTCCAGTTACGCACCAGTCATTCCAAATTCACTGGGAGAACGTTTCTGACAGGGAAAGAGAAAGGTTTGTTAAAAGTCGAGTGACTAGTGTGCCTCGAATCGTATTTCCTGTGCTGACAGCATTAATATTTTTCTGAATTTGGACAGAAAAAGAGACATGATACAAAAAAAGCAAATTGCTTTGATTTCCTTGCATAATATTTTCTCCCTTCCTTCTCTATACAGAATTATCAGAATAGAGACAGACGATACAGACGTAAACAGGAAAGGTGGCAAAATAGAATATATGAGAAAGTTTTAAAGACACACCTGAAACATGAAAAAGATATTCAAAAAGATGTGGAGAACATATTCTAAAACAAAAATTTAGGGTAGAAATGGGAAAGGAAATAGGTTGACATTTGATTTTGGATGAAACAGTTTTCTGGTCCTCATGGCACAGTCTCAGAAACGTGCAGGGCGACGTTGACTTCAGGTCTCGGCGCGCTCCCTGTGTGTGGCCACCCGAGATTTCACGGATATCAGCGATATACATAATTTTCATTCTGCTTTCTGCTATAAACCTACGCCGCCTTCCACTGAAGGAACTTTGGCTCAAACCCTCCTCCTCCTCCGCACGGGACCCAGGGTCTCCCGACGTGCCCGCAGCTTCCCAGCGACAGTTGGTGGCAGGGACACAGCCCTGCACCAGAGCTTGCCCTCAGCCTTTTTCACGTCGTCACTACTGAGAGCTGGCGACATCCACAGGTGCGCCTGCCAGGGTCCCGCCCCTAGTGCCCGGCCCACCTGAGTGGCCTCGGCCGATCTTCCATCCCTGTGTCCATGTCCTGAGGGACAGGTCACCCCCAGACCCGGCCCGTGCGTGTGGGCAGAGGGCAGAGGACCGCTGATGGCCTGGGCGTCACTACGCGAGCCCTCAGCTCACATCAGACACCACTCAGTCCAGGGGCATCTCCTTTTTCCAAACTGTCCATGCCCTGGGCTTCTTCGATGACTCCCTCACCACAAAGCAGGCTCCTAGCACACCATGGGTGTCACCTGCTCAGGGTCTCAACCTCACATGCGGGGTCACCAAAGGTGAGTGGCTGCCCGTGTGGAGATGCTCGGCCCTCAGGGGGTGAATCTGCCCAAACACAAGGTGCCTGCGCGGGCTCGGGCTCTGCACCTGTCCTGGGCACTTGGCACATCAGGGAAAGGCCTTCGTGCTGAGGGCGAATCGCTGGACAGCGAAGACGCCGGCTTCCTTTTTTTTTCTTTTTTTTTCTTTTTTAAGCTTTTTTATTCCCTCTCTCTTTGCCCATGGATTCCCAGTGAAGCTGCCCCGACTTCTCAAATTCTCCCAGATTTCTCCTCTTCTGTGTAATGAGGAGAACACACAGACTCCCCTTGGGATGACCATAACCACCCGAAAGGTCTTCCCACAAGGACTGTGGGACTGTGGTGTGGCCAAACTCCAGGTGTGGGGGACAGTGACCCCACTTCATAACTGCCCTGGGCAGGCCCAGACATCCCGGCCAGATGGACCCCTGTGGTTTCCAAGACCAGCCAGTGCAGTGATCCGGTCTTGGTTGGCTTCTGCTTGCTGTTTCCAGGACACATCGCTTTAAATTCTCCCCAAAACACAGAACCCGTGTGAAAGAATGAACAGAATCCAAAACCCGCTGCAGTGTAGACAGCCAGGCACTGAGGACAGGGCGGGCGCTGCAGGAGGCCGGTCCACCCCACACCAGCCGCATCTAGTTTCCACACGTCACTGGAAGCTCCTGTACTTTCCTCCATCCATTTAGTAAAGCAAAATTTATGCAGCAATTAGGGTAAAAGATTAAATTTTTCTAAAATAAATGGGAAAGTTCTTGCCCATGAGGAACACTGTGAGTTCTAAAAATGCAATTTGCAAATCAGCTTGATGCCTGGAGTGAAATGACAGCACGGTGGGGCTCCCCTCTGAGTGCTTATTTTAAACATGGCTCTGTGGATGTCACCGTCGATGTCACCGCTGTGCTCTCTGGTGTCCCACAATGAGATGAAGAGGCTCTGCAACCTGCTGGGGGGGCCCCAGTCGAAAACGGCCATCAGCACAACAGGTGTCTTTATTCACACTGAGGCACGTTGTCCATGTTCTTTGACTTTCAAATATTGATTAGATTTCTATAAAAAATGTTCATTCCAACTGAGAGCATGTTTTGTGGCTTCTGCCCCGTGAAGAGCTGGGTGAGGGCAGGGGTGATGCAGGATCTAGACCTGGGCAGAGGTCTGCGTCTCCCCTGGCCGCGTGGTGAGTGTGGGCTTGGCGCCGTGCACACTAGACTCTTCTGAAGCTCAGGAGGTTTCACCTCTACTCTCCTTTCAGAATCCGGTCACAGTTCGACTTCAGTTATGATGCTGGATATTAACAATGCGAGTGACTGCAGGTGGCCGGAGTGAGTATCTGTCCATGGCCAGCTCCAGTGCCAGGCCTACCTGTCAGGTTGTCAATGGGCCCAGCTGCCCTCAGCCTGGCTGTCTCTCTTTTCCTCCCGGCACCTTGGTTCTGGCTCTGGTCCTCGGCTTTTCCAAACCCTTATCTCAGCTTTGCACTTCCCAGGAACACTATGGCATGATCCAAGATGAACAGAAGGAGGCCCAGGGAAGTGGGTCCCTGGGGCACAGAACATCTGTCCAGAGTCCAGCCTGTTCAGCCATGGCAGGTGCTGCAGAGGCTTCTGTGACAGATGGAGCACTGGGTTGGAGCTTCTGATGATGTTTAACAGAAGACTGTCTACCTGGTTTGTGTGAGGACCCCAGCCAGGGTCGTGCCAGCGTTCCTGAAGGTAGAAGACCTCCAGGAGAGCACGTGTGTCCCTGATGCTGAGCACATGGTTTAACACATGTGAATGGCAGCTGTGACCACCCTGCAATATGTGGAGAAGTTCGTGGGGAAAGCTGTGATCAGCCCCAAGGACAAACCAGATAGAATCACAAATTCACAAACATTCTGGCCAAGTTGACAGATGGTAAGTGGATCTATATGGGGGTCTATGATGCGTAGGTAGGTATATGGATAGACAGACACAGAGTTAAATAGCTAGAGATGATAGACATGATAGATGTATAGATGGACGATTGTTGGGCTCATATGCAATTCAGTAATGCCAAAATGGCAATTTAGGCAAGGCCCTCCCCATGAGGCCACCTAAAGATGGCACCGAGAGGAAGCAAGGTGTGAGGGGACAGCTGGGTTCCACATTTTGTTTTTGTTTAATTCCATTGGCAGCCCTGGTTTTCCGCGCTCATGATCAAGGCATGATGTTTAAACTCAGGTTGACCAAAAATCATTCTAAGAAACTTGTATGTAGGGACTCTTGTGAGCGATAACTAACCAGCAAAGTGTTTAAGCATGTGTGCTGTGTGCCGAGCGCTACCCTCTGCAAACAGGTGAGCGTTTACTCAGAAAACCCACAGCTCACACGCATCTCCCCCTGAGTCCTTCCTAATTAATCTCCAATTGTCTCACCTCTCCAAAGGTGTGGACACTTTCAAATTGGGCTGTGGTCCAATAAAGCAAAGTGTGAAAAGAAGATTCCTTTAATCCTTTTTACAGTTGTATTTATTTCCCAGCAGAGCAAATTTAAATCTTTATCTTTTCCTTAATTATTTGTTTAAAGTGAGAGCTTTAATGATCATGGAAACCCAGTCTCAGAAGAAACCTTACACACGAGAATGCGTTCGCGCTGTGACACGTCTCAGCATTTTCTCTGAGAACATAAGAGCTTCTGCGGACACGTCAACTATCTCGGCGTGTATTTTCCCCTTGAGACGACCCACACACTCAAATAAGTAGCATGCAGGAAAATCTCAGTGTATGCAGTCTTGTTTTTCTGCTTTTGCTTATATTATCTCAGATTCCAAGGAAGCATTACACAGATGCCTCCTCTGTCCTTGCCCCCTCTGTGGACGGTCTCACCTGTGCCTGGCAGATGAGCTCAGCAGGTGGCCCTGCCCCGGGGCAGCCTGGGGGCCACTCAGTTTCCCCCTGGAGCAGGAGTTCAGGCCGCCGTCCACAGCTTCCACGTGAGAAAGCAGGGGCTTCCATCCCAACCCCTTCTCAGCTGCTGCCTCTGAAAGCATCCTGAACCTGGGAGGAGGGACAGTTGTGTGACCCCAGGTGCCCCAAGGCCAGGACTGAGAGCACTGGGGCTCCTGAGACTCACAATCTCTTGTAACCCAATTCTGTGGCTTTGTGAAGCCACAGCAGCTCCTCCAGCCCCAGAAGCACAAACCTGCAGCATTGATAGCACAAAAATCACAGGAGAAAGCCTAGGACACTGTGCCCCACACCGTGTCCCTCGGCTTCCTTGGCCCACACTTTTAAAGAATAAGTTCAGGACTAGAAAGGAGTGAGATCTCCTCTTGGTTGGGCAGAAGTGACCATGGGAAGAGCACCCCGAAAGGACCGGGAGTTGCTCCAGGTGAGGGGACACGGGAGCCCTGGAGGAGGTGAGGGGCTGCAGCCTGGGCAGGCGAGGCCAGCCACTTGGGCTGTGTGGCTGGACAGAGGCTCCACACCGTCTGTATCTAGAGCATTTTCCTCAAATCCCATTCCCCTCTCCCTCCAGAACTCACCTGGCCTCGTCCATGCCAAATGGAAAAGACCACAGGACAAGATGAGTAAATGAGAGGAGACTCAGCTGCGGAGAGGGCTGGGCACTGGTGTTGTGCACGGCAGCCCGTCTCAAAGGAAAGCAGAAACTGGGTTTGTTTAAACTTTGAAGCGTCCTCTAGTGGATCAGCGTCACATCTGTAACTGAGACAGGACAGGGCTCGGCCTGTGAACCAGACCGACTCCATTTTCCCTGCAGAGGACACTTTGTCACTTTTCCACTCCACAGTCATGAGACCCCCAGGGCACACGATTACCCCATGGCCTGCCCTGATAAAATAGACTGAGACAAGAGGGGAACAGATATTCACTGAGTTGCAAACCCCTCCCCAAGGCTTGTTTTTTGCAATGTAAAAGTTAAGTTATAAATTAACCTTAAGACCCCTTTAGGAATTCCTGTGTGCACACAGAGCTTCAAGGTGCCTGCTACAATGACCCTCCTGGGGTGAGAATGATGAACCCCACCATCCTGGACCTACTGAGCAGGTACAAGGGCCAAAGCCCTAACTGAACGTGTGTCACGACGCAGCCAGGAAGGACAGAATGGTCACCTCCTGTGACGCTGGCCTGCACCCCTTCACTCCCTTCCCTGTAAAGGACCCTGAACAGCTCCTTTCGAGGGGCTACCTTTCCTTTAGCCACTCCCCATGCATGAGTCTATCTCCCCCTTTTATAAAGTCTTGTTTGCTTTACTGCCGGGTGCATCGTTCATTTCTAAGATTGTGGGACCCAAGAGCCTTGTTCAGTGACGTAATCATCATCCATCTCCGTCGTGCTCTTTTTATTTTCTCTTTTGCTGGAAAATAATCCATTTGCTCCTTGGGATTATCACCACGATTTCCCTTTGTCCACGAGGGCTCTGCATGTGCCACCGTCTGGAGTGGCTGCCCGTGCGGTGGACGGTCAGAGGGCTGTGGGGGGTCTGTGCCCACAATGGGTGCAACACAGCCTGAGTCTTGACCTCCTGAGGGCACTTGGGTCCCAGGGGCTGGGGGTGGGTGGTGGGGGATGTTGGTCAGAGGATACAAAGCTCCAGTTAGATGGGAGGAGCAAGTCTGAAAGGGACCTTAGCCAGAAAAACAGCCATCTGTGGGGTAACCAAGTCCAAGCAGAAGTTTCATCAGCCCTGAACTTGGGAACTGATAACCATCAGCTCCTGGAGGTTGGCAGCAGAACCGAGAGACCGCCTGGAGATGAAGCACGGCCTCGTGTGCTGACTTACTTCAGAGGTTGCGCACCTGCAATTCAGGACTGAAACTAAGTTTCTCGTTTTTCTTGCCTCTCTAATCAGCTGCAAACAAGAGGAGGTATAGAGAGAGGCGGACAGCCGAGCGGGTTGTAAACTCCCCCTCTTACTTAAAGGAAAACGGTATCCGCATTAATTAGGAATCCAAGTCAGGTGTTTTTATGATGTTTGACTGAGGCTGTTATCCCCGAGCTCTCCCTAGGAGATAAGGATTCTGACCCTGAAGTAACATCAGGGACTTGAAGCTACCACAGACTCCGTGACGCTGAAGTTCCCAGCCCATCATGGACCCTGACACCTGACTCAGACCATCTGCTGCTCCTGACTCCCCCCTTTTTTCAGGACAAAGACCCTAACCTCATCTTCCCACCTCTTCCCCTTTATAGCCCCAGAAGAGGCATCAGAAGGTGGGGTGATTTTAGCATGGTCATCCCCCAGGTGCTGGTTATCTGAATAAACCTTCTTTTTAAAAAAATTTATTTTATTTATTGAATCAAAATCGATTATACATATTTTGGGGGTTGAACATTGAGATATGTTGATTAAATCAATATTACTAACATATATATTGTTACAAATTGTAATTATTCTTTATGCCCCTTGTCCAATCTCTCCCCTTCCCCCATTTCCTCCCCCTCCCCCCTCTAATCACCCTAGATTTCTTCTCTCCTTCTGAAAGAATAATGGTTACTTTGTTAACTTGTTGCCTAGATGATCTGTCCAATGCTGAGAGGTGTGATCAGGTCCCCCAATATTATCATAGAGCAGATGCTTCTTCTGTCACTCTGAAATGGGCTTTGTGGAGAGAGACATCCTCTTCTTTTCTTTGTCTCTGCTGGTGACCCTTCTTGTGTGAATGCACTCCAGTGGTTGACAGACCATCTGCGTGGTGGCTGTGGTGTCTAGCCGCTTTTGCAGCAGCCATGGTTATTGTGGTGGCTGTGGTGGGCCGCCCACATGGAGGTGCTGTTTTTGGCATGCTCCTTGGCACTAGTAGTGTGCCTGGTTGTGGGGTGTGTTTGGTCCCCTTCTCCAAGCCTCTGGTCCCTGGACAGGCCCCAAGGGGCTGGCACCATGTGGGAGAGGGGTCCAGTCCCCTTCTCCATGCCCCAGGTCCTGGGGCGGGTCTCAAGGTACTGGTGCAGTGTGCCTGGTTGTGAGAGGAGGGTCCGGTCCCCTTCTCCGTACTTCAGGTACCCAGGTGGGCCCCGAGGTGCTGGTGTTTTGTGCCTGGTTGTGGGAGGGAGGTCCAGTCCCCTTCTCCTTGCCTCGGGTCCCTGGGTGGACCCTGAGGTACTGGCATGGTGTGCCTTGCTGTGGGAGGAAGGTCTGATTCCTGGCTCCATGCCTCGGGTCACTGGGTGGGACCCAAGGTGCTGGCATGTTGTGCCTGGTTGTGGGAGAGATATCTAGTCCCCTTCTCCATACCTTGGGCCCCTGGGCAGACCCTGAAGCACTGGCACGGTGTCCCTGGTTGTGGGAGTGAGGACCATTCCCCTTCTCCTTGCCTCGGGTCCCTGGGTGGGCTCCGAGTTGCTGGCTGGTTGTGCCTGGTTGTGGGAAAGAGGTCCAGTCCCCAACTCTATACCCCAGGTCCCTGGGTGGGCCCCAAGGCACTGGCTCAGAGTGCCTGGTTGTGGAAGAGAGGTCCAGTCCCCTTCTCCTTGCCTTGGGTCTCCAGGCAGGCCCCAAGGTGCTGGCAATGGTGTGCCTGGTTGTGGGAGGTGGGTCCAGTCCCCTTCTCCATGCCTTGTGTCCCTGGACAGGCTCTGAAGCTCTGGCATGGTGTGCCTGGTTGTGGGAGAGAGGACTGTTCCCCTTCTCCATACCCTGGGTCCCTGGGTAAGCCCCAAGGTGCTGAGTCAGTGTGCCTGGTTGTGGGAGAGAGGTCCGGTCCCCTTCTCCTTGCCTTGGGTCCCTGGGCAGGTCCCAAGGTGCTGGTGTGCTGTGCCTGGTTGTGGGAGGGGGTCCAGTCCCCTTCTCCATGCTTCAGGTCCCCAGGCTGGCCCCGAGGCACTGGTGCAGTTTGCCTGGATGTGGGAGTGAGGTCCGGTCCCCAGATCCAAGCCTCCAGTTCCCAGGCAGGCCCCAAGGTGCTGGTGGTGTGCCTGGCCCAGAGCTAATTTTTGTCCTTTCCTTCTAACATGGGAGAACTTCCTGTGGGAACCAGTACGTGGGCTGTGTGGTTGATTAAATTGCTACTTTGCTGCTGTTTCCCTAGGGCAGGCTTTTTGTGCAGCTCAGGGTTTAATGGTTGACCTTATAGGTACTTCCGACTCTTCTGAGACCCAGTGGATCTGGGTTGTGTAGAATCTCCGATCTGGGCCTGAGTTTTTTCATCAAACTGCACCCCATGCAATTCTGCATTCCCAACTAGTCTCTCTGAGTGGTCCTGTGCTGATTGGGGGGTGGGTTGGCTGTCCTTGCTGTGTCCCAGTGTTCCCCTGGTGGGCCTGTCTCCCCCACCACCTATGCTGCAAATACTTCCCATGGGATAGGCCATGTGCTGGTCCCTTGTGATGACTCACCGGCCTCTGAATGGCTCCCTTTATTCAGTTGTTCTGGCCGCCAAGGCCCTCTTCTCTCTTGCTGTCTCCAAGTGACTCCATCTAAAGGGCGCAGCTGTGGCTTCAGCCGGCTCCTGCTCCATGTGCTCAGCAGCTCCAGCCTTAAAGCAGCTATGGCCTGAAATGCTCAGAGCAGCTTTTTCTTTCTCTCATCCTGGCTTCTCCTGCCTTCATGAACTCCGTAGGTCTCTCCTCCTCTTCCCCTGAGCTCCAGTGGCCCTGGCTTGGCTGATGTTACATTTTTATAGTTGTAAATTTGGTTGATTTGTGGGAGAGAGTGACGCTGCAGACCGTCTATTCCGACATCTTGATTGTATCTCTCTGAATAAACCTTCTAATCCTTGCAGCAACTTCTGGACTTTCAAGTCATTTGTTTAATGGGAGAGGACAAGCCGAGCCTGGTCTGCTGGTAACAAGTTCAGATCAATTGCACAGCCTGGCGACCACAGTTAATAACAATGTACGTGTGCTCAGAAATGGCTAAGAGAGTAGATTTTAAGGAATCTTGCCACACAGGAAAATGATGCCTGTGTGAGGTATGCATCTGCAACTGGGCTATGTGTAGCCACTCCATGACATATACCCACATCAAAACATTATGTTATACACCATAAATACATTTGATTTTTGTTCATCAATTAGAAAAACAAAGAAGTAAAAGGACACAGTTCTGTATTTGGTGTCTTCTCTTTCTGCTCCTGATGGCAAGACCTCAGGAACCTGTGGACTTCAGTCTCCTCCATACCAGCCAGATATGGAGACGCATAAGATGCAGAAAAGCATTTCCAATCAAAAGCCTGTGAAGATGCGAGGTACTGATACCTGCTGCAGCGTCACCTGGCTCGGACAGAGGCACGGAGAAATGACAGGCGAAACAAGGAGAGAAGACAGCCCAGTATTTCAACATTGCCACCAGCTTTGCTGTGACAAACAAGAACCTGAGATGCCTGAAGATGTTGCTTTCCTCCCGCAGACACGTAAATCATCCCTAAGGCTGGCGACACATCCCGTCAGATCCATTCGTCAGTTTTATGCAAAGTGAATCTCTCACGACATGACTGTGTGTGGTGTGAATTATGCATGGAAGTTCATTATGCACGGAAGTTCATTATGCACAGCAGATCGTGACTCCTCAAACTTCACTTAGATTTCAGAAGTACTTCCAACTCTAAATGAAATAATAGCTGCCTGAATAATTAATAAACTCCATTAAGATCCTGACATCCACTTAACACCACAAGGACAGCATATGGCAACTTGTGGCTCCCACACAGGTTGCAAATGGTGGGGGACCTGAACATTTGTGGGGTCCCAGGCTCGCTGTAAAGCCAGCCATCAAATCAGCATGGGTGCCGCCCGCGTGTGATCGTGACGCTCATTAGAGAACGCCACATGTGAAGGGCGCAGACCCAGGCCTGTGTGCACCCACACTGTTCCCTTCAGCAGCCCCTGACTGACTGAATCTCTCCATAGAAGCAGGTTCTTTGAAACTCAATGCTCCATTAGAGGATCATTTACGTTGCTAATCCACTCAGGGACATTTTAAAAGGCTTTTCCCCTTAAGGAAGACAATCCTTTCTGCAGGGATAGATCAGGATGGCTGACATCCTCCAAAGGGGCTGAAAAGCTGTATTCCAGACGACGTGAGCATCAGGGACCCGTCTGTTTGCTCACACAATTGTGTTCACTGAGCCCCTGCACTCTTCCCTGCAGGAGTCTGAGTTCTCGTGGGAAAAGGAAGGAACAAGGCAGATACATACGATCCCTGCTTGCAGGCTTTATCATCCACAAGCAAATACTAACAGTGAGAATGAGACACACGCACACTTGGGGCAGTTCCAGGCGGTGGTGAGAGGCAGGAGAAACAGACCAAGGGCACAGGAGTCCACAGCCTCTCCCACTTCCTCAGACCCATGGCCTTTTACAGCATCTCAGCTGCTGCAGGGTCTGACCATCTCCAGACTCTGCCATGATGTCTGGACTCCGGGCACCCGCCACAGGGTGTGAGCTCCTGAGGGTCAGCTCTGGCTCATGCCCAGCCCCCCAGCCCCATCCAGCTCTGGGCCTCTGTCTGACCTTCTCACCCCACTGGGATCCTGTGGATACCTGACTCCATGCAGCTGTAGGAGAAGCTGTTCTCTCTTCTTCTCAGTCAGCTTCTCCATGCAAATCCTGACATTATCAAGGTCACCACCATCACCAGCATCGAGTTTGCAGATTAGAGTGTTTTTATATATATTTAATCTCCAGCTTCCTTTTACTTGTACACATATGTGTTTATACTGTGTCTATACTGTCCATTATAATAACAATTATCACTTTCAATATCATTTTGAAGGTTTGGGATTTCAAATAATACTCAGTACTTGCGAGGAGCAGTAGCCTGCATCAACGCACATGTAAATGTCTCAATGTGTATTTCAAAGATGTTTGCGTCACCTTCTGGTGGTGATAAGACAGTTTCTGAGGGTCTGTGGGACTCATTTCACATCTCTTATTTAGCTTCCCAAATTATGCAGCTTTCTTTGTCATTAAGAGACTTGAATTCATTTTTTGCATCATTAATTTAATACATTTTATTATAAGACAAATTCTGAAATGCTGCAAATAAGTCTGCTTGATCAGAGTAGAACCAAAAATTTGCCTTTCGCAACATGTACAAAGATTGCTGATTGTGTTAGTCCATTTTGTGTTGCTATAACAAATACCTGAGACTGGGTAATTTCTAAAGAACAGAGGTTTATTTGGCTCACGATTCTGGGACAGCTGCATCTGGCACAGGCCTCAGGCTGCTTCTACTCATGGCAGAAAGCAGCAGGCAGCTGGTGGGTGCAAGCAGATCACACAGCAAGAGGAAGAGGGGGGAAGGGGCAGGGTCTTTTAAACAACGAGCTCTCACATGAACTAACAGAGCAAGAACTCACTCATTAATCCCCCACCTAGGGAGAGCATTAATCCATTCATGAGGGATCTGCCCCCCTGGCCCAAACTGCCACACTAGAGATCAGATGTCCACATGAGTTTTGGCAGGGACAACACATCCAAACTCCATCACTGATATTTTATGTAAAATATTACCAAGTCCAAACTCAAACCCCACCACATTTCTGTATGCCATTTGCAAATAGACAACATTTCCTAGACAGAAAGAAGCCCTCGATGAAATCATATCCAAAGAGAGCCCTGCGCCCTGCGAGGACACGGTGCTGATGGCAGTTCCCGCGGAGGAGCTGGGCTCTTATGGGAGCAGCCACCTGAGCCATGCTGCACTGGCAATGATGTCCACACCAGCCGCTGTGTTCCCAAAAGAAGAGGAGCAAGTTCTGTGTTCCTGAAGGCAGTGTTAGAACGCTGAGCCTGTTAGCATGCTTAGACTTAGCAAAATTTGGTGTTAAATTATGTCAGCCAAACCCCATGAGCTGTTTGATAGACTTTTTAATAACACATTTCTTATGGAACCATAGAACTCTCAGAAGAAAGAAAGAAGGAGAAAAGAAGAAAAGAGCACAAGTCATAAGGTACCTTTTGAAGGACTTTCACAAAGTCATCAATGGCACATGTGTCGCTGTCATGGCAGGTCCCAATGTGTTTCAGCTTTGCTGGGTGTGTCTGCCCTGTGTCTTTCCTCTTCAGGGCCATGTCCTGTTGCTGAGATGTGTACCTTCTGTCTGTCACTGCTGGGGTGATGTGAAGGGGTCATGCGTGACTCTGGGTGGGGGACTAGAGGCCACCACGGTGGCCGGTGGCTATGCTTTCTCAGTGTTTATAAGAAGCGCCTTCTCTGAGCCAGGCTTGAAGGTGCTGCGACCACCCAGCACTGCACGATCACCCTCCCTGAGACCCCCAGCCAGGCCCAGTGCTGCCTGAGGGTCCAGGGTCTCCTGACAGCTCCATGCTCCTGAGCGCCGCCTGCGCATGTCCCCAGGGGGGCGGTGGGCCTCCCGCTCCTCCCTCCACCTTTTCTGCAATACGGGCAGGTGACGAGGGACAGGGCAGGGCGTGGAGCCCAGAGCCAGCCCTGCACCGCTGACCCCCACTCCCCAGGGAGAGCAGTTGGTCCCTCGCTCCTTTACACACAGGTCTCTGTGATGGCAGCTGGGTCTGTTGTCTTCACACCCTCAGCAGAGACCATCGAGAAAACCCTTAACTTTCGGATGAGGAGACTGAAGTCCAGAGAAGTCAGGTGATCTGCCCCAACTCTTCTCATGCTGTCCGTGGGTCCGTCGGCCTTTCCTTGTCAATATCATTTCACTGGGATGTGGCCATGCCATTCACTTCGGTCTTGTCTGAGGCTGTGGACAATGGAACTGAGTAGCAGTGACAGAGACTGTGTCACCCAGGAAGCCTGAAAGAGTCACTCTATGGCCCGTCATAGAAAAGTCTGCTGACTGCGATCTGACGGAGCAAACTGAATATTTCATCCATGCGTGTCTGTTACTAGTAATAGCGTCTCACTCTGTCTTTATTAGACAGCAAGATACAAAAAGGGGACACCAGAAATGTGAGATTTGGAACTAGGAACCTGTTTCCTCGTGTGACCACTCTCTCCTGCCAGATGTGTTTTCCCCGGAAACTGCAGATGCCTCTTCGTGGGAAGTGAAATCAAGGCACCCCCCGCTCCACCCAACACAGACTGTCCACTGTCCCCACCCAACATGAACCGTCCACCGTCCCCACCCAACACAGACTGTCCACTGTCCCTACCAAACACAGACCATCCACTGTCCTCACCCAACACAAACTGTCCACTGTCCCCACCCAACATGAACCGTCCTCTGTCCCCACCCAACACTGACAGTCCCCTGTCCCCACTGTCCAGCACTTACTGCTCACTGAGTTGTTTTCCTTGTGTTCAGTTGCAGCAATCTGGTTTTTTTTTTTTGTTTTTTTTTTTCCCTGCTTTCAAGACCTGGGGCTCCAAGAAAAAACAGACGTCATCCAGCAAGGGAAATCGGCTCGTAAACCCTGAGGATGTCCGGCATTGAAAAGATGGCCCTGGCTCTCTCCATTCTGTCACCCGGGTGGCAGCCGTGTCTCTGTCTCCTGGCCCAGCCCAGCCTCAGGCTTTAATTGCCTCTTTCCTCGATCGTGAGGGAGACCCTGACCTCGGCGTCTGCTGCACGTCGACTTGGCCACAAAGACACCATCCAAGCAGATTTTCCGAAGCCTGTGCATCGTTTATTGCCATTAATTGGGGACGTGCGGTGTCTCCAGTTGACCCCTGGTGATGGGAGAGGATTCACTCTTCTCCCGTCTCTGTGATGAGACTCTCGCGGTTTCCTCACACCGAGAGCACCAGACTTCAGCAGCCCTCAAAGGAAATGAACGGTGTTATTGGAAATCGTCTTCTGTATACCCCGACTGCACCGGCAGCCCCTCCTTCTGAAACAGCTTCCCTTCCCGTGGATTTAGCTGTGCACCTCACGCTGGACGTCCAGCTTTGGCGCTTGGTGGTGAAGAATTTAATCAGAAGCCACAGGGACGTTTGCCCCTCTCTGCCGTCATTCCTCACTGAGCCTCTGCTGAGACCGAGCCCAGCTCTCCAACCTCCGCTGGCTGAGACCGAGCCCAGCTCTCCAACCTCCGCTGAGCCAGACTCCTCCCGTCTGCCTCTCGAGGCCACCTGCAGGACCGAGGACAGTTCCGCCACATCTCTCATCGTCCCAGGAACCACCAGCGCTGGGGCTGGAGAATACACAGGTAGGTACTTTCAGGTCTGGGCTGAGAGCTGGCCGCGCTCTGACTACGTGGATCAGGGCCCCCCACCCCTGCCCTGCCCAGCACCCTGGTCTTTCTCACACGCTGCGCTCGGGGCTTGGCTGGAGTCCCCGCATTGACCCCACTCTTCTGTCCCCACTGCGCACTGCACATTCTGATTATGAGCTGCTTTGTACCCTCATGTTGTCATGCCCAGGATTTGCATCTGGACCTTGGTGGTCTGCTGGGAAGTGTTTAACAGCCAGCTCTCTGGGAACGGCCCTGGATTGTGGTGATTCCACAAGCAGACTCCAGTGCCCAGGAGTTGCCTGCACACCATGCACAGGTCCTCCCGCTGCCCAAGACCACGCCGGGGTCTGTGCATCCAAACCAGTGTCCCGCCTGTGGTCACAGGAGTCAGCCTCTGAATCTCCCGTGTTCTCATCTGCCCTCTCTGATTCCAGGAAGTTGATGCTGAGCTCACCAAGACCTGGTCAGAACAATGTCGTGCTTAAGTGGAAATATTTCCCAAGGTGAAAACCTAAACGTGCATATCATCTTGGTCCTTCTTTTACTTTTAGTTTATACCAAATGTTACCATCTCTCCTGGAGAAGATAAGTTAACTCAGTTCAACTGGAACAGGCAATTTCTCAGATACACTTGCACGTGAATATATCAGGTTCAATGAAGAGTGCAGAGGTTAAAGTTCAATGATGCATTTTAGCTTTGAACGTGGAGGTAGTTCATGATGAGACAGAGGTTCTGGAAACAAGCTGAGAAGGGAAAAGTCATCTGAAGTACAAGCCCTGATGACGTGGGCCGTGGAGGCTCCTTCCACTCGGTATTTAACACCCAGACATGAGCAGCTTTGGCAGGTCTCCAGGGCTCGTCCCCATGACCCTAAAAAAGTGCCCTCATGAGGCTTTGTGTTTCCAAAGAAACCTTACAAACCATGGAGTGTCGTACTGTGCCAAACACAGCAACGTACATGGTGTTCATCTTCAAATAACCGAAGCTGTCCCAATGATAATGTGGTAAACCTCAACGCGTCAACATTCAGTCTGAAGAGATAAAGGGACGTAGAACTGAATTTACACGCAGCTCTTCAAAGGCAAACCGGCCATCGCCTACAGGTTTGGGAGACAGATGGGTTTTGTTTCTTTGCTTCTCCACATTTCAACGCGTGCCGCTAAGTGGTTGGTGTGTCCAGTGAGACTTACTGCACAAGCTCTTAAAAATGATATCAGTCAACTCTGGAAATCTGGCGTTAGGAAGTAGTGTGCTACATACTATGCACACTGTGCAGACGTTTTGATAAAAACCAAATTTGTCTGTAGTCGACAGCACCCACCGGGCTAACTCAGCCAAGCACCTAGCAGTTCCTCACTGGTGTATTTTATGGGAAAGCTAATAGCCAGACTAGCAGTCCCGAGAATAACATTCCAGAAACAGAAGAGAAGTTTGGTGACTGTGACTCTACGGCACAAGTGCCTCATCTGCCCCGTCTCCCAGCTTGTGAGGGGCTAAAACCCCACGACCCTCCAGCCCTTCTCTACTCCACGCAGAGTGAGAGGGGGGTCCCGCTCAGCCACGTCTCCTTCTCTGGAATGTGAACCTGGGCATCCTCCACATGCACGTGGGAAACACAGAAGGCAGGTAAACTGAGGAATCGCCAGTGCCACGTGTTCAGAGTTGGCCGGGCTCACTGCGTGAGAGCTGCCCTCAGGAAGGACACATTCCGTGTCGACTGAACACAGCCTGGACACCCGCACTGAACATACCAGTAAGTAAATTAGTGATTCTCCTCCAGCAGTGCGGCTCCAGCGTGCAGGCCCATCTCCAGTCCTCCTTCCCCTGGTGTTTCCCAGCATGAGCAGATACCCTAGGCTCTTCCACCTGGAAACGGCCTCAGGATGCCCTGGCCCCTCTGCCCCATCCCTGTGCTCTTGTTCACATTCAGGCTTTCTCAGTGCATAGAACCCACTGGCAGCTTCAGGGGAGCCTGGGAAGGATGGTCATGCTGCATCCACAGGGAGGGGGATGGGCTGGAAGTGTGAGCCAGCCTAAACCTGCAGCCCCTCCAGGAGCAGCCAGAGGCAGCAGCCACAGTGACACGGGGGAGTAGGCGGTGGGCCAGGCCCTGGGGAGGTGGACCAAGGAGTCTCGGGCTGGAGTACAGGCATCGGGGTGTGATCAGACAGGAGCCACTGGCCCAAGCCCCTGGGTCCTGGCACACCGGCAGGCAGGGGAGATGGACTGATCCTGAGGGTGGACCAGCTGCTGCTCCAGATTCCCTGTCAGAACACTGCACCTCCAGGCCACGGCCACCTTGGCACAAGTGAGAAGGAGCCTTTCTAAAGCACACTCAGGCTGGAGAGAGGCCAGTCGGGTCCCACACCAGGAGTCATCTGCCAGCACATGGAGAGACATCCACACGGTCTTCCCAACGTGCAGGTGCAGCTCACCAATCGACGAGACCCACCCACGGACCCCGAGTAGCCTGCTGCCACCTCACTCACAAAATGGGTGACAGCCACAGGTCTCAGGAGCTTTGAGGAAAGATGCACACCAAAATAAAGAAGCAGAAAAAGGACCCCTGGGGAAAGCTGCTAGGAAACAAGAGTTACTGTAAATAACTTTGAAAATATATCAAGTCCTAATCCCTGGAACCTGTGAACGTCCTCTTATACATAAAAAAAGATCCTTGCAGATGTGAGTTAGTTAAAGATCTGGAGATGAGGACATGATCCTGGATCATTGCAGTGGGTCCTAAATGTAATCACATCGCCCTCATAAGACAGAGACAGAGGGAGTTTCATGCACACACACACGCGCGCGCACACGCACACACACGCACGCGCACACACACACACAGGCACGCACGCGCACGCACACATGCACACGCGCACACACACATACTCGCACACGCACACACGCACGCACACACACACGCATGCACGCACACACGCACGCGCACACGCACACGCGCGCACACACACATGCGCGCATACACACACAAACAGAGGAGACGGCTGTGTGAAGACAGAGGCGGAGATTGCAGTTTGCAGCCCAGGAATACCAGTAGCTACCAGAAGCTGGAGGAGGCAGGAAGGACCCCCCCCCCGCCCCCCCCCCCCCCCCCCCCCCCCCCCCGGGAGCAAGGCCCTGCCGACACCTTGGTTTCAGACTTCTGGCCTCCAGAACTGTGAGAGGACAAACCTCCACTGTTTTAAGCCACTGGGTTTGTGGCAATTTGTTACAGCAGCCCCAGGAAACTAGTACAAAGAAATTGCAAGCATAAAGCCAAGGCAAGAGAAAAGAGGCCATAGAAGAGGAACAAGACAAGCAGAAAGAAAATAACACCTGGCAAAACAAACAGTTAAAGGAGGTTTGGAAGGTTAGAAAAAAAAAGAAAAGTCTCAGAAATAAAACCCAGAAAAAGGAGATGAAAATGTGAGATGAATATGTAGTTTTCAACTACAGTGAGGCTCCACTGAGACAGAGAGACTCTGTTAATAAATACAGTGTCACAAAGAACTGTCCCAGGCAAAACAGGACACCTGGCCAACTGCTCCCTGGCACATTGTATGAGGATATTCAACAAATCAGAAGTCCAGAATATTGAACAGAGAAATTATAAAAATAACAGTGGAAGATAATTTCAAAAAAGTGACCCACAGAAGTCTCCCTATTAAAAAGATGTCCTGGGTTGCCAGTACACCAAGCAAGGATGTCCTTGTGAGAGTCCATGAATCCAGTCCTAAGGAGAAACAATGATAATAAAATCCTTGGGGCGGTGAAGTGGACAGGACAGGAAGCCTCCTGACCTCCGACCTTTCATTATGAGCACTCATGGTCACAACATCACAATGTGATGGAACAACCTTTGCCAATGCCTGAAGGAAACTTATTTTGATGTATAACTCTATACCTACAGTCTATCACAGTCAAAGAAAAGGGAGAAAACAAATATTTTCAGATATACAAGAACTCAAAATCTTTTCCTCCCAGATCCTTGTTCAGAGAAAGTTATGCCAAAATGTGCACCAGCAAACACGGGGACTAAATCAGGGAAAGGAGAGGCCAGGCCTCAGGGAGCAGGGGCAGGGGTGGCTCATGGGCAGCCATCTGGAGAGAAGCAAGACGGGTGTGGAAACAGGAAAGGATGGCCCAGAGAAATGCTGGGGAAAGCAATTAAACTGTCCTTAACATGACTGACGGCTTTCTCTTGAAGACATCAAGGAATCTGAAGTGTCGAAGGTACTGGAACAACAGGGTGAAGAGATTCCCTTCTTGACAACAGCTTGAGACATTCTGTATAAATACTTGCTAGGACTGATCTCCCAACATGCATAGTTTTCTTTTTTTTTTTTTTTCTAAGTGTTTTGATTTTATTATAATTTTAAGGAATGTAGCTCATATAATAAATCCTTCAAAACAAGATAAGTCAGCATATTGCAGGTAATCTATTTCTTTTATTTCTAACGTTGTAACAAAACTTTTTTTTTTTTTTTGTAAGAATTTAGCTTGGGAACAATTAAAGATTATAGTGCTCATTGAGAAGGATATTTTTTGTTGATAAAGGCAAAATTGAGAAAGATGGGGAAGAAAGGGAGAAAAAAATAGACAATCCACCAATAATAATTGAAGATTTCAATACCTCACTATTAGTAGCAGATGGAACAAAGGCTGAAGAACAAGGAAACAGCAGACTAGAGCAGTGCTATAATCCAGCTAGACCAAACAGGTGTCCACAGGACTCTACACCATCAACCGCAGAGTACATGTTCTTCCTCTGTTCACCTGCAGCATTTATAGCACAGAGATTATGCTAAGACATAAAACAAATCTTAATAAATTCAAAAAGATAAAGTCATGTAAAGTATGTTTTACAAACACAATGGAATTAAAAATTAATAACAGAATAAAATTGGGTGAAATTTACAAATATGTGAATATTGAATAACCCATTGATAAATAAGCAATGAATAAAAGGAGAAATCACAACAGAAATCAGAAAATAGTTTTAAATGATTGGAAACCAAAATAAAACACATCAAAACTTATACAATGCAATGAAATCAATGCTTAGAGGGAAATTTATAGCTGTAAACACATGTAACATAAAATGAAAGATTTTGATTGAATTCAACATAGCCTCCAAAGAAACTAGAAAAAGAAGATCTACCTAAACAGAGAAAGCAGAATAAAGAAGGAAATTACTGTCCAAGTGGAAATAAGTGAAGGAGAGAATACCAAGAACAATAGAGAAGATCAACAAAACCAAAAGTTAGTTTTTTTGAAAAGATCATCATAATTGACAAAAAAGAAAAGGGGGGAGGCTGGGAAGAAAGAGAGAGAAGACTCAAGTCACTAGATCAGAATGAAAAAGGGACATCACTACAGACCTGACAGCAATGAAGATGATTCTGAGGGAGTGGCATGAGCAGCTATGTTGTGATGCTTAATTCTACGTGTCACCTTGGAGGATGTTTTTAGAGGGTATTAATATTTAAATCAGTGAACTTTGGGTAAGCAGATTGGCCTTTCATAATGTGGGGTCGTCCTCATCCAATGAAGCTCTGAACAGAACAAAAAGACCATCATACTGGACAGGAGGGAACTCTCCAGCAGAAGCCTCTGACTCCACCTGCACCATCCGCTGTCCCAGGTCCCCAGCCTGCCAGCACACACTGCAGACTTCAGACATGCCAGCCTCCATGATCGTGTGGGCCAATTTCTTCCAATAAATCTCTTTATATATAGAAAAGAGGCAGGAAATATTTGCAAATCATGAATCTGATAAAGGACATATATCCATAATATATATTAAACAGCTTGCACTCAATAATAAAAAGACAAGTCCATTGAAACGATGGGCAAAAGGCACAGAAAGAGAAATACCACATGTCCTCCCTCATAAGTAGCAGTGATGTCATTATGGTGGTGATGTTACAGTCATGGTGATGTCACAATGGTGGTGATATGGTGATGTGACAGTTGTGGTAATGTCACAAATACAGTGATGTTACAATGTCAGTGATGTCAGAATGGCAGTGATGTCACAATGTTGGTGATTTCAGAATGGCAGTGATGTCATGGTAGTGACTCACAATGGTGGTGATGTAACAAATGCAGTGATGTCACAATGTTGGTGATATCAGAATGGCAGTGATGTCATTATGGTAGTGACATCACAAATGAGGTGGTGTCACAATGGCGGTGATGTCACAGTTGTGCTGATGTCACAATTGAAGAGAGGTCACAGAATTGCTGATATTACATTGGTGGTGAAGACAGAACTGTGATATCAGAATTTTGGCAATTCTGAATTATGGTGATGTCAGAATGGTGGTAAAATCAAAATGGTTGTGATGTCAGAATGGTTATGATGTTACAATTGTGATGACATTAGAATTATGGTGACATCGCAATGGTGGTGATGTCACAATGGTGCTTATGTCACAAATGCAGTGATGTCACAATGGTGGTGATGTCAGAATGGCAGTAATGTCATTATGGAAGTGATGACACAATGGTTGTGATGTCACAATGGTGGTGATATCGCAAATACAGTGATGTCACAATGCTGGTGATTTCAGTATGGCAGTGATGTCATGTTGGTAGTGATGTCACAATGGTGTTGATGTCAAAATGGAAGTGATGTTACTGTTGTGGAGATGTCACAATGCTGGTGATGTCACAAATGCAGTGATGTCACAATGGTTGTGATGTTACAATGACATGACGATGGTGGTGATGTCACAAATACACTGATGTCTCAATGTCAGTGATGTCAGAATGGCAGTGATTTCATTATGGCAGTGATGTCACAATGACGGTGATGTCAGAATGGCAGTGATTTCATTATGGTAGTGATGTCACAATGGTGATGATGTCACAATTGATGGGATGTCACAGATATGGTGATATCACAATGGTGGTTATGACAGAACTGTGATATTAAAATTTTGGCCATTCTGAACCATGGTCATGGCACAATGGTGGTAAAACGAAAATGGTCATGATGTCACAATGGTGGTGATGTCACAAATGTACTGATGTCACAATGGTGGTGATTTCAGAATGGCAGTGATATTGTTATGTTAGAGACATCACAATTGTGGTGATGTCACAATGGAAGTGATGTCACAATGGTGATGATGTTACCCTTGTGGTGATGTCACAATGCTGGTGATATCACAAATGCAGTGATGTCACAATGGCGGTGATGTCAGAATGGTAGTGACATCACAGTGCTGGTGATGTCACAAGTGAAGTGATGTCACAATCTTGGTGATGTCCAAATGGCAGTCATGGCATTTTGGTAGTGACATCACAATGGTGGTGATGTCACAATGTTGGTGATGTCAGAATGGCAGTGAAGTCATTGTTATAGCGATGTCACACTGGTGGTGATGTCACAATTGTGGTGATGTCACAATGGTTTTGATGTTACAATTGTGATAACATTGGAATTATGTTGATGTTACAACTGTGGTGATGTCACAGTGGTGGTGATGTCAGAATGCCAGTGATATCACTATGGTATTGACATAACAATAGGGGTGATGTCACAATGGTGGTGATACCACAAATACAGTGATGTCACAATGCTGGTGATGTCACAAATGCACTGATGTCACAATGGTGGTGATGTCAGAATGGCTGTGATATCATTATGGTAGAGACATCACGATGGTGGTGATGTCACACTTGTGGTGAAGTCACAATTGAAGGGATGTCACAGACTTGGTGCTATCACAGTGGTGGTGGTGACAGAACAGTGATGTCTAAATTTTGGCGATCTGAAACATGGTGATATCCGAATGGTGCTAAAACCAAACTGGTCATGATATCACAATGGTTGTGATGTTACAATTGTGATGACATTGGAATTATGGTGATGTCTCAATGGTGGTGATGTCACAAATACATTGATGACACAATGGTGGTGATGTCACAATGGTGGTGATGTTACCTTTGTGGTGATGTCACAAATGAAATAATATCACATGGTGGTGATGTCACAATGTTGATGATGCCAGAATGGCAGTGATGTCATTATGGTAGTGATGACACAATGGTGGTGATGTTACAATGATGATGATGTCACATTTTTGGTGATGTCACAATTGAAGGGATGTCACAGACTTGGTGATGTCACAGTGGTGGTGATGACAGAACTGTGATATCAGAATTTTGGCGATTCTGAATCATGGTGATGTCAGAATGGTGGTAAAATCAAAATGGTCATGATGTCACAATGGTTATGATGTTACAATTGTGATGACATTGGAATTATGGTGACATGACAATGGTGGTGATGTCACAAATACACTGATGTCACAATGGTGGAGATGTCACAATGGTGGAGATGTCACAATGGAAGCGATTTTACAATTGTGGTGATGCACAATGCTGGTGATGTCACAAATGAAGTGATATCACAATGGTGGTGATGTTACCATTGTGGTGATGTCAGAATAGCAGTGATGTCACAAATGAAGTGATGTCACAATGGTGGGGATGTCACAGACTTGGTGATTTCACAATGGTGGTGATGACAGAAGTGTGATATCACAAGTTTGGTGATTCTGAATCATGGTGATGTCAGAATGGTGGTAAAATCAAAATGGTCGTGATGTCACAATTGTGATGACATTGGAATTATGGTGACATGACAATAGTGGTGATGTCACAAATACACCGATGTCACAATGGTGGTGCTGTCACAAATACAGTGATTTTGTAATGTTGGTGATTTCAGAATGGCAGTGATGTCATTATTGTAGTGATGTCACAATGGTTGTGATGTCACAATGGAAGTGATTTTACCATTGTGGTGAAGTCACAATTCTGGTGATGTCACAAATGAAGTGATGTCACAAATGCAGGGATGTCACAATGTTGGTGATGTCGGAATGGCAGTGATGTCATGATGGTAGTGACATCACAATAATGGTGGTGTCACATTGGTGGTGATGTTACAGTTGTGGTGATGTCACAATGTTGGTGATGTCACAGTGGTGGTGATTTCACAAATACCTGATGTCACAATGTTGGTGATGTCACAAATACAGTGATGTCACAATTGTGGTGACATCGCAGTGGAAGTAATGTTACCATTGTGGTGATGTCACAATGCCAATGATGTCACAAATGAAGTGATGTAACAATGGTGGGATGTCACACTGTGGTGATGTCACAATTGAAGGGATGTCACAGACTTGGTGATATCACAATGGTGGTGATGACAGAACTGTGATATCAGAATTCTGGCGATTCTGAATCATGGTGATTTCAGAATGCTGGTAAAACCAAAATGGTCGTGATGTCACAATGGTTGTGATGTTACAATTGCGATGACAATGGAATTATGGTGATGTCACAATGGTGGTGATGTCAGAATGGCAGTGGTGTCATTATAGTTGTGATGTCAAAATGGTGGTGACGTCACAGTGGTGGTGATATCACAAATACACTGATGTCACAAATACAATGATGTCACAATGTTGGTGATTTCAGAATGGCAGTGATGTCATTATGGTAGTGACATCACAAAGGTCATGATGTCATAGTTGAAGTGATGTTACCACTGCAGTGATGTCACAATGCTGCTGATGTCACAAATGAAGTGATGTCACAATGTTGGTAATGTGACAGCTGGTGACTAGACAGGATGACCTGCTTCCCTGTGGCATGGGTGCCCAGGAGGCCTGGCCATGCCTGCATGGCTGTTCGTCACCCCAGGCTCCTGCCTGAAGCCTCAATGATCTCCCCATGAAGTGCAGAGAAACCATACATTTGGCCTTTGCTGTCCAGACTCTTCACACTCAGGTGCTTCCATCTCTAGCTCAGGGGCTTCCAGAGGAACCCACAAGATCCTGGGAGTAGCTGTGCCCCCTGCTGGGCGAGGGGTGCTGGCCAACTGCTGGGGGCTCTGCCAGGTCTTCACACCCAGCACATCCAGCTGCCTCTGTCCGTTCCCCATGCAGACTCTGCCTCCTGTTTCCCCCCATAAAATCTGTCCAAATTGAACACAGCAGACTCCCCTCTCTCTCTGTCTATATCTGCATCATACCTAGATCATGTCTGTGTATGGATGTCTCTAGAGTATTTTCATTTTATGTCTTTGTTTAAATCTAAATATATAAATATTTTAGATAGAAACAGATATAAATTATTTTACATCTATGTAAATATATTGATTAAAATGATTTTATCATCTCTTTCTGTTAATTAAAATTCCTGATCAGCAGTGATCCCTGAGTACCTCATACGTGTCTGCACGTGTGAATGTTTGAACACATGGACACTGCATGTGTGTGCCGCAGGAATGACTGTGTTTGCATGTCTGTACACATGTTTCACACGTGTCCATAGCTCCGTGGATCTCTCCAGTTAGGCATTTGGCCCTTCCTCACACTCTTCATCCTATTTCATTTATTTTCTGCCCCATTACTTTACTGGTTTTTATTTTTGAAAAGCGTTTTAAAGATTATCTGCTTGTTAAACTCAATGAATCTTCCAGCCCTTCTTTTACTTGACTGTTCTACAGCATTCACTAGTATTTCTGTATTTTTTTTCCTGATTGTAAGTATCATATTGTTCAATTCAGAAAATGTAGAGTATGAAACAAAATAGAAAAATAAAGAAAAATCCTATAGTTATGCCAAATATTTTAACCTCTGTCAGCTCTTTTGTGCATTCCTTTTCCTATCTGTTTTTCTGTGCATACATCTGAATTTTTCACAAGTGGGTATCATGGGTTTAGATTCAACGTCCTATTGCAACAATTTTCACATCATTAAATGATTTGCCAAAACAGGATTTTAAGTACCTGCTATGTATCAGGAATTCACTGTTGAAAGCACTCAGCATGAATTAGCTCATTTGTTCTCCCAAAACAGCCACGAAGTGAATAATGCCATCATCCCAGTTTACAGAAGATGGAGCTGACACTGTCACAAAAGAGGCCTGTTCAGAAGAGACGCTGTATGAGCCGCAGTTTGCTATGGGAAGAAGCTATAGCAAAAGCCTCCTCCTGTGTCCAGGGTAGGGGGCCGTGTGCGTGGTCCTCTTCCAGCCCCAGAGCAAGACTCCTTCCCACACCAGTGGGGTGAAGGGAGGCTGTTAATGCTGCCGATGCCTGGGCAGTTGGTTCAGGAGTGGTGCAGCCACGGGGCAGGGAGGCCAACCTGACCAGGACAGGGGCGTGTCCAGCCTGCAGCAGCAGATGCCTGTGCTCACCTTTGGCAGGTGTTTTCCCTGGAGACCACCAGCCACGGGTAGCAGATTGGTCATGTAAAACCCCTCCTTCCCTGGAGGGGCAAGGCTTCCTCCTCCTTGGACTTAACACACATTGAGAGCAGAGTCTGAACACTGTAAACACAGGTGCACAGAAGGGCCTGCCTGCCAGGCCCCACCTACACCACACAGGACCACAGGCCACTCTGCAAAGCAGGTGTGTGTCCGTGCAGTCCACAGGGTCTGCCACAGTGTTCATCACCTGGACCATCTGTAGAAGTGACAGCTCTGGCACCACTGGGAGGATATGCTGTGGACAGAGCTGCTGTCCCGTAGGCTCCTGAGCCAGTGGCAAGGGGGTGGGCTGTGCCTGGCAGCTGAACACACAGGCCTGGAACTGAGAGGGGTGGGATGGATTTGCTCACTACGCCCAGGTGGGGAGTTGTGTTCCCTTCTCCCTTCATTGAACTTCCACCAGGGAACATGGTGTGGGTCCCACTGACCTGTAGACACAGATGCTGCATGGACATCCTGGATAGCCCAGGTCCCAGAAGGGAGTTACTGTGCTCCTGAGCTCGATCACCCAATATTCTGGGTGAGCTACTGTGTGCAGGGCAGGAAGGCACGTCTTGGAGCATGCCTGGTGGTTTTAGGGTGACCTGGAGCAGGCCCCCAGGTGACCACAGACTCAGGAGGGACAGTCTGCGCAGCTCCCTGATCAGGAACCCAGACCATGCAAGTGCAGGCCCCGCCAGCCCCTGGAGGAGCCCACGCATGACGTGGGATGAGATGCATTTGATTGCTTTGGTTTGGAGTCACCATCTTAAGGAATCCGTGACAGGTCAGAGTCACGTTAGCTTCCTGACATGTTAAGGGGCATAAATGGATCTGCTGTTGAAGTTCCCCCCGCCCCGGCCCATTCTGGACACAGAGGACAGGCCCCCCTCTCTCTCTGAGGCATGTCTTGGCCACCAAATGCATTTGTTTCTTGGAGGGGCAGGCATGGGCTTTGGTGGCCTCAAGTGGTCCCCAGCCCAGGAGGGGTGGGAGTGGGGATAAGTGCCCTGCTCTCCTCCATGCACAGCAGATGTGGCTGGGCTGGGGTCCCAGTTTCTCAGTGGACCCCTGGCAGGACTGAGCCCCAGGTGCCCACAGCGCTAACCCCTGTCAATGCGATGTTTACTGGCTTTCTGCCTTCTCTGTCTGAGTCCCCCTCTCTCATGTAGCACCCAAGAACCACCTCCCCAATAAACTGCTTGCACCAAACTCCTTGCTGTGGAGATTCAGGGTCTGCTTGGGACGGCAGGAGCACCCCTTCTGCGTCCTTCGCATCTTATTTATGAGAAGTAAGAAATAAGAAATAAAAAGAGGGGAGCAGTAAAGACAACAGAGAAATCTTCTGTAAGAGAGAGTGCGCACATGGGCACACGATGCAGGACTCAGCTGACATCGTAACCGGATGCTCAGATCATGAAATGGTGTTTCCACGTGGGGCAAAGGAGGAGACATGTCTGGGTGAGCAGAGAAGGCGGTGGAGTCCTCAGGCCGTGAGAATTCAGGCGGGAACGGCCTCAGCGGGGGTCTGAGAGGGGCCCTGCCTTGGGATCTGAGGGTAGCAGCTGGGAGCCCCGGGGCCTCAGGCCTGCCTCAGACGCAGGTTGCAAGATAGTGCCCCTCGTCCTACTAGGAGGAAAAGCGAAGAGCTGGGGACAGTAAAGACAACACCCTAACCCTGTTTGCAGACCTGCCCGAGGCCCGGCGCCATCAGACCCCGCAGCAGGGTGGCCACCGCAGGTGTCTGTGCGGGGGCCGGGGAGGCCCAGCGCCAGGGAGCTGAGAGCCCGCCGGGGTGTGCGGTGGCTCTGGGGCCACCGAGGCTCCAGCAAGGTGTTTGGAGAGCGGCTTTGAGCATCGCCGGGACCTCGGGTGGGAGCCTTGTCAGAACAGCACTGTCAGGTGAGCGCTCACCTGCTCTTGGCCTGACCCCTGGGCAAGCGGAAGAGCAGGACATGAGGACCCCCCAGAGCTGCCCTGTGACCCTGAAATCGTGAAACCAGCACCGCCTGTGCCTCCCCACGTGGCACTGCTCTGGGAGGAGGAGGGACCACACGGCGACAGCTCCAGGCTTTCCAGGCGAAGCCCCCAGAGGCCCAGGATTGTGCCTCCACTGTGCCCCAGAAGCTTCCACTGCGTCCTGGGGAGGGGCCGCTGCCACCCATGGGGACCGTTCCCCAGAGCCGAGGTCTCGGCCCCTGATAATGACCCCGCATGAGCCACAACTGGTGCCTTCGTGGTTGTCAGCTCGCTGGGGACAGGGCCGCATCCCCCAGGAATGTGGAGAAGGGTCTGCAGAAAGCCAGGGAGCTGTAGTGTGGGGCATGTGTCCTCGCCCCTGGCCTGGGGGTGCCATCTGCTCCCACCCCTCCTCCCTGAGCTAATAGTGCCCAGGACAACCACAGCCCACCCCTTCCCCTCTGCCGTGGACTTGGGACTCTCAGAGAACAGCCCCACACTCAGTAGTCAGTGCCCCCCACAGGGCCCTGGGACACTGCAGAGCTTTAGGACAGAGGTCCCCAGACAACAGACGCCCACTCAGCCATGCGGCCCTGTTATTCCATACGGTCACAGGGTACGTGTGTAAATCATGGGCAATCTCCATGAACTTGTTTGTTTATTTGTTTGTTTTCAGTTTTGTTTATGTCAGTGAGAATGGACATCCTGGGCAGCTCACGCACAGCGTTCTTTCACAAACCACCGTCATACAGTGTAATTAGGAGTCTTCAAGCCCAAGTCACCAAAACAACACAAATTACCATGAGGTTGGTCTCTTGGATCTTGGAAAATTAAAATGATAGAAACAAGAAAACGTGAATTCTTGCTGCACCAGCAGCATGATCCTGGGGCTTTCTGCCCTTACGGCCAGCAGCGCAGCCCTCTTGTTCCTGGGGGGCAGCTGCCTCGGGGAAGGGCCACTCACTCGGGCATGGGCCTGGCACTGAGGAAGGCACAGTCCTGGTGGCACCGCCCAATGCAGGCGCCTCTGCGAGCCACGGGTGCTGTTCACTGTGCAGGGGCAGGTGCAGTGACTTCCTCAGCCCCAGCACCCACCCTGCAAGGCTCCCTAGTGTTTATGGAAACTCTTTATCAACTAACTCATCCATTCCTCACCAAAATTCAATGAAGTAAGTGTTTCCACTTTACAAACAGGGTTCAACGTCTGCTCAAGACCCATCGCACTGATGGGCAGCAACTGCAGGACCTGGCCCAGAGCTCCCTGTGGGGCACGGCGAGGCATGTGACTGTGGTTTACTGCTGCTGGTGGCCCTCCTCCCTGGCCCTTTCCCCAGAGGTCAGTCTTGGCCCACGGCTGTCCTGATGCCCCATGGTCCAGGGATCCACACACTTGACCTTGGTGGTATCATCTTATAAATTCTGTATTATGTAAGCTGTACTGTATTATATACACTGTATGGGGAGCCTCACGGGTACTGGGAAACCTGCATTGTGTTGTGTGTGGTACTGTAGGGCACTGTTCTGTGCTGTGTTGTACTGCACCATATTGTATCATCCTGTCCTGTACTGCCTAGGCTGTGCTGTATTGCATGTGCTGGGCTGTGTTGTGTTGTTCTATATCATATTACACTGTACTGTACAGCATTGTGCTGTGTTGTACTTTGTCATGCTGTGCTGTGCTGTGTCATGTTGCATCGTGCTGCACTGTGCTGCGTTGCGCTGCCTTGTGCTGTTGTGCTGTGCTGTACTGTGCTGTGCTGTGTCGTGCTGTGTTGTGCTGTGTTGTGCTGTGTTTTGCTTCACTGCACTGTTCGGTCATGCTGTGTTGTGAAGCACTGTGCTGTGTTGTGCTGCAGTGTGCTATGTTGTACTGCACTGCACTGTGCTGTGTCAGGTGTGTTGAGCTGCACTGTGTTGTGTCATGCTGTGTTGCGCTGCACTGTGCTGTGTTGCGCTGCACCGTGCTGGGTTGTGCTTTGTTGTGCTGCACTGTGCTGTGTCGTGCTGTGTTGCACTGCACTGTGCTGTGTCGTGCTGTGTTGTGCTGTGTCGTGCTGTGAGATGCACCTGCTCTACTTTTCCACCCGTCCTTAACTGGCATCTAAATATCTGCAGCTTTGGTTGATGTAACAATGCTTCACAAGCTCTCCCTGTCTGTCTCCTTGTGTCCGGACGTGCAGCTTTCTGTCAGGAGCATCTCGTGGATAACTGGGTTGTGACCATCCACTGGACTTGACGGGGGGCGCTGGCAGACATGGATACATTGGGACCCAACACACTCTGTAGTCTCTCCTGTAAATCCTTACGAGACTGTCAAGCATTTGGGGAAAGCTCATGAGCGGTTCCCTTCCCCAGGTGCATCCCTTTGATGACACATCCCCGAATCAAGAGATTCTGAGGAGCTTCACCAGGGACCTGGGGAAGGGGACCTTTTGACCTGGGCTTTTCTGCTCATTGTTTCACATAATTTATTATTTTAAAAGTAAGCTGTTTGGAATGACAACTTTGCTAGTGTCATCAAAACATGAACCATGAACCCATCTTCCAGCAAACTCAGTTAAAATTTCTTCTTAGGAATCCACAGACTTGTGCATGGTGAGAAACATGTCTGGCACGCCCATGAGGATCCTCATTCCCCGTTAGCCCTGGATACCTTGTGTCTGCAGAAAGCTTCTTACACAACCTGAGGTCACTTACAGGGTGAACAGTGGCAGGCAGGTGGTCCGCAGTGGCTCCCCTCATCCACTAAGCCCGCCACTGGCAACAGCCTTCCTCGCTGTGGCAGTCACAGACCTTGTACCCGATTAGTTGTAGCTGTGCTGGGACTTCATGAGCAGATGCCTCCATTCCCACATGTGGAGACACCCTGGGGGACACAGCATGCCGACCTCCCCAGACAGGTGATAGGAGCTGGGAAAGAGGTCGTGGGTAATGTTGGGAAAGAAAGTGATGGATCCAGAGGGCCAGGAAGACGCAACAGCATATGGGAGACACGAGGGTAGGTGGGCAGGTGGGGATGGTCAGTGCAGGCTGCAGCATCTCTGAAAACTTTGGCCTTGGCAGGAAGAAGCAGGCCCAGAATCCTGAATCACAGGGGAGAGAAAACAGGTCACAGAGACAGGAGGGATAGGGGTGGAAGGAAACAGAACTCGGTGCCTGCTGAGTCTGCCACAGGCAGCTCCGTCTCCACTCAACATCATGACATCGCACTGTGCTACAGGAAAAGTGCAGATCCCAGTGGCCGCCCCCAGTCACTCTGTCCAGGGATCAAGAATCAAGGGACAGGACGGCCACAGCCATGCGTTCACAACACCCAGGGCCCTGGGCTGGGAGGCACTGGGGGAGCCACGCCAAAGCATGAGACGTGGACAAGAATGCTCCAGACTTGCTACAGACCCTTACAGGATTACGGCACCAGAAGGAATTCACTATTATAATGACAGTTTTCTCAGAATTTAGCCCATTTTCTGTTGGGTTAAAAGGCACAGCTTTAAAAGCAATATAGAAGGAGTTTCAAGATGGCGGCGGCTGCGGCGGCTGGCGCGGAGTAGCTGAGGTGGAAAAGGTGGCCACTGGGCCTCAGGCAGCCGGGAAACTTGTGGACCTTCCTCTGGCCATCTCTTAAGGGAGGACTGCTGCTGCTGGCCGGTCGTGGGGGCTCAATGCCACTTTGCCCCCAGCAGGAGAGGCTGCCTCATTTACAGGCAACAGCTTTGAAGTGTGGAGCAGGAAAAGAACTGATTCTTAGCTGCAAAAGCGAGTCTTGAAACAGGGAACACGGCGCCAGGGCTGCTGTGGATGCAGCCAGGATCCCGGAGGCTGGGGCCGCACTGAAGGCGGCCAGCTGCCCTATTCAGGATTCAAGGTTTCAGGCCGGCATTAAAGAAGATTCCTGGGAGCGCCCGAGCGGCACCGCGACTGAACAGCCCGAGGCGGCAGCGCCGAGAACACGGAAGGCAACAAACTAGAGACAGAGCGAGCGCCCGACCTGGCACAGCACTGTGAGTGATCCCTGGCACAGCTCTGTTCGGGGGGTGGATGCCCACGCGGCTCCCCGCCTGCACCACCAGGCCACTCACTGCCCCGGTGCTGCCTCCATTTTCCCAGGTGCGGGCAGCTCCGCCCTGCTCGGCCATCACTGAGCCCATTTGCTTGGCCGCGGGGCTTTCCGGACCCTGCGGGCCGACCTCCTCTCCCACTCCCTCAGCGGTTCTCTGGCAGGGCTGGGGGTGTTGGGCGTCCCGACCAGTGTTGGGAGGGCTAGGAAGTACGGGTGGGCCGACTGTCACTCCACCACACCCTGGACTCCGACCCGGTAAACTTCTTGTTACTGGGAGGCAGATACCATCTCTGAGACCACCAGTTTGGAAAAAAAGCCTAACGAATTTCTGGTGGGGAATAGTGTGGTAGGAGAGTTCCCAGGTCTGCTTGAACCGGCCGGAGAGCAGGCTGCAGGCGGGCACTAGAATAGGTTTATACCGGGGGGATACAAAGGTGAACAAGACCCGAGAAAGATCTACACAGTGCTACAAAGGCACCCAGAGAGACCGGTCGTCTGTGCCTAGCAGAAACCTGGTAGACTTCCTGGGCGAGGTGGTGCTGAGCAGGGTCTTGAAGGCCCAGCTGATAGACGAGGGGTGCAGAAGACACACCCCAGCCCAGCACAGTGTGCACAGAGGGGGGAGACGTGCGGCCAGGGAGGCGGAGACTCGACAGAACCCACACACCCGGTGGGGTCGCCACTGCATGATCTAACAGCCTGGGCCAGAGCACACGGAACGGGGAGAAGTCCTGTACAGAAAGTGAAAGCTCAACAGAGATCACACACCCTGTGGTACGTGATCCACCAGCCCAGCAGAGTACAAGCTGACCAGAAAGGTGGATCCCCGGAGAAGCCCAAGACCCGAGGCAACCACACACACAAGACACTAGAGGCCAACTGAGCAGTCACGGCGGGAGCCATACCAAATTGGCAACCACAGCAACATCTTAGTTAGTCATTAGTCTCAAACCGGTGGACTGTGAAACCCCCTGCCACAATGAATAAACACCAAAAAAAAGACACCAGAAATACAAAAAATAAAGAAAGTACACCACCAAAAGTTAATAAATCTCATACTCTAGATCCTATAGAACAAGAAGCCCTTGAAATAACTGACAAGGAATTTCGAGTGATAATTCTAAGGAAACTGAATGAGATACAAGAAAACTCAGCTAGACATCATGATGAAATGAGGAAAAGTATACAGGATCTGAAAGAGGAAATATACAAGGAAATCAATGTCCTGAAAAAAAATGTAGCAGAACTTGCTGAACTGAAGAAGTTATTCAGCGAAATAAAAAACACAACGGAGAGTTTAACCAGCAGGCTTGTCGAAGTTGAAGAGAGAACCTCTGAACTTGAAGATGGGCTGTTTGAAATAACACAAGCAGACAAAAAGAAAGAAAAAAGAATCAAGGACATGGAAGAAAATCTGAGAGAGATATCAGACAACCTCAAGCGCTCAAATATCCGAGTCATGGGTATTCCAGAAGGGGAGGAAAATGGAGATTCCATTGAAAACATATTCAACAAAATAGTGGCAGAAAACTTCCCAGGTATAGGAAAAATCACAGATCTTCAGATCCAGGAAGCTCAACGATCTCCAAACGTATTCAACCCAAAAAGGCCTTCTCCAAGACATGTCATAGTCAAATTGGCAAAACTCAGAGACAAAGAGAGAATCTTAAAAGCTGCAAGAGAGAAGCGTCAAATCACCTATAAGGGAGCCACAATCAGGTTAACATCAGACTTTTCATCACAAACCCTAAAAGCTAGAAAGGAATGGGATGATATTTTCAAAATACTAAAAGACAAAGATTGCCAGCCAAGAATACTCTACCCTGCAAGGCTATCCTTCCGAAATGAAGGGCAAATAGTATATTTCTCAGACAAACAAAAACTGCGGGAGTTCACTACCACAAGACCACCCTTACAAGAAATCCTCAAGGGAGTACTGGGTTTGGTTCCTGAAAAATAACTACCACTGCCATAAAAACCTAAGAAAAATCTAAACACGATAGTACAATAAAAATGGCATTCATGAAGAGAAAACAAGCTAACAAAAACACTATCTACAACCTAAGGAACCAACAAACAAAGAAACCAAACAGTAAATCAGAAAGCAAGGAACAAAAGACACCTAAGACAACCAAACAACCAATAAAATGCCAGGAATAAATCAACACCTTTCAATAACAACTCTTAATGTTAAAGGCTTAAATTCCCCAATTAAAAGACACAGACTGGCTGACTGGATCAAAAAGCAGGACCCAACTATATGCTGCCTACAAGAGACCCACCTCACCCATAAAGATTCACACAGACTAAGAGTGAAAGGATGGAAAAAGATTTACCATGCAAACAGAAAAGAAAAACGAGCTGGAGTGGCTATTCTTATATCTGACAAAATAGACTTTAAACTAAAAACCATAAAAAGAGACAATGAGGGACACTACTTAATGATAAAAGGACTGATCCATCAAGAAGACATAACAATCATAAATATGTATGCACCCAATGTTGGAGCAGCCAGATTTATAAAACAAACTCTATTAGACCTAAAGAAGGAAATAGACACTAATACCATAATAGCAGGGGACCTGAACACTCCACTGTCAATATTAGACAGATCATCTAGGCAAAGAATCAGTAGAGAAACACAAGATCTAAACAAGACTCTAGACCAATTGGAATTGGCAGATATCTACAGAACATTCCACCCAACAACCTCAGAATATTCATTCTTCTCATCAGCACATGGATCATTCTCCAGGATAGATCACATATTAGGTCACAAATCAAGTCTCAATAAATTAAAAAAAATTGGAATTATCCCATGTATCTTCTCAGACCACAATGGATTAAAACTAGAAATTAATAACAAACGAAACTCTGGAAACTATACAAACACATGGAAATTAAACAGCATTCTACTTAATGACATATGGGTCCAAGAAGAAATCAAGCAGGAAATCGAAAAGTTTATTGAAACTAATGAAAACAATGATACATCATACCAAAACCTGTGGGATACTGCAAAAGCAGTATTGAGGGGAAAATTTATTGCATTAAATGCTCACTTCAGAAGAATGGAAAGATGGCAAGTGAACAACCTAACACTTCACCTTAAAGAACTAGAAAAACAAGAACAATCCAATCCTAAAGTTAGCAGACGGAAAGAAATCATTAAGATCAGAGCAGAACTGAATGAAATTGAAAACCAAAAAACAATTCAAAAGATCAACAAATCAAAAAGTTGGTTTTTTGAAAAGATAAATAAAATAGACAAACCATTAGCATGGCTAACAAAAAAAAGAAGAGAGAAGACTCAAATAACAAAAATTAGAAATGAAAAAGGCGATATTACAACTGATTCATCTGAAATACAAGGAATCATTCGAGACTACTATAAACAACTATATGCCAACAAATTTGAAAATCTGGAGGAAATGGATAAATTTCTGGACACACACAAGCTCCCAAAACTGAACCGTGAAGATGTAGAAAATTTGAACAGACCAATAACAATAAAGGAGATAGAAGCTGTTATCAGAAGGCTCCCAACAAAGAAAAGCCCAGGACCAGATGGATTCACAGCAGAATTTTACCAAACATTCAAAGAGGAATTGACACCGATTCTTTACAAACTATTCCAAAACATTGAAACGGACGCAAATCTCCCAAACTCATTCTATGAAGCAAACATCATCCTGATACCAAAACCAGGTAAAGATATAACCAAAAAAGAAAACTACAGGCCGATATCCTTGATGAATATAGATGCAAAAATCCTCACTAAAATACTAGCAAACAGAATACAGCAACACATACGAAAAATTATTCATCACGATCAAGTGGGATTCATCCCAGGGATGCAAGGTTGGTTCAACATACGCAAATCAATAAATGTGATACACCATATTAATAAACTCAAACACAAGGACCATATGATCATCTCTATAGATGCTGAAAAAGCATTTGATAAAGTTCAGCACTCATTCATGACAAAGACCCTCCATAAGTTAGGTATAGAGGGAAAGTATCTCAACATAATTAAAGCCATATATGCCAAACCCACTGCCAATATCATCCTGAATGGGGAAAAGCTGAAAGCTTTTCCTTTAAGAACAGGCACTAGACAAGGATGCCCACTCTCACCACTCCTATTCAACATAGTGTTGGAAGTACTAGCCAGAGCAATCAGAGAAGAGAAGGAAATGAAGGGCATCCAGTTTGGAAAAGATGAAGTCAAACTGTCCCTGTTTGCAGATGACATGATCCTATATATCGAACAGCCTAAAACCTCTACAAAAAAAACTGTTGGAATTGATAAATGATTTCAGCACAGTAGCAGGATACAAAATCAACACACAAAAATCAGTAGCATTTCTTTTCTCCAATAGTGAACATGCAGAAGGAGAAATCAAGAAAGCCTGCCCATTTACAATAGCCACCAAAAAAATAAAATACTTAGGAATTGAGTTAACCAAGGATGTGAAAAATCTCTATAATGAGAACTACAAACCACTGCTGAGAGAAATTAGAGAGGATACAAGAAGATGGAAAGATATCCCATGATCTTGGATTGGAAGAATCAACATAGTGAAAATGTCCATACTACCCAAAGTGATATACAAATTCAATGCAATCCCCATCAAAATTCCAAAGACATTTTTCTCAGAAATGGAAAAAACTATTCAGACATTTATATGGAACAATAAAAGACCACGAATAGCCAAAGCAATGCTCAGCAAAAAAAAAATAAAGCTGGAGGCATAACACTACCTGACTTTAAGCTATACTACAAAGCTATAATAACCAAAACAGTATGGTACTGGCATAAAAACAGACACACTGACCAATGGAATAGAATAGAGAATCCAGAAATCAACCCACACACTTACTGCCATCTGATCTTTGACAAAGGCACCAAGCCTATTCACTGGGGAAGGGACTGCCTCTTCAGCAAGTGGTGCTGGGATAACTGGATATCGATATGCAGGAGAATGAAACTAGATCCATACCTCTCACCGTATACTAAAATCAACTCAAAATGGATTAAGGATTTAAATATACACCCTGAGACAATAAAACTTCTTAAAGAAAACATAGGGGAAACACTTCAGGAAATAGGACTGGGCACAGACTTCATGAATACGACCTCAAAAGCACGGGCAACCAAAGGAAAAATAAACAAATGGGATTATATCAAACTAAAAAGCTTCTGCACAGCAAAAGAAACAATTAAAAGAGTTAAAAGACAACCAACAGAGTGGGAGAAAATATTTGCAAAATATGCATCTGACAAAGGATTAATATCCAGAATATATAAGGAACTCAAACAACTTTACAAGAAGAAAACTAGCAACCCAATTAAAAAATGAGCAAAAGAGCTAAGTAGGCATTTCTCTAAGGAAGATATCCAAATGGCCAACAGACATATGAAAAAATGCTCAACATCACTCAGCATCCGGGAAATGCAAATCAAAACCACATTGAGATACCATCTAACCCCAGTTAGGATGGCTAAAATCCAAAAGACTATGAACGATAAATGCTGGCGAGGCTGCAGAGAAAAAGGAACTCTCATACATTGTTGGTGGGACTGCAAAATGGTGCAGCCTCTATGGAAAATGGTATGGAGGTTCCTTAAACAATTGCAAATAGATCTACCATACGACCCAGCCATCCCACTGTTGGGAATATACCCAGAGGAATGGAAATCATCAAGTCGAAGGTATACCTGTTCCCCAATGTTCATCGCAGCACTCTTTACAATAGCCAAGAGTTGGAACCAGCCCAAATGCCCATCATCAGATGAGTGGATACGGAAAATGTGGTACATCTACACAATGGAATACTACTCAGCTATAAAAACGAATGAAATACTGCCATTTGCAACAACATGGATGGACCTCGAGAGAATTATATTAAGTGAAACAAGTCAGGCACAGAAAGAGAAATACCACATGTTCTCACTTATTGGTGGGAGCTAAAAATTAATATATAAATTCACACACACACATACACACATACACACACAAACCGGGGGGGGGGGGAAGAAGATATAACAACCACAATTATTTGAAGTTGATACAACAAGCAAACAGAAAGGACATTGTTGGGGGGAGGGGGGGAGGGAGAAGGGAGGGAGGTTTTGGTGATGGGGAGCATTAATCAGCTACAATGTATATCGACAAAATAAAATTTAAAAAAAAAAAAAAATGAAGTGATGTCACAATGTTGGTGATGTCAGAATGGCAGTGATGTCATTATGGTAGTGACGTCACAATGGTGGTGATGCCACAATGGAGGTGGCATCACAATGAAACTGATGTTACAATTTGGTGATGTCACAATTGTCGTGATTTCACATATGCAGTGGTGTCACAATTGTGGTGATGTCACAAATACAGAGATATCACAATGTTGGTGATGTCACAATGGCAGTGATGTCCAAATAGTGGGATGTCACAAAGATCATGATTTCATAGTGGTCGCAATGCAATAATGGCAGTGATGTCACAATAGTGCTGATGTCACAATTGAAGGGATGTCACAGACTTGGTGATATCACCATGGTGGTGATGACAGAACTGTGATATCAGAATTTTGAATAATCTGAATCATGGTGATGTCAGAATGGTGGTAAAACCATAATGGCCATGATGTCATGATGGTTGTGATGTTACAATTGCGATGACATTGGAATTATGGTGACATCACAATGGTGGAGATATCACAGTGGCGGTGATGTCACAATTTGGGGATGTCACAAGGGAAGAGATATCACAGAAGTGATGATTTCACAATGGTCGTGATGTCAGAATAGTAATATCAGAACTGGTATCAGATTGCTCTTGACATAATGATGGCGAAGTCAACATTGTGATCACATAAGAATTCTATTGATGTCTGAATTGTGGTGATATCCGAATAGTGGAAATGTCACTATTGTGGTGATGTCACAATATTGGTGATATCACAATGGCAGTGATGTCACTATTGTGGAGAGCTCATGATTGCTGTGATGTGACAATGCTAGCGATGTCACAATGGTGATAATGACACTATTGTGATATTAGAATTACGTTGATATCAGAATGGCAGTGAGGTCACAGTTGTCATGATGTCACAATGGTGGTGATGTCACAATGGAAGTGATGTTACAGTTGGCGTGATATCGCAATTGTGGTGAAGTTACAGTTGTGGTTATGTCACAAATGCAGTGCTGTCACAATGCTGGTGGTGTCAAAATGGTGGTGATGTCACAATGGAAGTGATGTTACAGTAGTGATGATGTCACAATGGAGGTGATGTCACAATGGTGGTGATATCACAAATACACTGGTCTCACAATGGTGGTGATGTCACACAGTGATGTCACAATGTTGGTGATGTCATTATGGTGGTGTGTCATGATGGCAGTGATATCACTCTTGTGGTGATATCACAAAGTCCGTGCTGTAACAATGGTAGGGATTTCACAATAATGTGGTTGTCACAATGTTGGAAATGTCATGATGGCGGTGATGTCAAAATGGTGGTGGTGTCACCTAGGTTATGATAAAAGAATGGTAGTGATATCAGAATTGTAGGGAGGACAGAGAGTTGATGATATCATAATAGTGGCGTTGTCACCATTGTGACAATATTAGAATCCTAGTGATGTCACAATTGTGATGATGTCACAATGGCAATGATATCACTATTGCAATGATGTCACAATGTTGGTGATGCCATAATGGTAGTGATTTTACAGTTGTGGTGATGTCACAATAGTCGTGACATCACAAAGGACGTGCTGTAACAATGGTGGGGATTTCACTATAACATGGATGTCACAATGTTGAAAATGTCACAATCGTAGTGCTCTCACCTAGGTTATGATAAAAAGGTAGTGATGTCATAATTGTACTGAGGACAGATTGTTGATGATATCATAATAGTGGCAATGTCACACTTGTGACCATATTAGAATCCTAGTGCTGTCACAATTGTGATGGTGTCACAATGGCAGTGATATCACAATGGTGGCGATGTCACAATGGAAGTGATGTTACCATTGTGGTAATGTCACAATGCTGGTGATGTCACAAATGCAGTGATGTCACAATGGTGGTGATGTTACTAACATAGTGATGTCACAATGTTCTTGATGTCACTATGGAAGTGATGTCATTATGATTGTGACATCACAATGGTGGTGATGTCACGATGGTAGTGATATCACTGTTGTGGTGATGTCACAATGGTTGTGATGTCACTAATGCCTCCTGGAGTTTGTGGTGACCCCCTCACTGCTCTCCCAACACCCCCATGGGCAGGAGGAGACCCAGTCCCCAAGGAAGGGGAGGAGCAAGTAGGGCAGTTTGGGGTTCAGGAGAGAACCTGAGGGGTGTGGCTGGGCACACAGATTGGGATGTCTTGGCTGGCAGGGAGATCACTTCCCACCTGCTACCCTACTGCCCCCAGGTCTCTGATACCAGTGCGCAGGGAGCACCATGCTGTCCTTTTCCACTCTAATTATATTATTTCCTTGTTTTGGGGGGGCAGTGGGGAGAGGTGCACGGGCAGTATAGTTTTCCCTTCTTATTCCAGTTTCCTAAAGTAGATGGCTAGCTTATGATTTCAGATCTTTCTTCTTTTTAAAATATAGATATTTACAGCTAAAAATTTCCTGCTAAGCCCTGTTTTAACTGCGTCACATTAGTTTTGGTATGCTGTTTCTGTTTTCATTCATCTCAAAATATATTTTAATTCCCCTTGCGATTTCTTCTATGACATGTGTGGGACCTTCTATGACTGTGTGGGAGTATGTTGTTTAATTTCCACATATTTTTGAACTTCTCAAATATCCTTGTTATTGATTTTCAGTTTAAATCCATTGTGGTTATGAAACATACTTTGTATTATTTCAGTCCTCTTAAATTTATTAAGGCTATTTTATGACCTAGCAAAAGGTTTCATCTGGTGAATGTTTTATGTGCATTTGAGCAGAACTGTCAACAGTGTCCAGGTCCCACTGCTCTCCGCTCAGAAACAAAAGACTCACCAGTCCCAAATGTTGATGTGAGGCAGGAAATTTATTATCAGATGTCTTAGGAGACAGGCTAGAACTGTATCTCTGTCTTAGGTTTTGAAGGGGGTTTATGTAAGACAAAAGAACAAAGGGAGAAGATAGTGAACAATGCAACAGGGATTGTGTCGGTGACTATGCACACCAGCATGTCTTAATCTTTGTCCTTGGGCTCAGTCCTGTGAGGCCTGGAGTTAGACTTGTTGACTCTGGCTTTTATCTCCTTTGAAGAGCATCTACAACCTTAAACAAGACAGTTAGTTTTGCAAGTCACTTAGTTATGGCCTTGCTTTATTACTCCTAAAAACTGCAATGATTTTGCATTGTTCAAACAGAGCTCTTTCCTCAGCATTAAGCTCTAACATGGCTGCCCATATGCTAAGCTAATATTTGTGATGATCTATCAGAACGTGTATTTTGTTGTTGGATGGCGTGATACACACACACACACACACACTCACACACACACATTTGTTAAGTCAACTTGTTTTGTAATGTTCAAACCTTCTGTATCCTTGTCAGTCTTTTGCCGAGCTGTTCTATCCATCATTGAAAGATGGATATTGACATCTCCAAATATTAATGAAGAACAGTTGACTTCTCCTTTAATTATTGTTTTTTAAAGAATTTAATGTGGGGCTTTTTTATTAGGTGCATATTTATCTATAATTGTTATGTTGTCCTGATAGATTGACTCTTTTATCATTAAAAACTGTTTCTCTTTATCTCTAGTAACATTTTTGTTTTAAAGTCTACTTTATCTGATAGTATGGACAGCCAGTATAGCTGTCTTGTAGTTCTATTTGCATGTATGTATATATTTCCATTGTTTAACTTTCAACTTGTTTGTATCTTTGATTTAAAGTGTTTATTCTGTATACAGTACATAGTTTGGTGTGGTTTTTTTTTCTAAAATCCAATATGACAGTCTATCTTTTGATTGGATTGTATAATCCTTTCACATTTAATATTATTCTTGGTGTGGTTGGATTTACATCAGCCTCTCTATTACTCTTAAATATCACTTTTAACAATTTTTACTTCCGTAAGTATCCATCTATGGATTTTGTGCACATTGTGGTGATTCCCTTGTCTTTGTCTATCATTGCAATATTATAGCTTCATAATACATGTTAGTGTCAGGTAATGTTAGTTACTCCCATTGCTCTAATAATTCAGAAGTTTTTTATTCATATATATATTTAATATATTCATATATAATATATATATATATATTTAACCTGAAGATCAATTTTAGAATTTTTGGTTTTGGTCCCTTCCATTAACAAAAAAAAAGCATGTTGAAATTTTGATGGGATAACATTATATTTATAGATTAATTTTGGGAAAATGATCATTATGAGTTTTCCTATCTACAAACATGGTATGTGTAATCAAGTCCTTTTATGTCCCTCTCTAAATTTGTATTTTCTCATAGATTTTACATATTTCTTCTTTAAAACATGCATGCATGTCATATATCATACACATGATGTCAATGTAAAAGTTATGCGGTGTTCATAGTAGTTGTTAAACTGGAATGTAAGACTTAGAAGTTGGCTGGTTCCAGGAACTGCTCCCCACACCTTCCCATTAATATCACCTCCTCTTGCCCCTTCCCCTTGGTTTCAGATGTTTGTGTCTTGGTATGTTATCATGGTAGCCATGTGTGTGCACTTCTCTAAGCCTGTGCCGTGGTGGGGGAGTATCATGTATCTTCAGTAGCCAAACAGTTTCCCACAATGGATATAACAACTTACTCTGCAACTGTAGTTCATGATAGTTTAATTTTTGCACATCTGTACTGATACTGTTTAATTTTCTCCATCTGATGTGGTTTTAGTTTGCATTTCTATAATTGTAAAATATGTTAAGCATGTTTCATGCTTATTGAACATTTAGAAATCTCCTATAAGGGGCTGTTACTGTCTCTTACCTACTTTTCTATTGGGGTCTCTTTCCTTATTAAAAAATGTTTGGTTACCTGTGAGGCAATTATTTTCTCTCCATTGCTTCTCTTTGTGCACTTTAATGATGTAATTTAATGAATAGAATTTTCATCTTAATGTAGTGATATTATATTTGTGAATATATTAATATTTATGAATATTTTCTTTCTTAATATTGTTTTAAGACTTTTAAAAGAAGCAATTCTCTTTCCTATAACAACTTCTGAGACTTTTACCATGTGCTTTTATATTTGGGTATTTATTACCTCTGGAAATGATTTATTGTGTGGTACAAAGAAAGGGTACAGTTTTTTGTTTGATCATTGTCCTAGAAGCTTTCATTGGAAAAGATGTCTTTTTTTTTTCTACTTCTCTACAGTTCAATTCTTGTCATTATCAAGTATGTAAAATGCAAGAGTCTTTTTAAGGGTTCTCTCTTTAGTTCCACTGGTCTATTTATTCATTTTAGTTCCAGTTCTGCACTCATTACTATAACTTTATAATACATGAGTGTCTGTGTTTGTTACAATTATATATATTCAATTTCATTTAAAAAAATATATTTCATTTTGCTGATCCTCTCTATGGCATGTATATTTTCAATACTTTTGCATTTTGTTCTTTTCTTGTAAGTTTCTTTTTTAAGATTTTCCTTTCCAACCTGAGATTGATGATTAGCTAATAAATTCTTTTTCTTTTTTATTTTACCTATTTAAGGCTGGATGTTTCATCTTAAGCTAGGCTTTAAATTCATCCAATTTTTAGCAGCTCTATTGAGGTAAAATTGACGTACAATAAACTGCATATATTTAGGTATATAATTTTATGATTTGACATAGGTACACACCCATGAGGCCATCACTACAATCAACGTAATGAACATATCCATTACCCCCAAAAGTTTCCTCATTCCCGTCTAATCCCTCCTTTCTGCTCCTCTTCACCACCCTTTAATAAACTTGCTTATATTGAGCAGAACATAACAGGAAAAACATCAAAACTATACCAGTCAATAACTGATCACAGAGGAAACACGCCGTGTAACCACCACCTAGGTCAAGAAATGGACCCCAGAAAGCCTCTTCAAGCCTCTTCCTCTCAGCATCCCCTCCATTTTCTCTAGTGGTAACTGCTATTTTTATATTCCAACTACAAAGGCCTTTTATCCATCAGTTGAACAGATCATTTGTTCTTTTGGTTATTGTGGTGAACCAACAGAAGCTGTAAAGTTCCTTCTAATCATAGGCTTACCTGAACTGCAGCTTTTAAATGTGATGTCTTGTGATGGGGTGATTGCCATTCAGTTCAATATATTTTCTAATCTCCACTTTATATGAGGGTTATTTTGTTAGGGCATTGCCAGTTCATATATAACACAGGTGTGATTAACCCCATCTCAGCTAGAAAACTATGTCAAGTTTTAGGCTTATTGCCTCAGGTCTGGTCTCAGACTGACTGAAGAATTTCCTTCCGCTGCCATGTTCTTCCATTCTATGGAAAACCATGCTGTCCACCCCCTGGGAACCTGGGCAGGCCTCTCTCCAACCCCACTGTGTCACTGGCCTACCTGGTGGGGGAGCCTGTCAAGAGAAGGAATCTCTTTGTCCTCAATTCAGTGTATCTGGACCCAGGAGATGCAGACTTTGATTTTCATCATTGGCCTTAATTGGGTCGATGCATTTTGGTGGATTTGAAACCTGTCTCAGGTGCACACACTTTAATTCCTTGTTGATGACTCCTTGCACACTGAGAATTTCCAACATATTAAATTCCTGTAAACAACAGTCTTAATTATATGTTTTGTGTCCATGAGAGCTCAAACTACATGCAGCCTCAAATTACATTTCTTTTTCTCAGCTAACCAGTGGGGACTACAGCACGAACTGACTGGTTTGGGACCCTAGCTCATTGATCCTTCTTTAAAAAAAAAAAATGTCTGTGTAGTCCAAGCCTATATAATGGAATTGAAATCATCTTAGGGTGGGTTTCAGACCCTTTGGGCCCATTGAGAAAGGGTCTCATCCCTGCATCCCTCTGTCTGGGGACCCAGAACAGCTTGTCAGATCCTACAGATGAAGAGTCCAGAGACCAGGAGGCTGGGGAAACATTTATTGAGCACCTGCAGTGCAACTTTGGCCCAGGCCAAGGGTCAGTCAGGCCAAGGCATCACGCGGTCTCAAAGTCCTGGGAGTCTTGGACCTGGCCCCTCCCCCTCCCAAGCACAGACTCAACTGAGGCGAGTTGTGCCAAAATAGCACCTTTATTTCCCGAAGCCCCTTGGGAGAAGGTTGGGGGTGGGGAGTGTCTTCCTGGCCTAACAGGGCATCAGGTCCTACTCAGTGGGCAGCTCAGGGTCTTCCTCTTCTTGGACTCCTAGGAACTTGGGACTGGCCTGTGGGTGGACAGGGTCCAAAGTAGGGATCTCCACACATCCCTGTGCCCACACCATTCCTTCCTGCCCCTCCCCACCACCACCATGCGTCCATGCCTTTGCCTTGGCTGTGTCCCTTCCCCATAGACCATCCCAGAGGATTCCCAGATCCCTCCTTCCCCCAGCCTCCTCCAGGAGCTGTCTCTGCTCCCTGCCACCTGAGTCCCAGGCTCACTGCCTTTCTTGGGCTGGCCCCTTCCTCTTGCTTGCTCTGGCCTTGGGCAGGAACCTGCATCCCATGCTTTTCCAGTTCCTCCTTCAGCCTGGATGGGAAGGGGTGGGGTAGGAGGGTGAGATGGAGGAAGGAAGAGGGGGTGGAGGAGAGACAAAAGGGTGTGAATAAACACAGAGACAGAAGGGAGAAGTAGTTCCCTCAGCCACCTTCCTGGGGAGGGGCTGGGAGACAGGGATTCTGTACCCACCTCTGTCGCATCTGCTGCAGCTGCTGGCACTTCTGCTGCAGCTGCTGATGGTGCTGGGCAGCAGCTGCCAGGAGCTCCTCAGCCTTCTTGTTCTCCTCTTGGAACAGCTGCCTGGGGGCCCAGTGGCAGGGTCAGCATAGGCCACTCCTTCCCCCAGCCCCCTCCACCTCCACATCTTACACTGCTGCTGCCGCCTCCTGGCTACGGAGAAAGAGCCCGTCAGCGATGGTGGAGGTGCCCTCAGCCCTGCACAGGGAGCACAGCTGATGCTTCACATCCTCCAGCTTCACTTCGAGCAACTTCTCTGCAGCACGAGAGGGTGAATGAGTAAGTGAGGGCAGGTAGGTCAAATAAGGGCCACCATCCTCCTCTGGCCTCACCTTCTTTGAGTAGCTGCTCCTTACTGCTGTCCAGGGCACAAATCTCCCTCACCAGCTGCTCTGGCTTCTAAGAGGGGCAGAAAGGAGGCCAGTCCACACCTCCAGGCTTCCCCCATGTCTCAGAGAAGCCCACCAGGATCCAGTCATTTACTCACTCACCGTGCCTCACTTCCTACTTCTCTGCCTCTTGGTGCACCCAGCCACAGTCTAGACTCAGGGCCTTGGTACTGGCCATTCCCTCCCCCTTATCCTCTCTCACCCCAGATACAGTGCTGCACTGGGTAGGCTCATAGGATTGTTAGTGTTCAGGAATTTTGCAAGCACTGAAATCGGCCATGGAGTGTTTGCAACAGAGAAACCTGCAAATTCTTCAAACCCAGGATGTTATCTGGAGAGTGAACAGCACAGCTGCAGCTGTTCCCTTTTGGTGGCCTCACTGACCCCTTCCCTGCTGACATTCATTCTCTTTTCTTGTTTGGTGCCTGGGATCCCTTGGGGGCAAACACGGGATGCTTTGATCTGCACTATCTCCCCTGTGCCTGTGATGATCCCAGATACCCATGGATGTCTTCAGTGGATGACTTGACCTTAGCTTTGTCAGGTTTCCTCCTGACCACTGACCAGATGGATCAGCAGGGGTTGGGGGACAAGATTGGCAATGAGGACACTGGGTGGCTATGAGAGCACAAACAATGGACTGGATTCAGGGTGATGGTGACATTAAGACCATCAGGGCTTGCTCAGGAACTGGGTGTGGCAGGTGAGAAGAAAAGGCCTGAGGATGACCCTGCAGTTGGGCCTGGTGCTGCAAGGAAGATGAAGGTGGTAGTAGTAGCTTCAAGTAACTCACATGGAATTCCCAGAGGTCCTTGTGCTGGGCCATCAGATCCTCCAGATGCTCCTCAAAATCCAACCTAGGGACCAACCACACAGGTATGAGGGGCCATGGGCTGAGACCTCCACCACACAGCCTGGCTCAGGATGGGGTCTTCATGCATATACTTGGGGCTCTGCCCATGCTGTTTCACTGGGAGCACCTCCACCACCTTGACCTTCCCATGTTCAGCTCGGCCAGCTCCTCCTCTAATGCCCATCCCTGGTAGTGCACCACCCACAGCCCACCTGAGCTCCCCAGGCCTCGGGTGCTGGGGTTACCTCAGCTGCCTCTGTTTGTTCTTCTCTTCCTCGATCTTGGAATTCAGGGCAGAGATTCTCTCCTTGCACTCCTGCAACATGCTGTGCTTCCTGGGAAGGGGCAAGGCAGCCCTCTCAGCTGTGTTCTCTGAATGAGTCCCCAGGAGGGGAAAAGGTAGGGCTTCTGGCTCCCTCTGTTGAGGGCCATTCTCTCCCTCTGCACTGAGGTCCTTCTCTGTAGTGTGTGTGTGCTGGGGAGATGGGGGGATGACGTGAGCACACGACCCCTGGAAGCATCCTTGTGAGGTTTAGGGAGATCAACATGGACATATTCAAGTGCACATGCACACATGTATTAATATCATCTGATCTTCCCAAATACTTCCATCTTCCAGTCTTAGGGTATGCCAAGGCTTGGGGCTGCTGGTCAAAACATGAGCTAGATAAGCCTTTAGGAAGCAGACAGATGAGGGGATGGAAGGTTAAGGGATGAATGGAGAGAGAATGGACAGGTGGTCAGCTCGATGCCTAAATGAACAGGCAGGTGAGTGAATCTACAGCAAGGAGCCAGGTGACAAAGAATAAAAGACACATGATAGAAACTGGCTGAAGAAACTGAATTGAGAACAATGTAGCAAATCAGTGGTTATCCCAGTGAGTGAGAGTTACCCTCAGCACTACTGCCGAGGGCAGAAGACACTCTTTGGCCTCTCAATGTAGAGGGAGAGAATGGGAGCTGTGGGCTGAGACACATCTCCCTTCCTCTCTGCTGGGCCAGAATGAAGGGGCAGGCAGAGCCAGGCTTGGCTGCAAGCTCACACCTCTGTGCCTCAGTCTCCTTCTCCTGGCAGTGCAGCCGCAGGATCCTTAGGGTCTCTGCAGAGAGAGAAATAGGGCCCTGTGAGAGTCTGTCTAACATCAGGTTTGGGCATAGGGAACAGGACCAGATCATGTCCGGTCAGTGGACACCACCAGTCCAACAGAAGCCACAGGAGGGACTAAGCTGAGGCAGGTTTCAAAGACCTCAGCTGCTATAGGGAGAGTGGGCTTCTACAGGGTGGCACAGGCAAAAGCCTGGAGACAGAGGAGCTGCCAATACCTTGTTTTTTGCTCAAGATCTCCTTCAGGCGTACTTTCTCTCCATGCACTGGAAAACACAACACGTTCAGTAATCAGGGACTGCCCAGTGAACCTGCAGGGATAGGGCTTGCCCATGGTCACATGGAAGGTTGGGTATAGCCCTGCCCCGAACCCCAATGTGGACCCCATGAAGTGAGCCCCCTTCTTTCTGGTGCCCACTCTCTGAAAGCTGACATTTACAAAGTATGGCTGTGAGGATCCTGTGGGATGCTCATGCTTTTACATCGAGGGGAGAGAAAACATAAAGATACTGCTTGAAATGGGATAAGTGCTGTGAAGAAATATATCAAGCAAGAAGGGGCATGTGACCAGGTGGGGTAGGATGTCATCTTCAGATGGGATGACTGGGCACAGCCTCTGTGAGAAGGGGACATTCAAGCTCACAGCTGAATGATGACATGAGGCAAGAAGAACCTGTATTATCTTGGGGGAACACACAGCAGCCTGGCAGAGGCCCTGAGGTGGGAGTGTGCTTGGAGGGTGTTTTCAGAACACTTTGACCAGCAGAGGAAACTGGTAGAACATGAGGCTGGAGAGGGGAAGGGCCCTTGGCCCTTTTAAGGAATATTGGAGTACTGGGTTAGGGGATGCTACATGTCTGGAATACTGGGCTGAGGGAGGCTGGAGGCATGTGGGGGCCTCTGGGTGGCCCCTGGCTTGCTTACGTGTGTCCAGTTCCTTCTGCAGGGCCTCCCAGACAGCCCGGGCCTCTCCCAGCTCTTCACTGGCTTTCCTTTTTGCTTCACCAAAGAGCAGAAGGACAGACATTGTGTGAGTACAGCCTACACCCACACTATTCCCTTGCAAACAATGACATTTCACATTTGTCTTCAAACAAACCTAGAGGAGCCCAGATTTTACAGAGCAGGAAATGAGGATTTCAGAGTCCAGGCCCTTCTTGCCAAGCTCAGCTGGCAGCAGAGCCAGGCTATGGCAGTTTTATGAAGAAGGGTCCTGTACCTAATTTAATGCTCTGTTGTTGCTGTGGTGAATATCTAGCAGTTCTTGCACCAGGGACCCTGTATTTTCATTTTGCACTGGGCCTGGCAAATCCTGTAGCTGTTTCTGGCTGGCAGCCAGGGTACCTGAGCTCACCTTCCTGAACCTCATTAATCTGGTTAATCAGGACTTCAACCAGGGGCTCCAGGCTTCCTCCTGCAGGGAGGAAAAGAGGTTGGTTGCTGACAGAGTAGGCAGAGTAGGGTGGGCGCCAGCCTTGTGCCTCTGCTGCTTTTATTCAACACAAATCTATTGAACGCTCCCTGCTAGCAGGTGCTGTGTTGGGGCCCTCATGAAGCTCACATTCTGGTGCGGTCAGGGGGACGAGGAACAGAAAAAAAGAGATGCAAAGTCAAGTTATGGTAACTTTGGTCAAGAGAAATAAAGAAGGGCAAGGGGTTAAAGAGAGAAGGAGTGTTAGAATAAATAAGCTCTGGTGTGCTACTGCACAGAGAGGTGATTACAATTAACAACATCATATGGTATATTTCGAAACAAGCTAGTAGAGAGGATTTTGAATTTTCTTACAACAAAGAAACAATAAATGTTTGAGATAATGGAAATGCTAAATGCCCTGATTACATAATGTGTATATATTTGTATCTAAACATCTCACTGTACCCCATAAATACGTACCATTATCATATGTTAATTGAAAAAGAGAAAGAAAAAGGGCGAAGGAATGGGAAGTGTGAAAGAGTGAAGATGTGGGAAGGCGTCTTGAGGGCCCCAAATCAAGTGAGGGGGCAGGCCCTGCAGCTCTTTGGTTGGAGGAGGAAGGCAGTCAGCACAGAGGCCTGCCCTGAGTGGGAACTGGCTGGGAGGGGCCTGGTAAGCAAGTGAGGAGTAGCAGGAAGTGAGGTGGAAGGAAGGCAGGTGAAGGTGAAAACTTCGAGATCTAACACAGTATAGTGGGAGCCAAAGGGGTGACCAGCAAGGTACTCAGGACAGGGTTTGGGGAAAATATTTTGCTTTCTATCCCCTTATACTTCTTTAATTTAGAACCATTTTTAGTTCAAGGAATTCAATTTTAAAAGAGAAAAAATGGAATTTCCCAAGGTTGTGAATTGTGGGGCCTAGAACTGAACCCACATCTGCTTGACCCCAAACCTCAGGCTAAGCCTCAGATACAGAGGAGACATGTGACCTTTCTGTAACCTTTTCACCATTTCCACCAAGTCTTCAATTTTCTGTGAGGATGTGTCCAGCCCTGAGGAGACAAAACCAAACATTTCAGAATCCAGTAGGGTGAGAGACCAGAGGAAGGATCTGACCGGCCTAGGCTGGGACTGAGGTGAGCTGAGGGCAGGTCTCCAGCCAGAGTGGTGCCCCAGCTCCTTGTCCTGAGGTGGACAGTACTCAAAAGACAGGTTTCCCCTCCAGACTGAAATGGCAACGTAAGTATTCCCTTCATAAAACTCAGGGTGAGGACAGGGGTGTACTCTCACTGCTAATGCTGTTCGAAGTTAGGTTGGTCAAAAGCTGGTAATCTAATAATGCAAGGAAAAAGAAGGGTATAAAAAACTGGAAATGAGGAGTCGGAAATCACTAACTGGCAGGTGGAATAATCAATTATAAAGTTCTACAGAATCTTAAAACTGCAACGACTAATAAGAAAATATAAGATGTCTTGCTAAAATATATATAAACACAAATAGCTTTCCTATATACAATCGATACTGGTTCTGAAGCCTCCCTGTAAAATAATATTACATATGAATTTTTATAATCATTATAGGCACCTAATTTTACTATTTATGGCATTAAAATCACAATAAAGGTAACCAGATATCAGGAGCCACCTGATGTAAAAAGACAATATCACCGATTATATACTCTTGCCAAAAAAATGAAGCTAATACTCATTAAACCTCTAGATCTCAATACAAATTCAGAGGAAATACAGGGATAGAGCAACATGTTCAGTGGCACGTGGGGATGCAATTAGCAAAATTCAGACTGGAAAACTCCATGGGCAAAACAACCCATTTTGTTTAACAAATACATTCCAAAGGTAATAAAAGATAGAAAGATCCTTACAGACTAAAAGGGCTTTATGAGACATATCAACCAATCTCAATGAATGATCCATAATTGGTTCTTGATTCAAACAAAAACAGTAAAAAATATTGATGACAAGTTCGGCAAAATTTGAAAATTAACAAAATATTTGATGAAGTAATTACTGTTGTTGTTATATAGATGTGATGATGGTATTACTTTTCTGAAAAGCACTTATTTTCTAGAGATATACATGGAAATATTTATGGATGATATGTGAGATGCTTTAAAATGAAATAATGGAGTGTGTCGTAGGAGGGGTGATGATTAAAGAATAAGTAAGATTGTCCAAGAGTTGATCATTGTTAAAGCTGGAGATGGGTTCATGAAGTGATTATATTTTATTCCCTCCTTTTGTACATGCTTAAATTTTTTCATAATAAAAAGTTTTTTAAATCAATAAGTCAATATAGAGAAGGTAAACAATTGGTCGTTGCCATATAAGAGTTGAGAAAAGGAGAGAACAGTTAACAGAAAATTACATAAATGGCCATAAGTACTTGAAAATATGTACTACCTCAGTTATAATTAAAGAAATGCAAATTAACATATTGCACCTAGCAGACTGGTAACACTTGCTAAGTCTGATAATGCCCAGTGTTTGTGACAGTGTGCGGAAACAGGCCCTCATATCTGACAGAGACTGAGGAAACCGATACAGTTTTTTAGAAGGCAATTTGGCTATATCAACATTTCGAAGATATAATTCCAATTCTAGAAATTTAACCAGATATCCTTGGTGAAGTATGCAAACGGCATGTTTGAAGACGAAGCACCTACTATGAGCTCATCAATGTGTGCTTCCAAAATTCCTGTGCTGAAATCCTAACTCCTAGTGTGATGGTATTGGGGTCAGAGGCCTTTGGGAGGGGACTGAGTTTTGGGGGTAGAGCCCTCAGGAATGGGATCAGTGCCCTTACAAAGGAGAACCAGAGCGCTCCCTAGCGATTTCCACCGTGACAGGACACAGCGGGAGGACGAAAGTCTACGACCCAGAGAGCGACCCTCGCCGCTCACTCACTCTGCCAGCACCTGATCTTGGACGTCCTACCTCCGGAACCGTGAGAAATGAGCTTTTGCGGCTTATAAGCCACTCAGTGTACGGTCATTCCTTACAGAAGCCCGCACTGACTCACGCATTGGTGAAGTCGATTAGGCTTTTTTGAGGAACTTGAAGGTGGGACCCGAAAGCATGGCAGTGGCACTCAATGAAGGGGTATATACGCATCTTTGCGTTCACGTCCTCTCTGTCCTTGGCCCAGGGCCACCACTGGTGGCCACACCCTGCTCCGAGCTCGCTTTTCCGTGCCGAGCTGACTTCGTGTTGGAACCTCCAGTGTTACAGGTGCGCGGTGTGGATCCAGCCCGCGCTGACGTGGGCGGGTCTGCAGGATCCGGCGTCTTCGCGGATGTCCCGGCCGCAGTCCCCACCGTGTCGCTGGAGCCTGCAGACCGCTCGGCACCGCAGGAGCAGCCTGAGGGGAGGCGGCCGGGCGGCTGGCGTTTCTCCTCCGTGCCTGCTGCGGTCCTGGGCCTGTGACCCCGCGTCAGGCCGCCCGTCCTCCCCGGCGATGGCGGAGAGGGAGCCCCGCCGCGGGCCTCGCAGCGGGCCGGGCGCCCGGGCTCATCGAGGGGTCCAGCTCGGACCGCGGACCAGCCCGGTCCCACCACGGACGTGAGGGGTCACTAAGGTCCTCAGCTCTGGGAGCGCCGGGAAAACGTCCTGTTCTGTTTAAGAGGCGCGTGTGGGCGTTCTCGGGAAGGAAACGGAATGACCGACACCGACAGGACGTGGAGCAAATCAGGCGCGACAGAAACGTGCGACAGGGTGAACCATGCGGCGGGTGGGACCGTCACGCCCTCGTCCCTGCGACAAACCCTCAACCCACCTTCCCGCCTCGCCCCGCCCTGCCCGCCGGGAGAGCTCCGCCCCGTCCCCGCCTGTCCTCGCCGCCCTCCCGCCGCTACCTCCAGCCGCCTCGGCCCGGTCCGCGGCTCCCGCGGGCTCCGCAGTCGAGAGCGCTGCTCTCGCCGCCATTTCCTCTCAGCCGCAAGGGCGGAGCCTGTGGCGCCTCGACGGCTGATTGGACCAAACCTCGCTGGGGGCGGGGCGCTGCGCGCCTGCGCACTGCTCTCTCGTCTGTCTGCTTGGAGGCAAGTAACGTTTCTGGGGGCGCGCGGAATGTCCAGCTCCCCTGCCCATCAGCTAGTGCGCATGCTTAAAGCTGCCCGGCCGGCCAATCCAGCCGAGAAAGCAAGGGTCACGTGCAGCCTTCCAAGCTTGCGATTGGCCGGTTGAGCGGTCACCTGCTCATGTGTAAAGGTTGCCAAGGGGCGCTCCTACTGACGTGGGTGGGTGGCGGCAAGTGCGCATGTGCTGGGCTGTGGGGACCGCTGCTTGAGTCCGGTCTCTGCCATTATCCTGACTTCGCTCCGTAAGAGTGTCCCCGCCTCCGGGAGCAGCGATTGGGAGCTCGGCCATCACTGACCGAAGCTGAGTGACCTGCGGGCCGCGCCGGCAGGAGCTGACCGACCCCACCCGATTCACGAGCTCAGAAACCTACGCAGAGGGTTAGGGGTTAGTGATTAAGGGACAGGGTTAGAGTCAGGGTTAGGGTCGGGGTCGTGGTCAGGGTCAGGGTCACAGAGTCAGAGTAAGTGTCAGGGTTACAGGGTCAGAGGGTCGGGGTCAGGATCAGGGTTAGGGTTAGGGCCACACAGGGGTTAGGGTTAGAGTTAGGGTTGGGGTTAGGTTTAGGGGTCAGGGTTAGACCCAAATACGCTGGTTTTCAGAACTGTGTTCACGGATCACATGTTGACAGAGGAGTGGTCCTCAGAGTTTGGGTGGGAGAAAACTCATATCAAGCCTCTTTATTTTTTTATTTTTATTATTTTTTTATTTTTTTGTCTTTTTCGTGACCGGCACTCAGCCAGTGAGTGCACCGGCCATTCCCATATAGGATCCGAACCCGCGGAGGGAGCGTCGCCGCGCTCCCAGCACAGCACTCTCCCGAGTGCGCCACGGCTCGGCCCATATCAAGCCTCTTTAAAACCTCTCGTTGCATCCTGCATCATAGGCTTTCCACTACTCAGTGGAGTGATCTCCTTAGATCATTGAAGTCATTTTGAGGTGTAGATAATAAAATTTGACTCTTGCAGCCCAACCTCAGTATGTATAGAAAACACTAATCTTCTGTGTGGGCAACTTTGCTGGTATTTTACAAAGAAGAATTTTTAGGGTGTATTCAACAGCTTGTGGAAACAAGTCAAGAATGGGTCCCATATTTAATGCCTGCTCATCTACGTATTTGTCCTACATTCATTTGAACTAAACCTTCTCTTTAGTCAATAAGCCTATCAAACAAAGCCTGCTTTTTCTCATCTTGAGCCCAGTGGAGCCTTGTTTTTCAAGGGGAACCTTTAATCTGGCGTCCCCGTGGGCCAATCCAGATAATATAAGAGCCTGGGAAGTTGGAACTGGGGACTGCAAGATGAAAGGGAATTACAGCTCATTTCTTTTGCCCAATGTGAAGCAATGGACAATGGGTGACAGTAAGGTTCTGTGGCTCTCTGGGAAGGATAACCAGATAACTGAACTTAGAACTATAAATCTTTTTCTTTACTAGATAAATAAAGATGGAGAAGAGAAACTGGCACCTCCCCCATGAGATGGCATCATTCTTCCGGGAGGGAAGGAAGTGCATTCAGGACCTGGCACACAAGTGGGTGAATCTAAGGTTTCAGAGAGGCACCTTACGATGGGTGACCTGACAACTGCCCTGGAGGGGAGCAGAGTGAGGGAGATGTACAGAGTGAGGCTCTGGTACAGCCTGTGTTGTTCATCTAGTTTCTGATATACTGTATAAGGGTGAGAAGATACATATTCCAAGTATGGAGAATGGTCTTAAGCTTGCAAGCTGTATCCTGGGCAAATTGACTGATATCCCATACAGAAGAGGAGAAATTGACTAGACAATTGTATTAGCCTGAATAAAAACTACAGCATATGAACTGTATACTGTTGGGACAGATTGTTGCATTTGAATTGCAATAGATTTTTTTGGCTACCTGTTACTAGTTGTGCATAATGCAGTTTGTATTATCAGTGTGTTACAAGGGTCATTGATTCCTCATGCCAAAGAAAATGAATTGCAATCATCAGATAAAATGAAGTCTCTTGAAATAATCGCTCTCTTTGTGGTCATATACCAACTGCTTATGTAGATAGGTTCATTTGTTTCCATTTGCTTTTATTTATTTTTAAATTTTATTTATTCATTTATGTATTTTTTATTCATTAAAACATAATTGGTTGTACACATCTGTGGTACACTGTTGAATATCAATACCTGTGTACAATATGTGATGCTCAAATCAGAATAATTCATGTATTCAACATTACACAATGTAAGGGTTAGGGTTAGGGTTAGGGTTAGGGTCAGGATTAGGGGTTAATGGTTAGGGTTAGGGGTTAGTGGTTAAGGTTGGTGTTTGGCTTAGGGGTTAGGAGGTTGGGTTTTGGGGTGTGGGTTAGGGGTTAAAGGTTAGTGGTGAGGGGTGAGGGGTTAGAAGGTTAGGTGAAAAAAATTGAGGATCAAATAAATGGAATCATATTCCATGTTCATGGGTTGGCAGAACTAACAACATCAAAATGTCCATTTTACCCAAAGCAACCTACTCATTCAATTCAATTCCTATCAAAATACCAATGGCATTCTTTACAGAAATAGAACAAACAGTCTTAAAATGTGTATGAGACCACAGAAGATCTCATGTTTCTAAAGCAGTACTGAACCAAAAGAAAAAAATTGGAGGCATTTCTATTCCTGACTTCAAAATATTCTATAAAGCTATACTAACCAAAACAGCATGGTACTGGCCTAAACACAGACAAATAGACCAATGGAACAGAATAGAGAGTCCAGAAGTAAACCCACGCTCTCATAGCCAACTTATTTTCAGCAATAGTTTCAAGAATATACACTGGGGAAAGGACAGCCTCTTCAGTAAATGGTGCTGGGAAAACTGGATATTGAGATGTAGAATATGGAAACTAGACCCCTATCACCATACATAAAAATCAACTCAAAATGGACTATAGACCTAAATTTAAGACCTGAAACTATGAAACTGCTAGAAGAAACTACTAGTGAAAACAGTAAAAAATGGGAGTGGGCAGTGGGTTTTTGGGTGATCCTACGAAGTCACAGGCGACTAAGCAAAATACACAAAAGGGATTACATCAAACTGAAGAGCTTCTGGACAGCAAGGGATACTATCAACAAACTGAAGAGACAACCTACAGATTGGGAGAAAGTATTTGCGATCTACACATTAGAGAAGGGACTAATATCCAGACTATATAAGGAACTTAACAGCAAAACAATAATAATAATAACAACAATAACCCAATTGAAAAATGGCCAAAGGACATGAAAAAACATTTCTCAAAAGAAGACATACAAATGGCCAAAAAGCCAAAAAGCACCATCTGCATGAAAAAATTTTAATGCAAATGAAAACCACGAGATTTCATCTCACCCCAGTTATAATGGCTGCTATGAACAAAACAAAATAAATGCTGGAAAGAATGCAGACAAAAGGGAACTATTTTACACCATTGATGGGAATGTAAATTGGCACAGTCATTGTGGAAAACAGAATGGAGATTCCTCAGAGAACTAAAAATAGATCTGCCTTATGGTACAGCTATCTCACTGCTGGGTTTATACTTAAAGGAAATGCAATCACTGTATCAAACAGACACCTGCACTCTTATGTTCACTGCAGTGCTATTCACAATAGCCAAGAGATGGAATCAGCCTAAGTGCCCATTGACAGACAAGTGGACTAAAAAAACTGTGGTATAAATACACAATAGAATAAATACTATTCAGCTATAAAAAGAAATGATATCCTATCCTTTGCAGCAACATGGATGGAACAGGAAACCATCATGTTACGTGAAGTAAGTCAGACACAGAATGCCACATAATCTCACTTATATGTGGAATCTAAAAAAAAAAAAAGTCGTTCTCATAGAAGTAGAGAGAAGAATAATGATTATCAGAGGCCAGGAGGGGAGAGGGGTGGATGGAGGAGAAGACGTGGACTAATGGGTACGAAACCACGCTAAATAACCTAAGTGGGAATTGTGCGGTGTATGCATGTACTGAAACAACACACTGTACCCCACAAATATGTACAAGTAAATGTTAAAATTTAAAAAAAGTGTTCATATACAAGATAAATACTAAGTAACAATGAAAATATTCATCACCACTACAGAAAGCTTCTGGAAACACTAATGCAAATAAAGAATTCGCTTTAAGCACAGAGAAGAAAGGAGACCCACGTGATTTCTATGAACAAATAATAGTAAAATCCACTCTTAAGTAGAAATGTATACTATGTTGTACTTATTATTTACTCGTTCATTTATTTGTTTATGTATAACATACTTATATATTTTGCATTAATATATTAAAACAAAAGTGAATATTAAAAAAATGTAAAATATACCTATCCTTGGTTATGTAAATCAAATCTTACTTTCTGAATGGCAAACCAATTCCTTATAATCGGGAAGGATTTGGAGAAACTTCTACTAAATAAATTTTTTTAGAGGGTCAGCCACAAAATGAGCATTTAATTAAAATAAATACAAGCATGCACTTTCTTTAGCCTACTGAAATATCAATTCTTTAATTCCCCATTAAGTAAAAGCAAAACTCTGATTATATGCCTTCAAATCATTTGAAGATGTGAAAACACCATCTGCATTTCAGCCTAGTTCAAAGACAGTAAAGAAATTTCTTCTTCCAACTCAAAGCATGGTTAGGAGAAGGACATCTGATAGAAGTGGTGATGCCAATCTAACCAATGTAAAAATACAAAGTGCTTCTAGCAATATTTGGGTACATATAATTTGGCAAGAAAGTTTTATAAACCTAAGATTTGAAAAATAGAACCTATAAGCTCCAACAGAAAAAGCTTCATTTGCAATTGAAAAAAATTTTTGTAGAAAAATGTCCTTCCAAAAAGAGACAAAAATGACTTTTATTTCCCAAGAGAACTAATAAATAAATTTGTAAACAAAATTACAGTCACTACAAATTGCTTTCAACAATTCCATTGCTTCTTCATTTGACCAGCTGAAAATCAAAATTCTTTCAGGTTATAAATATAACTTTTTATAACTCTGTTATTACTTACTGAGAACGGAGAAAGGGGGCCAATCTTGTGGCCACAGTGTCGAACAGCCTCGCTGATGAGGCAGGGCTGGATGGCTTGGCTGGGAGCCTCAACACCACAGGCCTGCTCTGTGACAGAAAAACACACAAATTGTCACTAAATCAAAAACACACAATAGAACTACAGTGCATACAATATGAAAATAAACCTTTATAAAATGGTTCATTTTTTCTCTTAGGATGCACATCACTGCTGCCACGTACCACATCTCTAAACAAAAAAAGTTCCATGAACTAATCAAAGATAACTTTTACATGACCCCTTCCTGGCAGACCTACTAAATGCAATTTTTATGTCCACAATTTTTCATGTAAGCCTGCATGTCAAGGTACAAAAGAATACAGCCACTTGTGTGCAGATGAAAAGTGTCAAGGGAGCTTGTTGAAAGAACTGGAAGAAGCTATTTGTTTTAGAAAGATATAAACATTTATTATTATAAATGTTTCTTGGGAGCTTTTTGGGCATATTTCCGAAATAACTTGAGGGTCATCAATTTAAAACTAAAAATGTAAACTTGCTATACATTTACTTATGATACCAGGGACTGTCATAAAAGACCATTTCAACTCGGTTCCTAATTTTCTAGGTATCCCCAAACAAAACAAAAACAAAAACTTTGTATTCTCATCTGCCTCATTTGTAAAAGGCAGGTTTGAAAGGACAAAAAGACACAAGAAATTGAAAGATAATTTGCGATGAGGGTATGAATACCAACTCAACAAATGGTAGATGTGTGTGCATGTAACATGATTTTTCAAAAAAATTAAAATGCTCAATAGAGGCAGGATAGTCTCATGGTTTGTTACAAGCTCTGGCTTCCCAACTACCTAGAGTCCAGATCCCAGCCCTATCAGTTACTAACACTCTCAAGTTACACGATATCTCTAGGCCTCAGTTTCCTCATCTGTAAATTGATATAAAAATTATAACTGCTTTCTATAATTGCTGTGAAAATTTAATGAGTCAAAATATATGAACTACTTCGAACAGTGCCTGACACATGTTAGCTATTAATAGTATTAGGTTATTATTTAAATTAAGGATTAAAAAGGAGCCTCCATGTTCTTTAAATGATAAGCTAAGTGACTTTAAAGCACAGTAGGTACCAGATAACAGGTTATTAACCTTAAAGAATCAAGAGAAAGGAATATTCACCATGGGCATTACTATAACTGTAGTCTAAAAGTCATTCATAATCATATAACTAACAGTATTTGTTTTTCTGATAATTACTACAATTTTTATGGATTAGTATAATTTTACTCTCGGAATTCTTTGTGGGAAATACAACTCTGGATAGCAACCTCTACGGATAGCAATTTCATTTATCGTGCAAGTGTATTACACGGGGCAAAACAATATATACGAGGGTACTTCAGAGAGTTTGCGGGAAAATCGAATTAAAATATAATGTGAATCTTTCCATGAACTTTTTGAACTACTCTTATATTTAAGGATATTTATCACAGTACTATTTGGACAGATAAACTAAATTCTCATCAGTGAGGGATTGGTTCAATAAGTTATGATACATCCACTCAAAGAAACAGAAACCACAGCAACCACCAAAAAGAATAAGAAAAGAGAACAGTAATAAGTTCCATGAAGCTGTCTCTAAGATACACAGTGTTCTTCAAAAATTCCACGGGAAGATTAGTATTATCTTCTAACTCTATTTTCCCACAAACTTTTTGAAGTACCCTCATATTATGTGAAAATAAAGTTATACAACCGGGTACCACTATGTTATCACTTGTTAAAGAAAAAAAGAAAAGCTGAACACTACGTGCTCATTTGAGCATAGGACATCTCTGTGAGGATGCATCCCAAATCAGCAGCAGGGCTTACCTCTTGGAGAGTAGTAAATGGGTATCTGGAGGACGGGGCTTAGAGGGAGACTTACTTTTTAAATATGCTTTAAAAACCCTTCTGTACTTTTTAAATATACTTTTTGTACCATGTGCATGCCTTCCCTATTACAAACTAGTAAAATAATTTCAGATGATTCTCGCAAGAGTATCTCCTAATTTTCCAAGCTGACCCTGAAATAAGACCTAAAATATAAAACAAAAGAGATCTTGACTCTTTTCATTATTTTAAAAAGATTTGAAATAAGCTGAATAGGAATTTACCCCAGGGTATCTTCATCAATGTCATTCCAATAATGCCCTAAATAACATATCTGCTGCATCTGTAATAACATGGATTAAGTTACCTTAACCGTCACTTTGGCACTGACATAAAAGTGTACAGGGTTTCTTTGAGTGCTTTCTCAATTCTCATTCCAAATTATTTGTTTCAATTGGAATATATGAGAGTAAATGCAATTATCAGGTCCACAGATGAGGGTCAAGACTCCTGTGAATCCATTCTGCCCACACTATGGATATGACTGGTATACATTCAATCACCTGCTATTAGAACAGACACTTGTGAAGTAGGTTGAAGCGTTCTATCTATTTGTGGAAATGCTTGCAAATATTTAGCTGGAGTTGGAATCTATAGTAAGTCTTCCAGTGGATACTCAAGTGGAAATACAGAAAGACAGACATCCAGAGGGTCCATATCTTGTATACTAAGTGGGCTGGGAAGTCCTTCCTCTGTGTTCCTCCATGGCGTCTCCCAGATTCTTTCTCCCCACACAGGATTTCTTTACACTTCTCTTCTCCGTGGCCAATAGAAGTCTTCCTTTTTCTCTACATAACTGAATAAATTTGGTTTGGGGATGGAACATTTTGGCCATTACATATGTGTGATGCGGCTTCTAAGGTTTATTTTCGTTTTCTAAGATTTACCTAATTGTCTAGGACATATCACATAAAATTACTTAACAAATAGTGAAAAAGAATGATATTTTATCATCCCGCTGGGACTTCTCATTTTTATGATGTAATCAGTGCTGCAGGAGGCACCGTGTTGGAAGAGAACGTAACAGCCTGGTTTTAAATTTCGTCTCTGCTGTTTTTCTAACTTGGTCCTGAGGCTGATTCTCAAGTTCCCCTAGAAGCCCCTATTCTTTACATGTAAGCATGTGTGCGTGCACGGCAAGTTTGTCCTTTTAAAATATGTTTGGATCTCTAGATATGAAGTTTAAGATGTTAGAAATGCTATTTACAAAGTGCCTGTGTGGGAAGAAGTTTTAGTAGCATCATTTAAAGGATTTCCAGCTTTCTCGTTTTCCTGTAACCAACGGGTGAAAGCCTGAGATCAGGGGTCTCAGCCATCCGGGGTTCCCAGCAGCGGAGGCAGCTCCCCAGCCTGCGTTTTCATAGCTGTTGGATTGGAGGGGGTGGGGGACGAGAGGGTGCTCCTTGTGTGTCGTCCTCTAGAAGCAGCCAGAGTCAGCTGACAACAGAATTCCCACGGCCTGAGAATATCCGCAAGAAATTTGGATTTTAGTGTTTAGCCTGGGAATCTGTCCAGAGATAAGATGAATTATATTTTAGAAAATTGGGTGCTTGTTGGTGGGATGGGTGGGGAAAGGGCTCTAAAGGACACAGGTCTCCAGGCTGCCACGGGCAGCAGCAGGTCATCACAGAGGCCCCTCTGCTCCAGAATATCTTGAAAGCAAAGGAGCCACAAGCTTGCATTTGTTCTATACTCTACATCAGTAGATTATGTTATTATACATGATACATAATATACTATACATGATTATCCATAAATGTAAACATATAAAAAGCTAATATACAGTATAATCATACAATATTGTATTTAGTATACTATATTATGATTGATACTCAACGATAGTATACTGTTAATTATATAAGAAATATTAATGGATGCAGATACTTTTCAGAGACTTTACATACTTTTATATTTATATATACAGTAGGAATTACTATGTGTGTTCTTGAGAAAGTTCCCTACATTTCCATGCACTAAGCAATGAAAAAAAAACATGATGTTTTGAAATAGAAAACAGGAGTTTAGCCACAACTCCATCAGTTACAAGCTGCTTTTACTTTATCTGAAAAATAGCAAAGGTAGTCGTGTTCACTTACAGGGTTGTCACGAGGTTGGAGTGATAATGGGAGAAGTATTCTGTGAGGGGTGAGTGCTACAAACCCATGGTTATCTGTAAACAACGCCCACCATTTAAGCCCCTTGTTCAAAGAGTCTGTGATTCTTGAATCCTGAAGAGTTGTAGCTTGTCTTTGAAATACTTACATTATTACTTGAATTACGGTCTGAAAGATCACTGCAATAAACCACTGTCCCGAAAACTAACAGGGGATGCCCCCCTAATGAGATCTCTTTTGTGTGTTTATTCCCATTGTTACATTGGGGTGCGGCATACATGGGGCACAGGAGGGTGAGTTTGGGCTCAGGCAAACACCTGTGGGGTCCAGGTGAAGATCTGGGACTCATCCACACACCAGAGAGCTGCTTTTTGTCCCATGCCAGCCTTTGGGGTCCGATGTTGTCTGCCTGGCGATCCCACAAGACTGACCGCAGGTCAAACAGCAGTCCTAGTCCAGGGCCAGGAACTTGGACCATCCAGCTTCACAAGTTCATCATTACAAATTATGATGACTTTTTGTGTCCCTTACCCAACTACTCCTTAACCCCCTCCCCCTCCTCCAAGAAAGAAAGAAAGACCATAATATTATAAAGAATATTCATCACCAGTTGGTTTTGCCTGACGTCGCTTGTTATGTGAGAGACGTCAGGCAGTCACTGCTCTGAGCCTGGCTTCTTCACATCAACAGGATGCTTTTGACACTCGGTCACGCTGGATCTTTTATTGCCCCTGCCTTTTGCTGACATAAACACTCTTCCAGGGCAGACGTCCAGGATCAAAGCTGCACAGCCGCAGGGCACATTTGTGTGGAGCTCTGGCAGACTCTGCCGGGCAGCTTCGGAAGCGGCTGCTCCAGTGTGCATTCCAGGAGCGGCGTGAGCGCCCACCCCAGCTTTGTCACCACAGGACTCTTAGTTTGCGCCACTCTTGTGCGTGTGGGGGGAATCTCCCGTGATCTTACCTGGCATTTTCCTGTTGACTATCTTGAGGCCTTTTTGAACGTGTCTGTTGGCATTCGGAGTCCCTCTTTTGTGATATACCAGTTTAAATGGTATATCATTTATCTCACTGATCCAGAGATGTTCTTTTTTTCTAAATATGTCTTTAGTCAGACACGTGCTCTGCTGCGAGTCTGTTCACACGGGGATGGCCCCTGTGCTGCGTGCACCTGCGTTTATCCACTTCTGTCAAAGTCCCACATTTCCCCTTTTGTTTCTTACTTTTCCCCCTCCAACAATGGGTCAAAACATAAAACTGACATATTCAGTTTTAAATTGTATTTTAATTTTACAAACCTTTATTCTAAATACCACACACAAGGAAATTGAGTGTTTTAAGTTTTTTATTAGTACCCCAAACAGGAAACACATGTGATTGTGCTTTGCCATGGAAGGGATTCTCCAAGGGATCCCTCCCACCCTGGCCCAGCTCTGCGGCCACGTCTCGTGGCTGCTGTGACAAAGCCACAAAGAGGGACCTGCAGATAGCTCACCTCAGCCATCATTCTGCTCCTGGGCTGCTCTGTGTCCTGTCAAACCTACGCAGGAAGGTACAGGAGGGCCGAGGCCTGGCCACCTGATTCTACCTCTGAATGACAGAAAACAGGGCTTTTGGTTCCGGCTCCACAGCCAGGCCAGCACTGGTGTTGTCTTCAGGGCCCCAGGGGCAAATGGCCCTATTTTTTTCTTAATAAAAAAAAATATATATTGAAACATATTGATTGTACACATGTGCATGAGGGTGTGCGATGTGTGGTGTGTGCAATTAGGTGTATATGCACATGTTCGTGCAGGTGTGCATATGTGTTTTGTGCTCCACTCCATACCCCTAGGAAATGGGCTTGAACACATGGAGGGAACTTTTATAAAAGTTCGTGTTTATAATTAAGGAAATCAATACTTGGGGGAACCTCACTTTTCTGAAAACTTTCATCAGCCTTATTGATTAGGCATTTCTTGAATCACAGCATTATTTCTCGTGTTCGCTCTAACTCAGTAGCTTTCGTATGTCTTTAAAACAGCAGCACGTGTGTGGAGAGTGAAGTCGGGGGACTCTGGACCGGGCGGGTGGGACGCGGAGGGACAGCGGGCTCCGTGGGCCCTTCCGTGTCCTGTGCTCATGTAGGAAGTGAGTGCAGTTCCCGGGGACGCAAACGGGAAAAAGAGAAGCAGGAACAAGATAAGGACGGGCGTGAGGAGGGGACAGGGGCTGCCGGGCTCTCACGCCGCCCGAGTCCCCAGCGCGTCTTTTCATCGTGGGATTTGAGCAGAATCTGTTCCTGCTGTTAACACGCATGTCACCGACGCTAAGACTGAGCTCCCTGTGAGCCGACGGCACGTGCCTGACCGCGAGGACGGAGGCCATGCGATGGTCCGGGAACAAGCTCATGTCACTCTCACGAGGAGTCTGTGAGGGAGGCACAATGACCACATGTCACAAATCACACCCTGCCTGGCCCCGCCCACGCCGGCGTCGGCTCCTCCCTCAACTCCGCCCACTCCGGCTTCAGCGCTCCTCCCTCAACTCCTCCCCTCTGCCGGAGGCGGAAGCCCGGATGTTGCTGTTGGCCGTTCTCGGCCGTTCTCGGCCGTTGTCTGGGCGTTACCAGGCGCTCCAGATGCTCTCCAGATCCACGGAGTGGGGACGAGATCGCGGAGCGGCGCAGTAGCGGCGGACTGAGGAGGCTGCCCGGGAAGGAGCCAGGGCCGAGGGCAGGAGGGGCGGGGCCGGGGAAGAGGCGGGGCCGGGACAGGAGCGGTGGGGCCAAGGGCGGGAGGGGCGGGGCCGGGGCAGGAGGGGCGGGGCCGAGGGCGGGAGGGGCGGGGCCGGGGAAGGGGCGGGGCCGGGACAGGAGCGGCGGGGCCAAGGGCGGGAGGGGCGGGGCCGAGGGAAGGGCCGGGGCCGGGTAGGAGGGGCGGGGGCCTGGGGAGGGTCCCCGAGCCCCGAGTGTGGAGGGAGGGGGCGGAGACGGCTGTGCCTGGCGCTGGCGGTGACAGGAGAGCCGCCACCGTCCCTCCCCGGGCCGTGCTCGCCTTCTCCGCGGCTGCTGCGGAGCGGCCGGAGGCGGGGCGGGGAGCGGTCCCCTCATCGTCCCCACAGTTAGAGCGTCTCCTGAGTTTGCTGTGACACTCGCATCTGCAGTGGCTTTTGTGCCGTCAGGGGTGGGGGCGGTCCCTGTCACACCGTCGGTCAGACGGAAGAGCTCTGTCCAGCGCTCTGTGAGCGCGTGTGTGTGACGAGTCCCCTCGGCCCGCCTTTGTCTGGGAGGGGACTTCATCTCCCCTGGTTTGAAGGACAATTTTCTTGGGTACAGGACTCTCGTTTGAAAGACTTTTGGGTTTTTGTTTTTAAGTGCGCTGGCAGTCTGAGATTTTATTCTAGTAGAAAAACTAATCTACTTTAGAGTCACTTTTAAATGAGCAGCCAGCCTATGAGCAAATGCAAAGCCAAAATTTCAGGTAAGTTGACTCAGTTCCCAATATTTCTAAGTGATTACTTAGGACAATGCCTGGTATGGAATGAGTGTGGGGTAAGACAGAGCTGTTAGTAGTAGTAACAGTTCAGTATAATTTCGTGTTTCTCCTAAACGGATCGAAGCTGAACCCTTCTCAGTCTTGATGTGTTTATACTAGTGATCACTACTCAGAGAAACTGATTATTTCCTTTGAGGAAAGCAGCCTGGCTTCTCACGTTCATCTTGGTTTAGTGCAGTAGCTCTTTTTTAAAACAAAGAAAAAGATCAATTGAGTGTCTTTTCACTTTGAAATATATTTCAAACTGTTTAGTTACTGAAGGAAAATATTTGTGTTTAGGAAAGTCTTTCAGTTGTTTATACAACTTACTGTCCTGCTCAGTATACTGTGTATGAGCCAGTGATTCGACTTAAAGGTCAGATGGAAACTCAGCTCTCAAAGACCCTTCAGCTCAAAAGAAGTTCAGAGCATCTTATTAGAACCTCATCATCTAAAGAATCTCCAGCCTACGGAAGGTAAAACTATTCAAGGCATTCTGCACGAGATTGGTGGAACCAGTATATTTGTTTTTCTCTTTGCTAGGGCATCACTAATTATAGTTTTGTCTAAAGAGAGACTATTGATAAAGAGTTTCTTTTTGACTACCAAAAAAAAAAAAAAAAAAAAAGCTGCACTCAACTATATTAGATTTTTGGCACTAAACAAATCGCACATTAAAGATGTCATCAAGCTTTCTGCCACAGATGATTATGGTTTCTTCTAATTTATGCAGATTTTTAGAAGTTTTCTATTATCCAGAAATATTATTAGAACAATTAAAATGTTAAATATATGAAATTTTAAGTTGCCTTTGGAAAGAAAAATGCATGCTGTAGTAATGAGATGAAAGAAATTATTTTTAAAAATAAGGTACATATGAAAAAGAAACATCTCTTAAAGCTTTCTAATGCATGGGGGAAAAACCAAAGGTCAATTAGAAATTTAAGAAATTTTTATTTATTTGGGTCTGGAGTTTGTTTAAAGAAGAAAAATCTAAAAAGTTTGACTTAGGCCATAAGTACCATTTTAGAGTAAATCATTTAATATCTGTTCTATTTAGTTACTGGAGGGCAAGGACAATAACTTATCTGATGCAGAGTAGGCAGCCAATAATTATATATAGACTTTTTCAGAAATTTCTAAAATCCATAATAGGGGGCAGAAATCATTTCTCCTTCCTCAGGGTCCATATCCCTGTTTAATTAAAGCAGCCTCGATCTTCCTTTATCCTCAGAACGCCATCTTCTTTTTACCCCTAAGTAAAGCTTCTGCAACCTTATCAAATTTTCACACCGTCTCCCTAACTGGCTTTCTTTCTTTAACAGCTCCACCTTGATTAATTTTGCAATAAGGGGCATATCAATGTTCGTTGTTAGTGTTTTTATAAATATCTTGTTAGCACTTGACCTACCATGCTCTGTAAGCTGTTGTCTCTTCCTCCTCTTCTTTGTGCATACTTTTTTTTTTGCATGTATTGTTTAGAAGAATAGATTTTCCCCTAGTGTTTTAAAATTTAAAGCTCTTTAACTCCTCATTAACATTTTGTAATCTCCTCTTATATCACTGTACAATGTCAAAATGTATATACTTGGTTTTTCCACTTTCATAAAGGTTTTGAATATAATTTTGTTATGATTACTGATACAGTGATTGGATCCTAAGAAAATGGTTAAATTTTTATCTTACATATAGTAGGATCTTGACAATACTTAAAGTATGTTCTCACATTTAAAACTTAGAAACTTTGCATCCTTCCCTCCCCTACAAAAATAAACTTCGGTCTCCTTGAAATCCTTACATGCATAGCCTGCCATTTGAGCCTAATGTCCATCATCGGCCAAACAGGCAGTCTGCAGCCTGCTGGGTGTCCCATGGACTTCCAGTGTAAGCCTTTGTCCACCTACAGGCTGCATCCCAGCCACCCCTTTATCTCTGCTTTTCCAGGATTGGGCTCTCCTTCCAGACCATCTCCTCTCCTCATAGCCTTCCTAAACCAAGCAGGTAGGGGTCAGAAGTGATTTCTGTGCTCTCACGACATTTCTTTTGTCTCGTTCTTCTTTGTTTTTTATCATGGTAATGGGTGTATGTTTCTTATGTACAGCAGTTGTCAGAAAGTGTTGGCTGAATTGAAGTATGAAGCATGATACATGGGTTTTACATGTAGATCTTATCTCTGACTAGACAGTAGGCCCCATGGGGGGCGAGCATCATGTCTTTTTATGTAGAGTCTATTTGTTGATCGACTTTTCTACTGAAAACTTGAAAAATTTTGCTGACAATTCAGACCACTAACTATAAAATGCTACTGACCTCTAAGGTTGTTAATGTTATTTTACTCCATTTAAAATATACTAAGGAGATTAAAGAGAATGGAATTTTTGCCTTTTGCTCAGTTTTGTTTATCCACAACTCTTAAATGGTTATAATGTGAGTATTAAAAAATAAACTTTCATAGAAACTGTTAGATATTACATAAAGGTAATAATCGCACATGTTAAACTTTTACTCTCAACAGATCAGGAGAAAAACATATCTACTTTTTTTAGGTTGTTGGACTCAATAGCTGTGAAGAAACTCAAGTGTTAGTACTGTGAGTTATACTCTCATTAATTAAGTACAACCAACAGAGGGTACAGGAGTTAGAAAACTGTCATGGACTTTCCACGATTCATCAGGTGCTTATCAAATGAAAATGTATCGTTGTCTATCATATTTTGAAGGTATGACCTCACAAAATTTATTGTCACAGTTTCATATGCAGTGACACTCATCTCTTCATCAAAGTCTTCCAGTGATAGTTTTGTGTTTTGGTTGTTCCTAAAGTAAATGAAGGAAACTCATTAGGGTATATTTACTCAAACTAAGGTACCCTTCTGGCTCTTTGTCATTAAATGATTACATTTTTCTTTAAAGTGTTGTAGAAAAGTAAGAAAAAAATAAACTCATAGAATTTTAGATCTGGATGGACCATAGATGCCTGCCAGGCTGGCCCCTCATTCTGTAGATGGATGAAATTGTTTCCTTTAGCTCCCACAGTGATGGGAGAGAAACCAGTTCTCCAGATACCTAGAGACACACCATTCCATTAGGCAGTGCTGCTACAGAGTTAGTTTTAAAGTCACAGATGTCCATGTTAGTTTTTATTATGATCCCGCTGTCATCATATATTTAAACTTTTTTCTGGCCGTCAGCATTTGGTAACATTGTGAAAGTATTTCTCTCTGAGGATAGGGATACTGAGGCAAAAGATGGTTCCTCTACCCCGCCCTCCATACCTAACTCTTTAAACTATCAAGATCCATACATGGGTGGCATGAATCCTTACTACTTTTTTGAAAAGGCTTTAAGGGCTAACAGCAGTTTAATTCAATTGAAAAAATAAAAATAGATGTAGTTTGTTTTATTCCATGTCTAAAACTGAGTAATCACAAGTATTTGAAAGGTTGGGGTTTTCTATTTATTTGAGTTGTTTTACAAAACAAATTAAAGATACTTTGTGAAATGTTGAATTATTTACCAGTTTTCCTTTGAATTTAATGTTATGACTGCTAAGATTGAAAGCTTAATGTTTCTGTTAGACTCTTTGATTAGTCATTGTTAATACATGTTATATTAATGCTGATTTTCCATAGACCCTTGTTGAAGTTTGCTGCGGTGAAGATATTACTCATATCAGTGAAAATGGAGAGTTTAAGTTGGATATAAAGTCCAGTGCTGTAATCCAAGATGTGAAACTGTTAGAGGAGCTGCTGCTTGACTGGAAGATATGGAATAAAGCAGAGGCTTGTAATACGTACTTTCCCCCCTTTTTCTTATTGTGGTAAAGTTCACATAAGATAAAATTTACTATCGTAATCATTTTAAGTGGCATCAAGTACATTCACAGTGTTGTGCAACCCTCACCAGCATCCACCTCCATAACAATTTTCATCTTGTAAAACCAAACCTCAGTACTCATTGAACAACAACTCCCCACTCCTCCCTCTCCACAGCCCCTGGCAACCTCCATTCTCTCTCTGACTGTATGATTTTGACTACTCTAAGTTCCTCATATAACTGGGATCCTATGGGGTTTGTCTTTTTGTGATTAGCTTATTTCACTTGGCATAATGTCCTCAAGGTTCTGTTGTAGCCTATGTCAGAATTTTCTTCCTTCTTAAAGCTGAGTAATATTCTATTGTATGGATACACTACATTTTGCTTGGCCATTCATCCCTCAAGGGACACTTAGGTAGCTTCCACATTTTAGCTACTATAAATAGAGACATGTACTTTTAAATACTCATCTAATTCTTCTGAAGAAAAGAATGAATTTACTACTTCAATGTTATGTTAATTATGAGTGAAAGTCTGTAGGTATTTCCAATTCAAAGTTTTGAACAGCCACAAGTAATGCTGAGCTAGAAGGTCAAGATCAGAACTTGGGCTGGCTGAAAACTCTACTCAGTCAAGAGCATATGGACTCATTTGGATCTGTTGGGAGCTTATATTTCTCATAAACTCTGAAAGGGGAGCCTGCTGAGAGTCTTGGGAGTCAAGTCCAGGAGAGGGAAATGGACATACTTCTGAGTGGGGAAGCCATGCTGGCCAGGAGGCAGAGCTGGGATTGTTGTGTGTAGGGCAAGGCCCCATCATAAGCATGAAGTAAGCAACATAGATAGATGTTAGGTCAGGTCACTGAATCTCAACACCTGGAATCTCCGGAGAAGCCGGCCTTCACAAGGACTCAGCCAGGAAACGAGTGCAGGGCTATTTCCTTTCTGCCCTAGTTTTAAACATTCTTAATGGTATAGGCGCACACAGTCTTCTTAGTTATAGTATAGACTGTGTCCCCCACACCACCCCTAGAGTATGGCAGGGTTCTAGTAGGTATTTGCAAAAAACTAGATTGTCTAGAAGTATGATATAACAACATTATCATCAAACATAATTTTTTTAAATGCAATTCAGGGTATATACCTTTAGAATTTTTAAAAAATATATTATTTGCAAATTTGGCAACAGTCTCTGAAAATTCAACAGTATCAATAACAAGTTGTGAAGCTAAAATGTTTTCTTATCTATCATTATTAAAAATAAATTTAGCTCAAATGTAATAGAGAAAAGAATTATTTTTCTATTCTTCCTATACAAAATTATAGCACAAAATTACTGTTTTATGAAGAGGCAATCAAAAAGTGTGCAGCTACAGAGCATAAGAGAAATGTATTCAAAAGCAGCTAACAAAACTATTGCTGTTTTTCTGTATTTTGTATTTATGGTATTTGTCAATTTTTTAAACTTTGTAATTTGTTGTGATTCGATTCTCATTTTGAATATTCTTTTTAAACCTAAAATAACCATAGATATAGATAGGTAGATAGATAAAAATATCTGTAATATTGCCGGGAGAGAAAATGAAAGACCCGTGCACCATGCACAATCCCACACACTGGGATGGCTCACTTCACGAAGACCATGAGACAGAGACCGTTGCAATCAAGCAAGAGGAGTTTTATTCCAGCATGCTGGGGTCACTTAGTCTTCCAGACAGAAGCGACCCCGAGCTTTTTACACAGTTTTTTAGACAGACTTTCACAACAGAATGCAAATTATGCATGTTAAAGTTATATTTTCTTTTACAAAAGCAAATAAATGTAGGGGTAGCATACGTAAACAAATTAGATCAAAGGCAGTATAAATATATAATAAAGAATATGCTCAGTTGCAGATTGGGAAATCTAACCTGAATAATGAGTGATAATGAACTTATTTAGTATTTTGAAAGAACAAGCAAATTTGGAGTTTTCTGATAAAAAACATTTTTTATTGAATTCAAAAGTAATAAAACACTTGGATTTGAAATATTTATCTAATTAATTGTTTTTGAGCTGAGTTTGATTTTTGTTGTTTTGTTGTTGGTGGTGATTTGTTTACACTGGCACTATTTTTCAAACCTGTTTGAATCGGGTTTTCCTACTTAGGCTGCCTTGTCTCCCAGTTTTCATGTGGCTTTTTCTTTTAGGGCATCTTAGCTCCATCTGTGAAGAGAGAGGCCTTGGTCAGAGTCGTGTGATTAAGTCCATCAATTCCTTGGCCTTTTCATTGTTCATTACTGTCCAATAATGGCAGGAGAAATACTAAGACCTGCAACCCAAGCTGGTTAATTTTGCTTCTTGTTAACTGCTTTGTTGAAAGGTCAGTTAGGGTATCAAGGTGAGGTGAAGTTTATTTTTCAATATTAGTTGTCTATGTAAGTTCTTTTTCTCTAGTATTGTGGATGATTTAAGGTTGATTGGATATGGCAGGAGCATTTTTTTTTTTTTAAAGATGACCGGTAAGGGGATCTTAACCCTTGACTTGGTGTTGTCATCACCACGCTCACCCAGTGAGCTAACCAGCCATCCCTATATAGGATCCGAACCCATGGCCCTGGTGTTATCAGCATCGCACTCTCCTGAGTGAGCCACAGGCCGGCCCTGGCAGGAGCATTTTAAAGCACCTTTAAAGGATGCATCTTTGAAGATGCAGTTTGTAATTGTGTAGAGAATTTTATTATTTGGACTGAGAAATAAATCCAAAAATGCAGAATTTTCACATAGTTTGTGACTTTTCAATTTAGTACTATTCTAAAATTATTTTGCTAAATGCATATGCCAATTAGCATTGAAATTTATACATTTTTGATAACACTATTTGAACATAAATTATTTGAAAACAATTATATTGGTCATGTGTAGGCTTCTCTAATTTGAGTAATTCTCTCTAGATCATTCACCTTTTGAAAATACATATCATCTAACGTCACAGAAAGAGTAGCGTACTAAAGTACTGAAGACAGTATTGCATTCAACATAGGTGTTTAGAAATGACGTGTTGACAACAAAAAAACAGTAGAGAATAAATCTTATGATTTTTTTTCAGACAAATTTAATCTTTGACACTAAATATATACACAGTGTTAAATTGTTACATTGTGTGTGTTCTAAAAAGCATGCAGCATGTTTTTCAGTAACTGTGTGCTAATTGGAGTGTGTTTATTTTCTCAGCAAGGTGTCTGGGAAACCCTGCTCGCGGCTTTGGAAGTCCTCATCCAAGCAGATCACCACCAGCAGATGTTGAACATTAAGCCGTTATTGAAAGTTATTGAAAGCTCGAGTGGTTCATCCCTTTCTACTGACCTGTCAGGTTTTGCAGGTACTTTTCGTGTTACTTTACTTTTAGATATGTTTTTTGTAGTTGTTTCTGATTAATAACTCTGTGCTATGGATATCAGATTTTTGTGGGACTTTCTTTTTTTTTTTTTTTTTTTTTTGTCTTTTTCGTGACGGGCACTCAGCCAGGGAGTGCACCGGCCATTCCTATATAGGATCCGAACCCGCGGCGGGAGCTTCACTGCGCTCCCAGCGCTGCACTCTCCCGAGTGCGCCACAGGCTCGGCCCTTGTGGGACTTTCAATGGGATTTTTTTCCTCCTTTTCATCCTCTCTGTTCTCCTGGTTGTCTTCTTTCAAGAAATGGGAGTTTTTCAACTCCTGCCCCTTACACCTTAATCTTTACATTGTCATCGTTCCTAACTCAGTTACAAAAGAACAACTACTACTGAATTTTTGAGATGTTTCTTTATGTTGGGATATAGTAATAATTTTGTGGTCTCTTGAACAGCAACAATAGTTGATGAATTTCAACTTGTTCCGTGTCCCTTAAATAACACCTTACAAATATGTATTATTTTAATAAATGCGAATTTGCTGAAGGTCTATTTTATATGCTAGAATTAGCATCTTGAAAATATATCCAAAACATTATGTTAAAATATGGCACTAAATTTACCAGTTATATTGTGGTGTCTGTGCTGTGGCCTGGGTTCTAGTTAAATTTTTTTTCTCTGTCTTAATAGATGGCCTTTTTATCTGCTTGGTTGGTATATTGGACTGTTTTCCAAGTTTTTTTTTTTTTTTTTTTTAATGTATGAGGCATCTAGTAGAACTTTGTCAAGTTAGATAATTATAGATGTTCCGTGGGATCAGTAATGATTTATGTTTTTAGCGCCTTTGCTTCAGTGGCACTAGGGGTTTCTCATTGTAGTTGGGCTAAAATCCACAGTCTGTGACAACATCCATAGGAAGGCTTTTGTGACCTGGCTGCCCTCCTGCCTCATCTTATACCACTCGGCGCTCCCGGCTTTCTTTCCTTCCTACACAAGTGAGGCTTTTTTCCACCTCAAGTGCACCACATTCTTTTTGCCTTAAAAGTTTCTGATCTCATTCTTTCCTGGCCAACTCCTGCTGATTCTTCATGCACAACTTAAAACTTACTTCCAGGGAGAAGCCTTCTCTGCCCTTCCCGTCTAAGTTAACTCCTTCCCCTTTTTATGAACTTACTCGCACTCCGTGCACATGTAACTTATTAGTTTTATGTTGTTTATGAGATTATAAACAGGTTTCCTCTGTCAACCTCCCGAGGACAGGGATATATTTTTTGTTGATCACACTGTACCTGGCACACATAAGCACCCAAAAATATTTGTGAAATGAATGAACTCTAAAAAAAATGAAAACATTTTATTTCCTTTCTTGGCCTCTGTGGTAAATTAAACTGTTGTCTTCAGAAATACGATGTGGTGGTCGCTCAGGCCCCTGCTTACTGAATGTTTTATGCATCATTTATGCATCAGTTTTCCTCTAAATCTGTTTCTTTGTATATTGGCCAATTTTTTTGTAAGTTCATACTATAGTGGTTGTTCTTATTGTCTTTTCATGTCAGAAAAGTAACACTTATAAACTTGGAGATTTCAATATTTTCAATATTTTTAGTGTTTTCACTTCCATATTATTTATAAAAATGCTAGAAAAATCTTGGTACCAATTCCTTTTCCTGAAAAGTATATTTCTTTACTCTTCTTCCTTCAAACACCTCATTTTTGAAATTAATAGCTATGTACTAAGCATAGCTTTATGTTAGGTATTGTGGGAAGTATATAAAGAAATGAACTTAGTCTTTGCCTTTAAGGTGTCTCAGAGTCTTTATGGTATTTCAGGAAGATTAATAAATTGGTAGTGTATTGGACGTGAGGCAGTTTTATTAGTTTGTGAGAACAACATAAAGAACCTGAATAAAGGTGATAAGAATGGGAATGTAAAAATAGGGAGCAAATATGAAAGACAATATATTAAGAGAATTAATAGATCTTGATTCTCTTTAAGTGGGAGTTTCAGGGGTTTTATGTTTTATTCTGTAGACTCAGCATTCTCTTCTTAAATCTGAGGTAGTCGGACTAAATTGTTTCAGAACTAACATAAGTCCTCTGACTCTGCAATACGCAAGAGTAAGTGAAGAAGAGTGGATGTAGGGACGTGTATTTGGACATAGGGACAGGGAAGACGAGGAGGTTTACCTCCCGTACCCTTGATCTAGAGGCTTCTGCTACCCACTGGTGAGGCGGAATTGGAGGATCTAAACAATTTATTTATATCCCTCTTTATTTTTAGTAATTACTTGGCATTCTACGAAGTCGCATTATTCCAGGCAGTAGATGATGTGGTAGAAAGAGTTCAGAGGCCTGAGTCTGAATTTTACTTGTACTACTTACTTATTTTCTCTGTGGTTTAAACTAGTCAAATAACCACTTTGAGCCTCATATTCTAGAAATGAGGGATAAAACCTCTCACAGAGCTCTTGTGAGAAAGAGCTTTGTAATCTGGAGCACATTATGTTGATGTAACTAGTTTCATCTATCAGAAATTTTTCCTCCTGTTCCCATAGTAGTGGTAGCAGTAGTGGTGCTGGTGACGGTGGTGATAGTAGTAGCAGAAGAAAAAGAAGTAGTAGTATTAATAGTAGTAATGATAGTACTAACAGAAGCAATATTTATATGGAGCTTACTATGTGAGGCACTGTTCTAATAGTTTATGTCATTTAATCCTTATAATAACCTGTGAAGTAGCACTAGTACAAGGGCACTTCAAAAAACTCATGGAAAAATTCATATTATCTTTCCATTCTGTTTTTCCATGAACGTTTTGAGGTACCTCATATTATCCCATATTATAGACAAACTGAGGCATGGAGATGTTAAATAACATACCTAAGACCACACAGCCAGTGTGAGTGGAGGGGCCAGAATGCAGACCTAGGCACTTTGGCTTCTGAGTCCATGCTCGTGAGTGCTGTAATATAACCTTGCCTCAGTTAGTCAAGATAAATGGACCAGAAATAAGTTGCCCTCAGTTTTAGTGAATTTTTGATAGCAAGTTTGCTTAAATTGAGAAATAGCAGCTCAATGGTAAATATGGTCAGACTAGAGTAGCAAACCCATGGAATTCTATCTTATTAAGAATATCTTGCTTAAATGAAAAATCTTAGTTAAGTTGGCAGCTGTCTTTAAATCTAGAGAGAGTTGATTTTTATTTTTTCAGGAACACAAAGAGGGGCAGCTTCCATCCATGCCCCGAGAGGTGTGTAGATCATTTGTGAAAATTATAGCAGAAATCTGTGGATTGCCTCCAGACTTGGAATTATTGAGTTACCTTCAATTTCCTTTTAGCAGTTTGTACTAATACTTTCATTTGTCACAACCCCACAAACTTCTCCTTTTCTTTGCACATAGATAGGTACAGTCATTTTTGTTGGAGCTTGGCTATCTGTACCCTCATTTTATTCTTCACACTTGATTTATATTCATTCAATGGCTTCTCTGTACTAGAAACTTTTCTAATTACATCCTGGGGTTGGAACAGGGCAGAGGGTTATAGAATGAAGCAGACATGGTCTCTGCCTTCAGGGAGCCTAAATGCCAAGAGGAGAGAGGAGACATGCACTCAAACAATTACAATACAAAACAATATTTGGTAAGTACCTAATAGACACAAAAGAACAACAAATGAGATTTCAAAAGGGGAGAGGGTTTTATCAGACCTCGGTGGAGAGAGAATATTTAATAGATCACACAATTTCTGACATGGGCATTAAAGAATTTGGGTAGCATTTGATAGGTAGTCTGAAGAATTAGCAGAGAGAATAACTTAAAGGGAGGAAAAATAGAAAGGGAAAAAATAAGGACTAATGAATTCTACCTTTGTATAGGGGATCTACAAAGGAGAAATGAAAAATTATGCCATAAATATAGTTTATGATTATCATGTATTTATTTTTTCCCATAAGGGCATAATAAATGGGTCCTTGAATGTAAGGCCAGAGAATTTGAACTTGCATTCTAGTTAGAGGTCATTGAAAGTGTTTTGAGCAAAGGGATATGATGTAAGTAAATTGTTGCAGTAGAATAGAGTAATAAGAAACTAAGTTAAGTAAGACCAATTATAGTACTGTGTAAGAAACAAAATAATAGAATCTGGGCATAGTAGCAGTGGAACTGGAAGGAGGGGTAAGTGGAGAAATGGGAAGGTAGGAGGATGGCTCTGGGATGTTAGGGAAAGAGGACACTGTAATGACATGTTGCATTCGAAGTGCCATGTAGTTATTCGTAGCATAATTATCTAGCAGACAACTGGAAAGGAGGGTTATAATGTGGGGGGAGTTACAAGGAACTACCCATGTAGAAGTGAGCTGAAGCCCTGAGAATAGATGAGGCCACTGAAGAAAAGTGTTTTGAGAGAGAAGGAAAGAGGAAGCTAAGGACAGAACTACTGGTAACATGACTGTTTAGAGAGTGGGACAAGAAAGAGGAGTCAGTATAAGAGAAAGATGGAATAATCAGAGTTTTTAAAGAACTAGGAAACTGTAATGTGGTAAGAAAGCAAGCAAGAGTGAACCTGTGAGAAAGCCAGGTAGTAAACTGAGAGTGGAAAACTGGTTGTCAACAGCCATTTTAAGAAATGTAATACACGAATGAAGTGACTGAGCAGCTGTAAAAGTGCAAATGAAATTAGATGGCTTATCTTTGTGGTGGGCTCAGCACATTTAGTGGATAAAGTGCTGTGTGAGATTCTGGGAGCTGGGTAGTCACGAAAATGAATGGAATGTGAAGAGGCCTACAGCCTAGCCGAGGGGAGAGAGACATAAACAGATAATTGCCCCACACCATGTGGAAAGCATAGCGAGAAGTCAATATTTCATATTCTGGTAGCACAGAACATGATGAGGGCAGACGGGGCCTTTCCTGCAGGAGGTGATTGTGGCTCTGAGTCTGAAAGGATGCCTGGGAGTCCAAGGGAAGGCCTTCCAGGTAAAGGAAACAACAGGGAGCCATGAGAAGTTGGCATTGTTGAAATGTCATGTAAGAAGCTGGGCTGGAGAGCGGCCTGGTGACAAATCATGGAGATACTTGTGTACAAGAAGCTTGGGCTTTATCCAAGGTGGTCAGGAGGCAGCAGAAAGCTACTGGCAGGTTTTAAGCAGGAGTCAACCTTTGAGAGAGAGAACTCTGGTAGCTGTGAGGATTTGAGGGTGACGAGATGTCCATTAGGGATGCCATTTAGAAATCCATGATGGTAATCAGGTGAGAGAGATGATAAAGCCTGCACTATAGCACTGCGGTGGGGATGAGAAGAGTTGAAGATGCAGGAAATAAAGTCTGTAGAACCTGGCGAGTGACTCGCCGTGGATAAAGGAAAGGTGGTTGTTGACGGTGGCTCCAGTTGTGCATGCGGAGCGGGCTTCTGCCAAACTAAGCAGAGAACACACGGGGAGTGCATTGAGGGCAAAAAGATGATGCCGATGTAGATTGGTTGCATCTGTGGTACATGAAGAAACCAAGCCATCGAATTTACAAGTGTGAAGCTCAGAGAGGAAGGTTAAGCTGGGAGTAATAGTCTAGGGGTCATGTTAGACCCTGAAGGGGATGTGTGAAAACATAAGACACAGTCCCATCCTCAAGGACTAGACAGAAGAACCATGTCCTTGAGAAATCATAACATATAAAAAAAATGAACATTTAAGTATTAAACCATAGAAATAACTAAGTGCAGTTGAAATTCAAAGAAAAGTTAATGTGGCCAGTAATAATAAACAACAACAATAATCTGTAGTAAGAAATCATAGAGTACAATAACTCACATAAGTGTGCATTAGTATAAAGTTTCCCATATTTTTTTCTCCTTGTACATCTGTTTTGTCAAAATCTAATTGTTTTTGAAGCTATATTTTGTTTTATCCTTTTTCTAAATTTTGATGTCTCAAAAAAATTTTTGATTCTAGATAGCAGGATTTTTCAGGAGAAAGTAAAATCAATCGTGTATACCTGAGGCATTCCAACAGCAGAGGAAAGTCCCTGACTAGCCCTGGATTTATGGAAATAAATCCATAGGGTTTTACTGTTTCACCACCTGAAGGTAAAAATAGCAAAAATGAAATCACAACCCTTCCCATTATAAATCTGAATATTTACAGGCAATTCAATCATACATGTTTTAGCAATATATCAACACCTGATATTCAGACTAAATAAATAGAAGATTAAACTTTAAAATTGTAGAATATATGTAAGGGATCCATTTTCACTGCTTTCTGGTATCAGTAACTCACACTCAATTTAACAAGAGACCTAGAACAGTGTTGCTTTGCCTCCCAAGGATTTGTCACCCCTTTTCCCCTGGGTGATGGAGCTGCCAAAGATTATTCAAAGCCCATCTCTTCTGAGCAGTGAGATGCCCCAGAAAGGGGTTAATCTCTGATTGCCCTCAACAGCGAGGCATTCCTTTCACTTGGGAAATTAACCACAAATTGGGGTTCTCTTCCTGCATATATTATCCAGACCAAGGAATTACAGGAAGAGACATAGGTGGGGTTTTGCTAAGTACAGTTTAACAAGTTTAACAATAGAAACTGGTAACATTCAGTAAAAACAAGTCAGATGACACTCTATTAGACAATTAAGTGATCCACTAACACAGTCTTGATTTAGCAAACATTCCTTCTCCCTCCGGCAGCTTCCCAGTAACTTTACATATCAATCAGTAACTAGTCTGTCTTTGAGCCAGCAGCCTGCTGTGTTACCATTCTTTATCTAACCACAGAGACTAAATAGCCTGGGGAAAATTTCCTGTTTTTTGTAAGGTTAATATTTGAAACTGGAAGGCTTTGGAAAACCAGGCCCTGTGAAGTACATTTGTTTTATGAATACTCTACAGCACAGGTCCTCAGGAGAACTTAAAAAACAAGTGAGGCTCATGCCTTCTTACTTGGGCATTCTCTGGCTCCTCTTACCATAGTCATTTGTCTTTTATTAAGCTTCTGATTTAATTTTCCATTTTTTTCAAAAGCTTTTTTTTGTCTTTCTCTCTTCTTTCTACCTAAACAAATCATTCTAGACAACTTCACTTGCCATATGAATGGCCATCCAGTACTCCAGCCTCACATTCCTTGATTCGGGGCCTGCCGCCTTTCCTTATCTAGCAATCTGCCCACACCTGTCCTGGACTTTATCATCAGCAGGAATGCTTACAAGCACTTGTACAACCCTCATATCACACTCTCTATTCTATCTATAGGATCTCTTTATAAATCAAATGCATCACTCTGAAACATTTTCAGGTTCAATCATGTGCCTATTTTTTCTGTCTTCTGAATGGAATCTTTTGGTAGCTTTAGCTCTCCAGCCAAAATTCAGAAATAGCTGGAAATCTTCTGAGCCATGGACCTATTTTATTGCCACAAAGCCTACTTCTAAAGTAGTTCATTCAATGCTTATGTAATCTATATCAGTGCTTCTCAAATTTTAACATGCAAAAAAATCACCTGTAGAGCTTGTTAAAACACAGATTCCTGGGACCCTCCCTTCTACATATTCACTAGGTCTAGGGTGGAGCCTGAAAATGTGAAGTTCTAGCAATCTCACAGGTGGTGCTGATTCTGTGCTGCTGGTCCATGGACCACACCTCGAGTAGTATATTTATCCCTTTCTATTGCTTATAACAAAATACCTGGAATGGGTGATTTATAAAGAAAATAACTCATTGCTTACATTTTCAGAGTCTGGGAAGTCCAAAGTCCAGGGAACACATCTAATGAAGGCTTTCTTTAGTGGAGACTTGAGTGATGGCAGGGTATCACATTGAAAAATGGAGGAGTAGAGAGAGGAGAGACAGACTTTCCTCTCTTTTAAAACCCTCAGAACCATGCTCCTGACCACCATTATCAATCCATTCACTACAACATGGTCCTACAATCCAATCACCTCTGCAGGGCTTCACCTTTCAATGACCATAATAGGACTCCCCAACCTCTTAACAGTCACAGTGGGGGCCAAGTTTCTGATACATAAAACTTGGGAGACACAATTCAAGCTTCAGTGAGTTTGGGGGTGACGTAATTCGATCCACTAAAGGTAGCATGCACTACTCTCACACTATACTTACAAGGAGAGTGATTCTTCTGGTCTCCTCCTCTATAGACTATAAGAAGTAACACTGGATAACTGTAGCAAGAAAAGAGAAAACTGTTACAACTCTCCAATAGCAGCAAGAAGTAGCTGCAGAAATGGAGGAGAGAGAACTGTCTACAGCCCTTTAGTCTCATAATAAGAACAAGCACTACCATTTATTGAGACCCTGTCATATACTGGGCAGTGTGCAGGTGCATCACAAATATGCTCTCACTTAATCCTTAAAGCAACACTGCAAAGTGGATATTATGAACGCTCATTTTACATTTGTAGAAAGTAACCCTCATTTGGTACAAGTACGCAATTTAGCTAAGGCCACCTCACTAACAGCACTGTCATTTGCATCTGGTTACATATAGTTTCAAAGCCCACACTCTTTCCACTTGTCAAACTGCATCCTAGTGACTGCATCCTGAGATTAAACTAAGCTTCACTTCATTCACTTAATTTCACCACAATAGAACCATTAATCCTAATGTGTTTGAATTATTCAGTCAATATTATATTTTGTTAAGGAGACAAGAAAAGACATTTGTTTTTGGAATACTGTGAAAGAAAGTGGTTAAAAGAGAGATAGTTTGGCATTTAAGAATTTTAAGCATTAGTTACTAGGGAAATTAACCTATGTGGATTCTTTAACAGTGCTAGATAAATGTTCTCTTGCTGTGGTTGTGACTTATTGTGCAGAAGAGAAATGGTCCCACTTAAAAATCTGCCTGCTCTTACCAGGAAACAGTTCCTCCAATATTATACCACAACAGATGGCTGCCCACATGCTGCATTCCAGAAGCCTACCAGCATTTCTTTCTTCACCACCAATGCAGCCATGAAAACTGACTGGAAGTTTGGGTCATAATATTGTCAAGTTACAAAATATTGCAGATACTTTGTTACTACCCAACTAAAGAAACAGAGTGCTTTGGGGAGTTTCAACATACTGAAAAAAGGCAAAGAGAATACATTCATCAGTAGCTGTGAGTCTGCAAAAATCTTTTGTGAAATGGAAGCTGTCCTCTTAGCCCAAGTGTGTGTCAATGGTGTCCCAAAAAGAACATTGGGATTTCCAGTAGTCAAAGTAGATCATAAAAAGTTGGGAGCAGAACCCAGATCAGACAGTGACAGTCCTAGGGATGAGTCCTGCCCGTGCTGACCAGATTACCTAAAGGACTGGCCTCATTACAGCAAAGCCACAGCACTATTGCAAGCCTTGGGCTAGCCTTTCCCATATTTAACCAAAGGTTAAACCATAACTAGCTCTCAAAGAAAAAATCTCTTTTGGTTTATTTAATGCCTTCTAGTTATTAGAGAAAAATTCTTTAGTTCAGAGAAGTTATAAGATTTATTATTGTTTCCAATAGCATCTCAAGTAGCACTGTCCAGTGCAACTTTCTGTGATGATGAAATGTTTTGTCTGTGCTGTCCAGTAGAGTAGACACTAGCCATATGTGCTACTGAGTGCTTGGGACATGGCTAGTGGAACTGAGGAACTGAATTTTTATTTAATTTTAAATAGTTTAAACAGCATAAGTAGCAGTGACTACTGTATTAGATATCACAGGTAGAATAGAATAGTGTTTAGTAGACTATATGACTAAAAATATCAGTGATAAAATGATGTGGTTACTTTGTTAATTACAGTTAAATTAGGAAGTGTTTCTTATCTGAACATGTTTCACATGTGAAAATTATTTCTCCTTAGCACAGTTCCTAAGGTAATTCATGAACTTTTCTCACTTATATTGGGTTCTGTTTTAGTGTAACTGAAGACTGTTTGGTACCTATATGCTGTGGGTTATATGAACTATTAAGTGGAGTTCTCATCCTGTCTGATGTTATGCTTGAAGATGTGATGGACAAGCTTATCCAAGCAGATACAGTGTTAGTCCTTGTTAACCACCCATCACCACCTATACAACATGGAGTTATTAAAGTAAGGGTAAGTACTAAAGTCTTGTTTTCTTTCAGAAAAATGTATGTATTAATTAAAAATTTGAATATATATGTTGAAATAGATGTAAAGCTTTATTTTCTACTTAGGAATAATGAACTAATGTAGTTTGTTACTTCTTACTCATGTTTTTGTATGTATTATAATCTAATTTTAAATCCTTCTTATATTGATTCATATCGATGTTTTTTTAAACTACCAATAAATTAACATACATGATCTCTTAGTAAGTTTATTTTGCAAAAATTACAAGGAACACATGATTCACTAGACATTTCTCCTGCAGCGTAGTATCAAATTTTAGGCATTTACTTCAGATCTTAGCTCAGATGTCACTTTTTCAGAGGACTACCCTGATCACCTTATCAAAATCACTTCCTCTAGCCCTACTCCTAATTTATATTCTGTGATAGCATCCTATATATGTTTTATAATTATGTTTCAATTTATCTATATACTTGTTTTTTAATCTCCACACTGAAATACAAGCTGCATGAGGGTAGGCATCTTGTGTCTAGTATATAATAGGTACTAAATATATGGTTGAATGAATGAACGTTTGATATGAAAGGTTTCCATTAGAAAACAACCCAGTATTGAAATGGGCTTTTAAAGATTCTCATTTTCTTTAGTTTGTCTGGGTGTAGTATTGTTTAATCACTTGCAGTTCATCCTGGTATTTATTGAGCTCCCATTTCACGTGCAAGGCACCGGGCTAGTTGCTATATGGGATATAAAGAGGAGTAATATAAGCCACTACATTCAAGGAGTTTATAGTCTAGTTGGGGAGTGAGTCACGTACACAACTAAATAAAAAAAAAGTAAGGAATTCTGTGATGCGTGCTGCAGTGGCAGGATTGATGAAGAACTGGAGCATGGGGAAATTGTTCTGAAGGGGGAGATAGGGAAGGATTCATGCAGACGGTGTACTCTGTACTATGCTGTAAACTTAGAAAGCTTTCTAAGTAGGGAGATAAATAGATGTGTTTGAGGAAGAAAAGCCTATCACCACTGTGAGGGAGTGATCGAAGGGGAGAGAGAGTGGGAGTGTTCTACATTAGCAGGCTAGCATAGTAGTCCAGGGAGAAATGAGTTTCTTATCGGGGTAGTGGGAAGTCAAAGGACAGACAGATTTGAGAGACATTCGCTGGAATGGGAAAGAAGGACCTTCATAATTAAAGGTGGGGAATCAGGAGTAGAAAAGCCAAAAGTGAGTTTATCCTTGAAGTCTAGAAGGTCCTTGGAAAAATTCTTACCTCAGACAAGCAAGCATGAGCCCCGACCTCTTGTGCATTTTCTGGCTCTAATTTTTCTGTCTTTTACAGAAATTAATTTCATCAACTTATATATTTTCCCCTTTCATCAAGAGCTTTATTTGAAATCATCACTGATAAATAGGTCTAATGTCAGATTTTATGTGCCCCTTGTTTCTGGGATAAACATGTTCCAGTCAGTGGATCTGGTCTCAAATTGGGGGTAATGAACTGCTGTAAGTCAGTGTCAGGAGCCTTCTAATTACATGTGAGAAATGAAGAGGACTTAAACAGTTCCTTTTGGCCTGGGTTGTCTGGATTTTATCTTTAAGTTTGATTTATGTAATTTTTAGGCATTTGTTATCTCACAGCACTAGGCAAACATTATTTTGTCAGGAATGGCATTTCTATACAGACTTAATAAATGAGTACACAGCTTAAAAAAGAAATGCAAAGTAAAAATACCAGAAACATGACCATTCCAGGATGTGTAATGGTTTTAAGCCATTAATTAGACTTAAAGGCATTTGATTAAATAAACCCAATGGCAGTGGAGAACTAGGTGAGGCTTACAGTAGCCTTGTGGCTTGTTCTCTTATTTTACGCAACTGAATCTCAATTGCCCCAGAGGAGTTTACTAAGGCACAATATGTAGTGTTAGCAATAACATAGACAACATCTTGAGCTAATAATCAAGAACAATTCTATTATCTGAGGCTACCCTGGCTAGAGATGTTAATGTGCTGTTGCTCAGCAATAGCTTTTACAATGGAATCTGCAAAAATTCATAGCGCAGCTGCTAGGTTTCTTATCATTCCTTCATTAGTGTCTAATATATGTGGTTGAAGAGATCTGCTAAAGGAAGCTAATCTAGAATTCCATAATTCACCAAGCAAAACACACTTGACCCCTTGATGTAGTGGGTGGGGACTAGTACAATGAATATTCCATTGATCAGCTTTAGACTCATTATGTATTGCTAACAGAGCAGTCAAACATCCAAATCCACATTGGCCTCCTTCTGTCCACTGACTAAACATTTGGAAGCCCAAATTGAGGTATCCCACCCACAGAAGGAAATGTGCCTGATGCAAGGACAGACAATTCTGCCTTCTGTGAATTATTATATGTAATGAAATTAAACCAGGAGTTAGTTTTATTACTATATATTGTTAATGATGACTCCTTTGGGGATTGGTTTCAATAACATTTTAAAAATATCTTAGGAGACCAAAGGAATGTCTTAAGAAGGAAGAACCGTAACACATTTCTAGGGTCCTGAAACTGGATAAAGCCTTGGCTTGACTCTGCCAGTGGGCTGGGTCAGAATGCTTCCCAAACCTCCTGGTCTCTGGATTGTTCATATTCTGGTCCCCCAAAGCAGAGAGATAAGGCCTGAGATGCTCTTGCCATGAGTCCAGAGAGTCTAGAACCCACCAGACCCTCATTATTTTTTTAAAAAGAGGGTGAACAAGCTGGAATCCAAAGCCAGTCAGTTTAATGCTGTAGTTCCCACTGGTTTGCTGAGAAATAGAAATGTGTAGTTTGTCCACATATGGGTACAAGATATATAACTGGCATTTTCAACAGGAATATGTGAGTAATTCTTCATGTGCAGAAAGTTGATCAAACTTGTCTTCAGATGTGTGTACTTCAGGTAGATTTCAAATGCCCCTATATGAAGAAACTCAATGAAAATCAATGAAGGGAGTCAAGGTGTGCACCTCCTGGGACCAAATACATTGAATTAAGTACAAAGAGATTTCTTCTCTGGACAGGCTCCCACATCAGGTAGGTCAGTGACAGGACGTGGTTAGTGAGAGTGGCCCACCCAGGCTTCCAGACTGGATAATGTGGTTTCCATGGAAAATGGGAGAATACAGCATGGTGGACAGATTCTACAGCCAGCCTGAGACCTAGAGCAACAAACCTAAAACTCAACCTCTCAGTTTTCTATCTATGAGATGGGTTAATCACACCTGTGTTAGACAGGAAGTTTTGATACACTATCAAAACATTTATCCAGTGGAAATTAGAGAATACACTGAATGAGAATAAATAAATCACATGCACAAACTGGTATTTAGAGTAACTTGTGCTTCTGCACAGAAAATGAGACAACAAAGTGAGAAGACATCACAGATTTAAATATCTGCAAACTGTATGTCTGATAAATGGTTAGTACACAAAACATATAAAAGACTCAAAGTACTTGATAACAAAAAAATATATAACCCTTTTCAAAAATGAGCAAAGATCCTGAATAGACATTTCACAAAAGGAGACATGAAATGGCAAGTAGAAGTATGAAAAAAATCCTCAAGTTCCCTGATGCTGAGAAATGCAATTTAAAAACCACAATGAGAACACATCACACCTGTTAGAATGGCTATTATCAAAAAGATGATAGATAATTTCATGAGCATGTGAAGAAAAGAGAAATCTTCATGAACTGTAGGTGGGACTGTAAATTAGATCACCATTTTGGAAATAAGTGTAATGTTTTCTCAAAAATCTAAAAATAAATCTACCATAGATCTAACAACTCCACTTCTGAGTATACATTGAAATGAATAGAAATCAGTTTGTCAAAGAGTTGTCACCATTCCAATGCTCATTACACCTTTATTCTTAACAGGCAATATATCAAAACAACAGAAATGAACAGATAAAACTGATAGAGTTTGTATGTGTTGTCCCCACCAAAACTCATGTGGAAATCTGATCCCCAATACAGCACTGCTGGAAGCTGTTTGAGTCATGGGGGCGGGTCCCTCATGAATGGATTAATGCTCTCCCTGGGGGAGGAGGGTTAGTGAGTGGGTTCTCGATCTTTTAGTCCCCGTGGGAGCTGGTTGTTTTAAAGACCTTGGCACCTCCTCTTGCTCTCTTGTTTCCTCTCACCCTGTGATCAGCTTGTACCCACTGGCTGCCTGCCACTTTCCACCATGTGAAGAAGCAGCCTGAAGCCCATGCCAGATGCATCTGTCCCCAGGACTGTGAGTCAAATAAACCTCTGTTATTTATAAATTACCCAGTCTCAGGTATTCTATTATACCAACAAAAACAGACTAAGATAAATATAATTGTCATGCATATAAAAATGGAATTCTACTCAGCCTTAGGAAAAAACACATTGTCAATTGTGGCAAGATGGCTGAATCTAGAGGACATCGTGTTAAGTAAAATAGGCCAGGCTCAAGAACAAACAAATACCACATAACTTTAGTTATATGTAGTCTATAAAAAGTCAAACTAAGAGAAATAGAAAATAGAATTGAGATAACCAGAAGCTGAGGGTTAGGTTGGGGGTCAAGGGTAAATTTGGGCATGTTGTTCAAATGGTACAAAGTTTCAATTTGGCAGGATGAATAACTTCTGGTGATGTACTGCACAGCATAGTGAATATAGCTAAGAGTAATGCATTGCATATTTCAAAGTTGCTAACAGTGGATTTTAAATGTTCTCACCATGAAATAGTATGTGATGTAGTGAATGTTAACCAGTCTTATTTTATCATTTCACAATATATACATGTGTTGAAACATCACATCGTACCTTGTGAACATTTAAAGTTATGATCTGTCAATCAAAATAAAATAAAATTTTTAAAAGGCAGGAATGGTGTGAATGAATTTTTTAAAAATACAAACAAGAAAATACTAAATATTGTGCATAGGAAAAACATTTTAAATTCGAGGACACAAATAGGTTGAAAGTTAATGGATGGCAAAAGATATGCAATGTAAACAGAACCCAAAGACAGCTACACTGGCTGGCCATACTAATATCAGGCAAAATAAATATTAAAACAGAAGTGTTACTGGGGATAAAGAGGGACATTTTATAATGACAAAAGTGTCAGTCATGAGAACAACATGACAATTATAGGTACACAAGCATCAAACACAGAAACCCAACATTAAATGAAAATAATTAGGAAAGAAGTTAAGAGAGAAGTAGACTATTCTATATAAATATCTGAAGAAGTTTAGGGCAACTTTCACTACTTGAAAGAAAAACTAGGCAAAGCACTGACAATGGTTTAGGAGTCCTGGACAACATTATAAAGCAACATGACTTTACAGATATGTATACATACAATACACCACCCAACAACAGAACATACATTCTGTTCAAGTGCACATGGGAGGATCCCAGAAAACACCATTTGCTAGGCCATAAAATAGCCTCAATAAATGTGAGTATTGAAATCACAGAAAGTATATTCTCTCACTACAATAGATTTAAATTAAAATGATAAACTGAAGGATATTTCAGTAGTTCACAATTATGTGGAAATTAAACAACAAACTCCAAACAGCCAGTAAGCCATAAAGCCACATACAAAAAAATTAGAAACATTTTGAGACTGAAAACAAAAACATGACATACCAAAACTTATAAAGGGGTTAGAATAAAATTTATAGCTGTAAATATAGAAAATAATACAGAGTGGATAATGATAAAGAAATACTGGTGCTGTAGTTTCTGCCCACTGGTACTATAGATTCGGGGACAGAAGGGTGTGGGTGGAAGTGACCTCTCTGCCCAACAGGGACCTGTAACACCTGCATTCAGCCACACCTCAGGTTCTATGCTGGACCCCATTTTGTCTTACTTTTACTCCTCCTTGGGGCCTGGGTTTCCTCCCCTCATTAGGGGTCTGGGGACAGAGAAGGGACCACTGCAGACTCCAGGAGGCTCCTTCATTGAAAACAGGCTCTGGGGCCATGGCTAGATCTGCAGACCTATGTGCAAGTAGAACCATGCACAAGGCCATACAAAAGTAAAACTGGGATTTATTCTGTTGCCCCTCAGTGGCAAGATACAAACACAGAACTCCATCACTGTGGATATAAACAAAAGATATTCCTGAAGCATATCTATTATGCAGTCCCATTTAAAAACATGAGTAATAGGAATAAAGGATGCATCTTCCTTCTAGACACTACTTCCCACTAAATAGAATATAACAACTACTGTTCATAGCAGTGTAAATGATTGCAGATTTAATCTCTTAACAGTTATGTGCCTGATCTGTGCATTCTCATGGAAGTATTTCTATTCAACCCACTGACTGGCTCTGTGTTAGCTTCAAACATTAGAAAAAAATACATTTACTTGAGAGAGTTTTGTAATAATGGCCATACAAATTTCCTGCAAATCACCTACAATAGGAGGGTGGGAACAAGGTAAGAAGCAAAGTACTTTGTTGGGCCTTAAAAACTAACCCCACCTTAAGTGACATTACAAGCGGTGCCATTATGGGCCCACAAGGGTGTATTAATGTGGCAGCCTAAGACAGCGCCAGGAGGTGTCGGGCCTTAAAAACTAATGCCACCTTAAGTGACATTACAAGTGGATTAACGTGGCAGCCTAAGATGGTGCTGGGAGGAAGTAGGGTGGGAGTGTCTGCGGGAACCTTGCCTTAGCCCTTATTGGCCACCACACTTGTGAACACCGCACGATTGCAATAGATAGGCATTGAGACAGGATGCATGTTCTCGTAACCTTTAAGCTGATTGAAGGATGTAAAAACCTCCCTTCCCCATTTGCCTTTAAAAGCAAGTGCTTGTGTGATAATAAACAGAACTGCTCAACAGAACCCCCGCCGCATCTGAGTGTCCTTTAACAGGCTGGTTGGGGCTGGCGGCTGTGCTCACCTCTCTTCATGGCTCTCTTCCCCCACCTCCTCCCAACGGGGACCGGAGGGAAAGAGGAATCCAGGCAATTTGCTTGCCCACCAAGGGAAAGACTGATAATGAGTCTAGAGCTGTTCGGGTTGGCCGGCAGCAGACCCAACAGTACTTTAGGCAATAAATTTAACAAAATATAAAGAGGCATTTAATATCAAAAATTCTGAGGTAAGCCTTCCAGTCAAGATGGCTGAATAGATGATCCCCAGCATCATTCTGTCTGGCAAATCAACAAATTTACAACCATTAAAAAGCAATGACAGACAAGCTGGTGCTGCGAGAGCTCAGGGGAAGAGGAGGAGAGACCCATGGAGTTCATGAAGGCAGGAGAAGCCATAATGAGAGAAAGAAAGGATCACTCCCATCATTTTGAGCCCCAGCCACTTTAAGGCTGGAGCTTGTGGACACATGGAGTGAGAAATGTTAAAAGCCACAGCTGTGCCCTTTGTATGAAGTTGCTTGAAATTGGCAGGGGAGAAGAGGGACTTAGTGGCCCCAAGGTCAGCAAGACAACTAACAGGGTTTCTGTGGACCCATATAGGAGGAGCCACAGACAACAGAAAAAAGTAACCACTAAGAGGCCAGTGAGTCCTGAAAAGGAACCAGTGCGTGGTCTGTCCTATGGGAAGTGTTTGGAGTGTGGGCAGTTGGGGAGATGGCCCAGCAGGGGAACATTGGTGCACAGCACAGACAGCTGATCTGCTCCAGTCATCACAGGACCACTCTGTAGACTGGTCAGGAATATAAAATTCCTGGGGTTGCAGTTTGCTGAAAAGACTCAGGCCCAGACAAGAGTTTCCACACAACCCAGGTGAACCAGACCTCATGAGGCCGGGAAGTACATACAAGGTCAACCATTAAATATGAGCTGCACAGAAAGCCTTTCCCAGGGAATCAGCAGCAAAGCAGCAATTTAGCTAAACCACAGGGCTCAAGTGCTGGTCCCCATGGGAAGTTCCTCCATTTTAGAAGTAAGCCAAAGACAATAAATCAATTCCAGTGCAGAGTCTGAGTAGTGGGAACAGTGAGTAATCCAACACAGAAGTGGAAGAAAAAAAAAATATATCCTCAGCTTGATCTTTACTAGTCAAGGTCTAAGACCACCAAAGAACACCTATAAAACCTAGAAGGACTGGAAGCCCCTGGGCTCCAAATCCAGAGAGGTGGGCGGGCCAAGGGCCTCAGCCATGCCCACCCAACATCCACAACCAGCCTAGTGATAACCCGCTGAGCCTCCACAGGAAGCACCCTGGGCCCCTGAGCCAGGGCATTGAGGGGCCAAGGGCCTCAGTCACACACCCCAACATCTGCATCCAACCAAGCCATCACAGGAAGCACCCTTGGCCCCTGAAATGGGGCTGTGGGGGACCAAGAGTCTCAACCACCACCACCCCTGACATCCATAAGCCCAGTGATGGCCACCGAGCTGCTGCAGGAAGGGGTCCTGAGCCAGGGCTGTAGGGTGCCAAGGGCTTCAGCTATGCCCCCCCCAAAATCCATAACTGGCCCACTGACGACCACTGAGGAAATGCTGGTAGTGCCCTGGGATCCCAAGCTGGGACAGTGGAGGGCTGAGGGCCTTGGATACACCCCCTAACATCTGCAACCAGCCCAGCGATGACCATCATGCCACCACAGAAAGCACCCTGGTCTCCCAAGCTGGGGCAATGGTGAGTCAACGGCCTCAGCCACATCCCCTGGACATCAAAACCAGCCCAGGGACAACCGGTGAGCTGCTGTAGGAAGCACCCCAGGCTCCTGAGCTGGGGCAATTGGGGTCCAAGGGCTGGAACCACACCCCCAACATCTGCATGCAGCCCAGTGACAACCCAGCCATTGCTAGAAGCCCCCTGGCCTCCCCTGAAGGAATGACGGAGGCCACGAGCTTCAATCATGCTCCACCTCATTCCCCCTCCTCCCACCCTATTTCCTCTCTCCCTTCTCCTCCCCAGCTCCTCCACAACATCTTAGAATGAGGCATGGAGTCAGAGGAAGCTGAACACAGCCATGACTAGGCAAGCAGCTGCTACTGTCTGGGCCCCGCTAGGTTCCAGAAGTCTGGAGCTAGGGAAAGCTGAACCAAGCTGGAACTAGGAAGGCCACCACCACCACCCTGGGCCACACCAGGGTACTAAGGCATGCAGTCAGGGGAAGATGAACCCAGCCACAGTCAGGTACAGAGCATACCAAAAACACCATTTTCATGCAGGTAGCCCACATAGCCACCACAATTGCCATGGCTACTACAAAAGCAGCTACACTCTATAGCAGCAGTCACAGCCACTGTGCATGATACACCAGACTCCCAACTGCATTGACACAAGGAGAGGCACCAGTGGAGACAAAAAAAAAAAAAAAAAAAGCAACACTCTCTTCAAAAATCACACTACAGAGTAAAAGAAGCATCTGATTTATGATAATGGGAGGACTTGATCACATCTGTCTCAGTACTGGACAGATCATCTATGCAACAAACCAAGAGGATCAGCTAATCTATCAAATGGATAGAACAAATCTATGGTGACTAGAAAGGGGAGGGGAAGGGGAAGGGTAGAGATTGGATAAGGGGTATAAAGAATAAGTATGATTTGTAACAATGAATAATAGGCTAATGAAAAATTCTGATCTAAGTCACTATTATCCTATGTGTAAGTATTTCCTATCTGTAGGTGTGCTGGCTTCTATCAAGATAAATTTTTAACAAATAATACACATATGCATAAATGCAGCATACTTGGGGCTGTTTTGTGCATTGTAGGCTGTGTAGCACCATCTCTGGTTTCTTTCCACTAGACCTTTTTGTTTTTTGTCATTTTTGTGACTGGCCACACCGCGCTCAGCCAGTGAGCGCACCGGCCATCCTTATATAGGATCTGAACCCATGGCGGGAGCACTGCTGCACTCCCAGCGCCGCACTCTCCCGAGTGCGCCATGGGGTCGGCCCTCCACTAGACCTTTTAACTTCCCGTTATGACAACAAAACTGTCTTCAGACATAGCCAAATGTCCCTCAGCAGGCAATATCACAACTCATATTTAACTGTTGTTAGATAGTCAAAACTTTTAATATAGTTTTGATCCTACATTTATCAACTCTACTGGAAAATTTGCATTCACATTACATAAATTGAGTTTTCATTTCAAATTATCTGATATATAAAAATGAAACTTATGTTGAAAGCTTTGACATTAAAGATACTGATAAAGATAAACTTAGTGTCACTGCTCAATGAGAAGTCCCTGCCTGGTAAGTTGTTCCATATGTATTGCACTGTTTCTCCCCATAATTGAATTTTCCCATAAGCAGACTTGGGTGTAAAAGGTGACAATACAGGTTTCTCTTCTGTGTGAATAGTCTCATATTCAAGAACTGGTAACTTCTCTCAGAAAGTTCATAAAGTCAGTTACCACAATGGGCTATTTGTGTCAGAAACAGAGAGATCACACATGAAATGTCAAACAATAGTAAGCATTTCTTACATAAAATATGAATACAGGATTTGGGGATAGAGTTGGAAAGAACTATCATTTCTTCAATTCAGTCTGTCTTAAATTAGGGTGAATTTTTCCCACCTATGGCCTAACTCTACCCTAGGAATCATCTGCCCTTCAGTTCCAAAGAATGAGAAATCAGGGACAATGGCATTTTTTTTTATTGCCTGGCCTGGAAGTAATGTTTATAACCTGCATCCATACTCCCCTGAACACAGCTAAATTACATGGTTCCACACACAATAATTAAATGCTGAGAATGCACACGTGTACAAGAGAAAAAAGGTGTTTTTAGAAAATACATACCCAGTCTCATCTATGCAGAATTTCCCCCCATGAAAATTATTTCATGGTCGCTGCAGTGTGAGTTATTTTCCCTTTACTTTTCTTTCTTCTTCCCCCGTGGCTGACCAGTAAAGGGACCCATGGTGTTATCAACATCATGCTCTAACCAACAATACACTAACTGTAGCCAGCCCTGTAACTGCCGAAAAAAGATGTTTTCAGAATTACTGACCCCCTTCTATATCTGAGGGTTGCACATCTGCTGATTCAACCACTGATAAAAAGAAAAAGAAAAAAACTAACAATTAAAAAACAACACAGTATAACAACTATTTATAAGGAATTCTTCTGTATTCAGTAACATATTCTACTCAAGATGTAAAGGACATGGAAAAAAGTTCACAGATAATATTGAAGCAGTACACCATTTATAGAAGGGGCATCATCATTTGCAAATGTTTTCATCAAGAGGCTCCTGGAACCACCCTCCAATACCAAGGGACAGTTGTGCATTTATAGGGCATCTTCTTGGTGTGAGTTCTCTGATGAAACGTGTTGTGATTTATGGCAAAACCTTCTTCCATGGCCATTACATGAATTGGGATTTTCCCATGTGTGAATTTGTTCATGTCTATTATAGTGAGTTCCAGTAAACTTTTTTCCCACATTCCTTACATTCACATGGTTTCCCACCTATGCAAATTCTTTGATGGCTGCTGAGGTGTGACTTTTGGTTAAGCTTTCCCACATTCTTTCCATTCATATGGTTTCTGACCTGTGTGAATTCTCTGTTTCCTGATGTCTGACATGAGGGTAAAAGCTTGTCCAGTCTTTACATTCATGTGGTTTCTCAAATGTATGAATTTTCTGATGCCTACTGAAGGATGACTTGTGGGTAAAGGCTTTTCCACAGTCTTTACATTCATATGGTTTCTCACCTGTATGAATTATCTCATGCCTGCTGAGGCCTGTCTTGTGGGTAAAAGCTTTTCCACATTCTTCGCATTCATATGGTTTCTCACCTGTGTGAGTTCTCTGATGAATGCTGAGGTTAGACTTTTGGCTAAAAGCTTTTCCACATTCTTTACATTCATATGGTTTCTCACCTGTGTGAATTCTCTCATGCTTCCTGATGCCTGACTTGTGGGTAAAAGCTTTTCCGCAGTATTTACATTCATATGGTTTCTCACCTGTGTGAGTTCTCTGATGAATGGTGAGGCTTGACTTTTGGTTAAAAGTTTTTCCACATTCCTTAAATTCACATGGTTTCTCACCTGTGTGAATTCTCTGATGACTGCTACAGTGTGACTTTTGGAGAAAGGTTTTATCACATTTATTACTGTAAAAATTTTTTTTATATTCTTTATGTGATTTCTCACTTGTGTGAACTGTCTGATATACAAGGGCTGACTCATGGTAGAAAAATTTCGTATGTTCATCACATCCATCTGGTATTTCACTTGTATGAATTTTCTGATGCCTCCTCAGGTGTGACTTCTGGTTAAAAGTGTTTCCGCATTCTTTGCATTCATATGGTTTCTCACCTGTGTGAGTTCTCTGATGAATGCTTAAGTGAAACTTTTGGTTAAAAGCTTTTCCACATTCTCTACATTCATATGGTTTCTCACCTGTATGAATTCTCTGATGAATGCTGAAGGATGACTTGTGGGTAAAAGCTTTTCCACAATCTTCACATTCATATGGTTTCTCACCTGTGTGAGTTCTCTGATGAATGGTGAGGCTTGACTTTTGGCTAAAAGCTTTTCCACATTCTCTGCATTCATATGGTTTCTCACCTGTGTGAGTTCTCTGATGAATGCTTAAGTAAAACTTTTGGTTAAAAGCTTTTCCACATTCTCTACATTCATATGGTTTCTCAAGTGTTTGAATTCTCTCATGCCTGCTGAAATCTGACTTTAGGTTAAAAGATTTTCTGCTTTCTTTACATTCATATGGTTTCTCACCTGTGTGAGTTCTGGGATGAATGCTGAGGCTTGACATTTCGTTAAAAGTTTTTCCACATTCCTTACATTCACATGGTTTCTCACCAGTGTGAGTTCTCTGATGACTGTTGCAGTGTGACTTCTGGAGAAAGGTTTTACATTTATTACTATAAAATGTTTTTTTATATTCTTTATGTGGTTTCTCACTTGTGTGAACTCTCTGATATACAGTGAGGGCTGACACATGGTAGAAAAATTTTGTACATTCTCTACATTCATATGGTTTCTCACCTGGGTGAATTCTCTCAGAATGGCTGAGGAGTGAATTCTCACAGAAGCTTTTTCCACAGCTAATACTTCCAGAATACATTTCTCCTGTGTGAGTTCCCTGATGCACTGTAAGGTCTGAGTTCTGACAAAAATTTTTCTCATGTTCATTACAACCATAAAGCTTCTCCTGCATAGCTGTTCTCTGGTGTGAGGTAAGGTATAATTTCTTAGCAAAAGATTTCTCACATTCAGTATATTTACAGTGTTTCTCTCCTGTGTGTGTAATCTGATGTTTAGTGAGTTCAGCCTTCTTACAGAACATTTTCCCACATATAACACATTGAAGAGTTTTCCTTTCTACCTGATTTATTTCTTGGAAAATGACAGCTGACTTACCTTTCCCATACTCATTATACTTATAGGTGGTCTCATCCATATGAATCTTTTTATGTGTACATATTATTGGCTCTGTGATGGAGGATTTCCCTTTTCCACTGTATTCTAAAATCTGCTTCCCAGTTTGAATATTGGGATGCTGACTAAGAAGCTCATGATGTCTGGGCAATTTTCTAGTTATATGATCATCATCAGATTTCTCTCCAGCAGGCATCTCATCAGGCTCTCTAGGAAGAAGTGCATTCTCACATATGTAAAAATCATTTCCCTTTCCTGAATACTTTCCATTATGTATAATCTGATTTAAAACATGATATGAATTCAAATAAAATGATTTTCCTAACACAACTCTCTCCTCAGCTGATGTGTTGCTGTTGGTGACTACAACTGGCTGCAAGCATCTACTATGACTTTCATGGTTCCTCTCCATGAGGTCATCATCTATCTGGACATCTGAAATGAGAAAAAAGTAACTAATAATTAACCACACATAAGCACATCTCATTGATTGCTCAAGTAAAGGTACAGAACTGCCTTCCAATCCTAGTAACAAAAGATTTTATTAAAAAATCAATAACGGATGTTGGTTTCATGAGTTTATGGAATTTTTTCTTACTGACAATGTAATATTGTACTATTTTCTAATGTTATATGTTTTTCTTTCCTTCGCTGTTCATTTTGAAATCTTAATTTATGAGTAAATACTTAATTTTTATTTTATGCCTACACGTACTTTTCAGCTAAGCACCGTTCATTTATTTACACCATTTTCTCTGCTTCATTTTTACAACAATGGTGTCTCCTGCTGCTATTTTCTCATTATTTCACAACAAAGATGGCTAGATTTTCCATCATCAGCCACTTTCGGGTACAGAAGTGAGCCAATTTTTTATCACATATGCAGGAACAAGGCTGATAAGGATTTTGCATTTATGTTTATATGCTTTACACTCCTTCCTTAGAAAATGGCTATAGGAATGTGGAAGTTTTTCAAAGAATAAAATATCCTTTTCTCCACCCTAGATAAAGATAGCTTCCTCCAAGTTTTCCATTTAACTTGACTTCCTCTGCTTTTCATAAACCATTAGAATAAAGGAAATATCAGTTCTCCACCCTAGACACCCACTTCTGTTCTAAAATATTTGGTTCTGTATCCAAGGCTGTACCCACCATCTTTGAAATATGTTCTTCTGATTCCTTCTCAAATCAACTTGCACTCTATCCCCAATTTCTGGTACATGGACCACCACTTGATAATTTATTTCTTGTGACATCGTTTGTTTTGTGTAGTGAAGTTTTGGTGGTCTTCTAGTCTAATAAAAAGAGTCTCCTGCACATTTCTCATTTTGGTTTTTTTTCTGCATAATTTCCAAGAAGAAAACAGAAAACCACTCCCAATCAACAATCTTATCCCCTCAACATGGAACCCTTAGTTCACATGGTCTTGGCACCCAGAATCTTCTGGTTTTCCTTCAAAATCATGGACACCCCTTTCATTATCCCATGCAGGGTTCTCCTCAACTTCATGATTTTTGATGTGGTACAAGGCTCACTGCTGTACCTCTTTTCCTATTCTCTTAGTGAATTGCTATGTGATATGCTGCACTACTTTTGGATTCTGTGAAGAGTTCCCACAAGAACAAGGGCCCACACCAGATGCAACCCCTTGAACTTGGAATGCTCAGCCTCCAGAACAGACTTGTAAGAAAAAGATTTTTTTCTTTATAAATTACAGTTACAGGTATTCTGTCAGAAACAATAGAAAACAAACAGATACAGTACAAAAAAAAATACATGAGAATTGAAGACACAAGCACAACCAAAAATGTTAAGAAAGCAAATAGGAAAAATAAATGTCAAAGAAGAGAAATTTAGGAAATAGATTTTGGGTATATACAAAACAGATTCAGCCATATAAAATATTGGGATGTACATGGGACACCCTGCCTTGGACATTATGTAATACAGGACTGCAAGTGAGCCATCCTCAAATCTGCGACTTACAGGAAAGATTGCTAGAAATAGCTGAACACTGCTAATATCTAATGAGCTTTACTTTTCTTGGCTTTTGCACTTTATGTGCTGACAAATCTTGCAGGATCTGCTTTGGGCATTCTATTGTCCATGGTTCCGCTCCTTCTTCTAAGTTGACAATCACCTCAGCTTTGTTAATGAAGTATTCTGGTAATGGGAAGTAATTGTAAAACTGCTAAGTCTTATCCTCAGAAGAATGGCAAGTGCTCATCTTAAGACATGCGATAAAGAGGCCACTTTGAACCTCATGAGAAAGAGAGCACACTTTTACAAGAAATGTAATCTTCCCAAAACAGCATAAAACCCTATAAATGGTTCCTATATTTATGAACAAAAAAGAAACTGTTTCTCCTGAAAGTTATTGGGGAGTTTTACTCACTCAGTGACACCAGGTTGCTGTAGGTCTCCAGCATCACATCTCTATATAAAGTTCTCTGAGCATCATTCAGGTCCTGCCACTCCTCCCAGGTGAAGTCCACAGCCACATCCTCAAATGATACCAAGTCCTGGAATGACACATGGTTCTCAACTCAAGTCAACATTTCTGGGTCACAAAACAGAAACCTGGGAGTTCACACCTCTGTGTATGCATGTGTTGTATGTGTCTTATATAAGATGCCACTTTGTTGTACTCCACAGAATGGGAAGAAGAAAAATCAAAAGACAAATATCCAGGCACTGTAATAAGTTATCAATTAATAAAAATAATATTACAAAACTTAGTTTATACCTTAAGAAATATCCTTGTTGCTAGTGATAAAAGTGTTAATGAAATTTATCTCTTCCAAGGAGAGCATAAACAGGCATGAAGGCAAAAGTATACATACATACATACATACATACCTGAAATACTGTGTTAGATGAACAAATTTAAACACAAGTTCAATATAGACTGGCATAAGAAAGAAATAGAAAATATAGTTTTATTTTGTATTCAGTTTGCACTTCACTGAAATGCCAAAGATGTTAAACTCTTCCATGTGAACTGCATGGTCTCATGAATATGAGGCAACAGCAAAAGTCCAGTCACAAGAACACAAAGAACACACCCCACATTAATGGAACTACACACAGCACCATGTCTGAGTGAGTGATCTTGGGCAGCATAAGGGAAAAGCAATATTGAAACAACTGATTATAGAATGATTTTTCACTTAAATATGGGACCTATTTAAAACAGCAAAACATTTTAAGTAATTGTTTTTTAACTACTTATGAATTAAAAGTACATTAAAAAGGCATTCCAAAATTTCCTTCCTATGTGCCAAAGGATTGCTTCTGTCCACACCAGGTTGTACACTGCAACTTTCTAAACCACACGGAGCAAATAATGTGGTCCTGTAAGTACATAACTTTATTTGTATTTTAATAGTCATCCACTACAAGGAGAATGGAAAAGGCTTTTACAGAGAGTCAGAAGGAAAAAGAAAACAGGGTGACAGAAGACCAACTACATTACAACATAGAGAAATAAGCACACAGAAGAGAGACTTAACACTATAAAAAAGAAACAGGGAATGAAAAAGCAGAAACAGAATATGATAGTAATTTGCTGTGCAGAAATTAAAAAGAAGAGTTTTACTCTCAGGCTATCTACATAAGTACAGCTAGTTAGGACCTGGAACTGCAAAGCAAAGTTTGAAAAATGGGACAAAAATACAAAGAGCAAAAGTGAAACAGACTTGAATACATAATACTTGAAATATCTGTGGAATTGTCCAAGTGGCAATTGGATGTATTATTCCAGCATTCAAGAGAGAAAGTTAAGCTGACAACAAAGATTTGAAAAGTATCAAAATTTCCATGTTATCTGAAGACATCAGAGTGAATGAACCTGAGGTTGAACATAAAAACGAACAAGTACAGAATCTGCAGAAACACTTTATCTTTAAACACTGGATAGAGGGGAAGAAAAAGGGGCATTACATCATAATACAGGAGTTAGTTCTCCCAGAGGACATTTCTTAATATGTATGTGCCTTACAATATATCATCAAACTACATGACACCAAACCTAATAGGACATCAAGGAGAAATAGAAGAATTCAGCATCAAAACAGGAGATTTCAACACCTTCTATCAAAAATGAACCAATTCAGCAGACAGAAAGCCATAAAAGACACAATTAAACTCAGTAACATGATCTGGGTATAATGGATATCTACAAAGTACTTCCAACAATAACAGAACAGACATTCTTCTCAAACTCACATAAAAAAAATCACTAAGAAGACCATATTCAGATTCACATAACACACTTTAGGAAAATTATAATAATAGAAATCATACAATATGTGCTGTCAGACCACAAAAGAATTAAACTAGAAATTGCTAACAGAGCAATGACTACAAGATCCCCAAAGAGAGTGGGATTAAACAACACACTCTAATACATGGGCTAAAAAAAGAAAAAAAATGTAAAACTAAGAAAATTAAAAATAGTTTTAATAAGTGAAAGTGAAAATGGGGTTGACCAGTTATCTCAATTGGTTAGAGCACAGCCTTGTAATGCCAAGGTCGAGGATTTCGATTTCCATACTGGACAGCCACTGGAAGAAAAAAAAGAGAGAGAGAGAAAATGACACCAAACTTTGTAGGATACAGAAATAACTGTTCTCACAAATTTTTATGACACTGAATGTGTACTTTTTTAAAAAAAAATCTAAAATCAATAATCTATGTTTCCACCTTTGGAAACAAAGGGGAAAAAAGAGCTAATTACATTGAAAGGAAGCAGAAGAAAATAAAAACTAGAAAAGAAATAAAATTGAAAATGAAAATCTGGAGAAAAAATAAAAGCCCATAGCCAGGCTTACTAAAAAGATAATGAGCACAAGACAGAAATTACTAATATGAGAAATGAATGACAGCACATCAATACAGATCCTGTGGACATTAAACAAATAATAAATACTATGAACAACTCTGCACACATTTGACATCCTACAGGAAAACAGACCAATTCCTTAAAGGACAGTTTACCAAAACTCACACAAACAAAAATACACAATGTGAATAGGCCTGTATCTTTTATGAAAATTGAGAAAATAATAATGTTCAAAACAGAAAGCACCTGGCCCAGATGTGTACACAGGAGAACTAAAGCCAACATTTAAGGAAGAAACTATACCACCTTCCTATAATCTATTGCAGAGAACAGAAGATGAAGTACTTCCCAGCTCACTGTATGAGAACAGCATTACCCCAGTACCAAAACCAGAGAATAGAAAACTACAAACTGTTATCTCTCATGAACGTACATGCAAATAAGTTCAATAAAATATGAGCAAGCCTAATCCAACAATGTCTAAAGAGAATTATGCACCATGACCAAGTGGTATTTATCTCAGGTAGGCAAAGGTGGTTCAACATATGAACATCAATTAGCATAACTGATAACAAAAACACTAATAAGAAAAAACAAAAAATCACATAATCACATCAATAGATGCAGAAAAAGCATTTGAAAAAATACAGCACTGATTCACCATAAAAATTCTCAGTAAACTAGGAATAGAGAGGAACATCACAACTTGATAAAGATTATCTACAGGAAACTGCAGCTAACATTACCCTTAAATGGTGAGAAACTCAAAGCTTTCCCAGATAATCAGAAATAAAGCAAGAATGTATCCTCATCACTCCTTCAACATCATACTAAAAGTACTGGGTAGTGCAATAACACAACAAAATAAAATAAAAGATTTACAGACTGGGAAATAAATAAAATTGTTGTTAGTTGCAGATGACATGGTTATCTGTATAAAATATCCTAGCAAGTAAACAGAAAACCTCCTGTAATTAATTACTGATTACAGCAAGGTTGCAGGATACAACATTAATATACAAAAGTCAATCACTTTTCTATACCCCAGCAATGACCAAGTAAAATTTAAAACAAAAAACACAATACTATTCACATTAGCAACTCAAAAAAGAGAAAAGAAAGTCGAAAATTATCTACCTCATAAGAAATTAACACCAAGAATACATTTTAAAAACACCTACAACCAAACAACAAAACAAATAATCTGATCAAAAAATAAGCAAAGGGCTTCAACAGACATTTCTATAAAGATGATATACCAATGTCTAACAAGCTCATGGAAAGACACTTAACATTATTAATCACTAGAGAAGTGCAAAACCACAATGAAGTATCATTTCACACCTAATAGAAAATAACAAGTATTGGCAAAATTGGAAACTTTGTATGCTTTATGTGAGTATATAAAGTGATGCAGCCCCTATTTAAAAAAAAAGTACAGTGACTTCTCAAAAAATTAAAAATAGAATTACCATAGGATTCATAAATCCAACATAATTAATAGCAGAATCTCAAAAAGATATTTCCACACCTGTGTTCAGAGCAGCATTACTCAGAGTTAAGAAGTGAAAGCAACTCAAATGTTCAACCATGAATTAAGGGATAAATAAAATGTGGCCTATACATACAAAGAAATAATATCTAACCTTAAGAAGAAAGGAAATCTTGACATATGTTATAAAATGGAACCTTGAGTACATTATGCAAAGTGAAACAAGACACTTACAAAATGACAAGTATTGTATGGTCCCACTGATAAGAGTCAAAGTATTAGAAACACAAAGTAGAATGGTGGTTGCCAGAGGGTGGGAAAAGGGGGAAATTGGGAGTTTCCATTTAATGGATATAGAGTTTCAATTTTCCAAGATAAAAAACTTGTGGATATCTCCTGAACAACAGTGTCAATATACTTAAAACTACATAAAGGTTAAGAAATGATTCAAATGGTAAATTTTATGCTATATGCTTTTTACCAAAATTAAAAATAAATTATTTTAAAAGCCAATAGCTGAACCAAAATAAAATATTTTTTAAGAATTAATTGATGAAAAGTTAGAAAATGAAAAGCAGATGATTAAAAGACAGATGAGGCAAATACAAATAGAAAATAGCAAAACAGCACACTTAAATTAAACCTTAACAATAATTAGTTTAAATGGAATTGCATTAAATATTCTATTTAAGGCAAATACTGTCAGACTTGATAGGAAAGTAAGACCCAACAGTACACTGTCTAGAGAACTACATTTGAAATACAAAGAAACAGACAAAACGTAAAATAATGAAAACATATCTAACATAGCAACACAAATTATGAAAAGCTTAAGTGGAAATATTGATACCAGCAAAAGACTCTTCAAGACAAATTATATTTCTAGAAATAAATGGAATACTGAAAGATGTGGGCCACACTACCACCTCCCATAACTTGGAAAATGGAAAAGGTATCTCACCATCTCAGGGTCTGCCAAAGGAGACTTTTGGGCACAAAGGAAAAGTGCTACCTGGCCTCCTCTCTCTGTCAGTGAGAAAATAAAAGAAATATGTTCAATTTTCAAACAGAATATGAAGGAGCCAGGACTTGTTGAGTTTGGCTATTTTTCCATCCATTTTTCCCAGAAAAATATTTTCAAACTGTTTTGTGGCAAGGATCAAGTCCATTGTTTTCCAAAAAAGATAAAAGACCAAAAATATCTCTAGCTTTCTAAGTACCTGAGGATCTGACACATAGATAGTGCCTAGTAAACAATAAAACTTCTAAGGAAATAGCCACCATGGGGAGAAGGGGAGGTCAGAGAACAAAGGGCCTGACTCAGAATGTGTGGGGGTAGCACCGGTCTAATGGATTTTAGCACAATGGAAACCCATGTCTTTATGGCAGTGAATACACCAGATAATTTCCTGTATCAAAAGGCCAGAGTCAGAAAAATGTTTTAAAAAAAAGAAGGACGTTGGATCCAACATATAATAACTAAAAATAGGTAAAGAAAGTCAGTCAACTGCAAACCCAGCTCTTCAAGGAAGAGATTGACAGAGAATGGGGAGAGCCCAGAGGACACAGTGAAGAGGCACAAAGCATCCTCTCCAGGGACAGGACTGGGCCCTGAGGAAATACAACAGCAGGCACCTGATGGGAATAAGTAACTACTCAGACCAGTGCCCTCAGGGTGCTGCCCCTTCTCACCAAACCTGTCTGAAGAAAAGTGCACACATGGTCATGCCTGACTGTTCACTGTAAGCTAGATGTGTGTTAAAAAGATGACAGGATACTGGAGCTTATTTAGTTTAGCTTTTTGTCAACTGCACAGTGGCAAAATATTTCTAAGGCTCTTGAGAGGGGCAAAGTACATTTTGCATTCAGTAGAAATTTATGATCAGAGAGCAGACTGTGGTCTATTAAACAGGGCTGTAAAGTCTTGCTATTCCTCTTATTGACAGGTGGAATCTAATTGCCTTCCCCTTGAATCAAGGCTGGTCTTAGTGATGTGCCTGACTACAAGAATACATTGGAAGAGACACTTTGGTATCTGAGTGGAGATAACAGGAATCCTTGCAGCTTCTGCCTGGGCCTCTTGGACACTTGTTCTGGCAGAAGCCAGAGAAACCTGACTACTCTGAGAATGCCACTCTGTGAGGAAGTCCAACATGGCCACAAAGAGAGGGCTGGATGTCTGCTCAGTGTTCCCAGCCACTAGTTTTTCCAGCTCAGAGAAAAGACATTGTGTAGCAGCGAACCCACGCCACCCTGCCCAGTTTACTGACTCAAAACACTGTGACATGTCATAAGATGTTCTTATTTTAAGCCATGAAGTTTTGTGACACTTTCTTGCATAGCAGATCACTGGAACACCAAAAAAGTTATTAGAGACCTTAGGTAGTACTTTGATTCCAAACATGCAGACTGTAGGTTCACACTGAATATTAGATTTAAAACAAAGAATGAAAGCATTTCACATCTTATGTTAGGTCTCAAACTACAATTGTGAATGTAAATGTTCAGTTAACTGGTTTGTCAATTTTTATTAACTAGCTGTTAGCTACAGTTCTACTTTAAAAACATACTGATGACTAACACACACACACCCATTTTTCTCATTTGCTTTCAGGTAATTACTTAAAAGTAGGAGAAGAATAAAACACAATCTGTAAGAAAGTTTAAAAACATGGTGGTTGTATTGAACTGCAAACAGATAACTGTATACTAATAAGAACTACAAATAGAATCACTGATGTACATTTATAGAAGCAAAAAGTAGACATGAAAATTTGTGCTTTCTGTTTTTATTATTTCATGTCTTTTTACTGACTGTTGTTCAAACATGTCCCAGTCACTCCTGAAGGCTTTCTCCCCATGGACACCTAAGAATGTCACCACAGGTGCTGGCTAGAAGCACAGCTCACTAGAGATTGAACCTCATAGCCCAGCAAACATTACCTTCAGGTTTTTACAAGAATGATATTTCCGGTGGAACAAAGTTACTGTCTTTATGAGTACAAACATCTCTCCCTATGCTGGCAGTGTATATAGAAATTAGAATAAAATGAAAAAGCCAAACAAACAAAAGTAGCAGGAAGTAACACAAGATAAAATTAGACCCAAGAAACAGGGAGGAGTCCAGGAGAAATTTCATTTTGGTGGCTTGTGTCAATGGTTGGGTGGTAGTGATAACATATATAACAGAAGAAGAGGAAGTGTTTTTAATTTTAGATTTGTTGACCTTGAGGTGATATTTTGGGTTTTTTTCCTGGCAGCTGGCTGGTGCAGAGATCTGAACCCTTGACCTTGGTGTTAAAACACCATGATCTAAACAACTGAGCTAACAAGCCAGCCCCTTGAGGTGCATTTTGAATAGCTACAAATGAGCATTCAACAAGTTCAACCTATGGTCAAAGACTAGGGAGGAAGTACCACCTTGAGAGAAAGAGGAGTGTAAAGTACAGAGGACTGAATCAGTGAGAAAGAATTTCACATGAGAAGAACAGGGCCCAGGATGAAGCATTTCAATAAGCTATGTTTTAAAGAAGAAAGTGGAAGAATTCAGGAGAAAAGAGAAATAACCATCAGTGAAGTCATGAGAGAAACTAATAAACTAACACAGAGGAATTTCCAGGATAATATCATGAACAGTAGTTCGAAACGTACCAGAAGACTCAAGTTAGAAAAAGACTAGAGAATAGTCATTGGATTTGACTGTAATTTAGGTTATAATTCTAGGTTTTGCCTGGGAATCTAGTACAGCCTTCCAAAGCCATGTGGAACTAGATTTATTTTAGAAACTTTATAAAAACCTTACTAAGCAACTTGTGCCTTAGAACTAGGTAACAATTTCCACTGCAGAAAGTGAGAAATGTTTATTTCCAGGTAAACAGTGAAAAACTTTCTAACATTGATGGTGTTGCAGAATTTGCTGCCACCAAGTCTTCACATCCCAAGAGAATTTGGCAGATTCTCTTCTCAGATTCCATTCCAATCATGTAAACAAGGTGTCTGCCTTTTTTCCATGACATCACAAAGACCAGACAAAAATTTTTATTTTTTTTCAACTTGGATGACTCTGAGGTCTTAGAAACTGCTGTATCTACATGCCAACTTTATCTTATGAATGTACATTTCTTTCAAGTTGAGTTTTTCTCATCTATACTTTTCAATTTTAATTAATGCATTCCATAAAGCTCACATAATTTAAAAAACTGAGTAATAAATAATAAAAAAAACTCACCAGAGATTTCTTAATCTTTTGTTGCTCTTGTAAACCCATAGCACACTCTGGCAGCATAGCTGGGAGAAAAGAGAATGGAACGGACTAAAGAGAGAACTGTTGTGGCTTGGTTCTACATTCTCCTTCTGAAAACTCTCTATTAGCTGAAAAAGAGAAACAAACAAAAAGCCTTCCTGTGAGGGAACAGTCCTTCATGCCTCAATAAGGGGCAACAAGACCTCATTAAAGAAGCAGCTACAAGAACATTATTAGCTACACATTACACATACAATTTATTTTTGGGTCAATGAAAACATACATGGCCTACTGACTTAGCACAACTCAATATTACCTAAACATATAACTTAACACCTGAAACCAAAGAAAAACACACTGTGACATCACTAGAATTAATGTCGTAGAAATCATTTGGCTGTATTAACTGTTACCCTATTAATATATTAAGTTCACACATGACTCCAGAAAAGTGTTTCCATTACAACACATCTTCCTTTTATGTACGTAAATATCTGGATAGTGTGCATCTTGTAACCCAGCACACGTTGCCCATGATTATACAGGTAAACAAAATAAATATAATGTATATTTCTTCTGGTTCACTGACCTCCCTGTACCCAAGCCCTCATATAGCATGTTCTGACAATAAACTAGTCTTTGTCATGTGACCTGCTTTGGACACTGGCACGTTAGAAAATGTCATGCAAACATACGTTTGTAAAGTACTGGCCATTGGTGCATGCCTCTTAAACTGAGTCATATTGTGAAGAAGACTGGGGAGACACAGGGCCCAGCCAAGTGTCAGCACAAACCACAGGACATGTGAGTGAAGCCTTCTTTAACCAAACAGCCTCAGTCAAGTTACAAGGTGACTAAATCCACACATGTAATCAAGGGAACACTAGAATGAGAACTGCCCTGCTAAATGCACCCCAAGATGGGGATCTATAGAACTTCCAAAAAAAAAAAAAATAGATGTTTTTTTAAGCCATTGATGTTTGACTTGTTTCTTACATAGCAAATACTGAATAATACATCTAAGTCCCCAAAACTCAAAACATATTTAACAAAATTATGTGGAGGAGAAAGTCTTAAATTACAAGTCAAATACATTCAATATACCTTCACAACCACAGGTAGAAGTTTTGAAAGATCACAATGAATGTTAACCATGTGTATTTCAGTGAAGTTTCTAGCCCTAATAGAGGCTATAGGATTCATAAAACACAATTATTTGCACATCAGTAAACTAAGTTGTAAGTTTTGTTTTGTATTTTTTTTTACATCACATACAAGTTGTTTACTTTAAAAACATACAACATAAACAGTACGTTATAAGTGAATAATGCACTGTACCAGGGTACTTTCAAAAGTTTGGGGGGAAATAGAATGAAAAGAGAATAGAAATCCTTCCATGAACTTTTTGAAGCACACTAGCATTTTAATTACATTTAAGAAATTGATTTTGAGTAGAAGGGAAGTGCAGTCTAATTTTCACATTTTAAATAATGTAAAATTGCCTCTAATATATTCCTGCAAAAGTTCTGATTTTAAAGAATAGGTTACTGACATTAAGTAAGAAATACTTACATTATTTACCCTTTGAGGTGACATAATCCAAAGTACCGGAGTTAAAAAAGGATAGAGATGTTTGAAGCAATGTATGTTAAAGCAATGTTGGCTCTAAGTTGACTTCAGCATTACAAAAAATAATCTCAAAAATGAACAAACACTTGTTTTGACTTAAATGTGGCAAAATGGAAAATGCTAGCCCAAAAGTCAGGATGTCTAAGATCAACAAATCATGTGATCCTGGGCAAGTCACATTTCCTCATATCCAATTATTTTCACTTTTCTTACAAGGTAGAAATATGGGAAAACCATTCCTGAATGACCAGAAAAGAACTATGAAGATAGAGAACCACAAGCATGTCTCTAGATGCCAAATTTGGCCATAGGCTGGGTTTGAGAGAGCTCAGACACTAGGAACAATGAGGGAAGACTGAAGGAACGGGAGTGTGGTCACAGAGCACTGCAGACAGATCCTCTCAGCTGTGACAGGTTATTTTTGCACCCCACATAACACCTTCAAACCCTCTTCAATAAGTAACACCTCCTGGTCCTTGCCTCTCTTTCTCAGTCTAATTCACTTCTCCCTTCTGAAAGTTGGCCCAAACCTTCCGATACCATCTAGTCTCACATACCCATTGAATGAGGTATTATCAGCCAACTCCGGTGTGCTCTAAGCACTAGACACAATCACTGTTTACACTGTTCAAAGCTCAGATCCTCACCTTTCTGGGACTCTTTTGCCTCTACCCTGAAGCAGTACTGAGAGGGTTCTGGCCACAATGATGTCCCCCCAGGTGGGATTCATATTCACAGGACACCGTCCTTCAACGTTTGTCACACCTCCTTCACTCCAAAGAAAATGGGACCAACATCCAGTGCCCCAATCTCCCTCCTAGAAGTCACTGTCCTAGAAACAAGGTTGTGTATCAACTTCTGTAAACTCAAACCAGGAGCTCTAGGTAGGCCGCACAGGGCAGGAGGGACCAGAAATGTGACTTGCTGAAGAGACACTGAGACACCCACGACCACAGCAGCCACAGAGTGACAGTCTGCACACACCTCACAATCCCCAGATTCAGCTCTGGGATCTGGGGCGTTACACTAATGTTCACACGCTCACGTTACAGATGGTGAAGTGAACGTCCCATAGGTCGGAACCAGGTTCCTGATGGCGGAGCTGGAACGTGACCTCCCCACACCTCCCAGGCTCGCTGTCTTCACGCACCCCCACCCACGTTCTCGTCACCACTTGGGACCTGAGCCCCCGTCCTGGGACATCTGGAACCGGCTTCTGCACACCCGGCAGCGCCGTCCTCTGATGGAACCGTCTGGAAAGCGCGGCCTGGGTGCCCCTTCCCCGGCCCGGCCCAGGTCCGCACTCGCGCTGCACGTCAGGTTCCACCCCCCGAGGCCCGCGGCGCTTCTTCCCCCAAGTGCCGGGACACCGTCCCACTCCCCGAGGCTCGCGGGCTCCTCTTTCACCCTCCACCCACCTTCAGGGACTCAGAATCCAACCCCAGGATTTGAGGAGCAGTGTGAGGACAGCGGAAGCTTCCCTAATTTCCAGACAAAAGATGGCGGAGTGGGAGGAGCCGCACATGCGCGCAGAAGTAACACCGAAAAGCCCTTCCCATAGTCCTGTGCGGTTGTCTCACTGGAGGGCGAAACTACATTTCCCAGATGGCAGCACGAGCGGAGCCTCACAAGTACAGAAGGAACTTGGAGCAGCTGTTCAGTGCGCCTGTGCTGGTGACATCATTGGAGGGCAAGACTACGTTTCCCACAAGCCTGTCATCATCCTTTAGGGACTAAAGGAGAAGATTTTGTTTCCTTTCTCAGCAGGGATTTTTGCTACCAGGAGAACAGGACCTGATGGATCAAGACTGGTGTCTTTCCACGTTATTATGAAGTAGAATTCTGATTCTTTACTAAATCCTGGTTTGACAACCTGAGGCATTGTGCGTATAACAGGGAAATTCGAATGTGGGCCAATTACCACATGATATTAATATATAACAAGCAATTTTACTGTTTTTAGTTGTCATATAGTTATTGCTATTATGGAACCCATATTTATATTTGCAGATGCATTTTAGAGGAAGAAAAAATCATGTATCTATTTTCCTTTAAATGGTTAAACAAATGAGAAGTTAATATGGTAGCAGTGGGAAAAATAGGATAATTTCGTCAGGCTCCCTCGATGTTTCTTGTAACCAAGTTGTGTGTGGGTGGAGTTAGTGCACATGTGCACCAGTGTGTCTTTCTAGTTATTGCTTTTGTGTGTTCTGCAGTTTGTGAAGCAGGCTGGGGGCAGAGAGCTCATGTCTAACAATAGAGCATGTTTACTCTGCTGGCAGCTGCTCAGTTTCAGTTTTCCTTTGGACTTTGCCAGTAGCAGTTGAGCTTCTGAGTTTCTCCTTCTTACCACCTAGCTCGTAGTGTAGTGTGTGCTGAATAAAGACTATTCCTTCTTCAACCAAGACTCCAAGGATCATTGTGTCCAGTTACCTAGCTCATAGACCTGCATGTGAAGGGTTTGTGAATGAGCTCGAGGAGTCTGTGAGCTTCAGATGCAGCCCTAGCTCTACAGTAGCTCTCTTCCAAGCCATTAGAAAATGTTTGTTCTCATCCAATAAACTAATTTGTCTGTCTTCATAGTACTACACAGTTGGAAAACGTTTGTCCCTCTTTCCCAGATAAAGAACTGGTTATTATTACAATCTATTGATATGAACCTATTAAATTCTAAATTTTAACCCTACAGCCATTGTAGGGCAATGTGCCATGTATTTGCCACCTGAAACAGACTAATACTAACCAGGCTCATAGTAACCCAGTTAACATGAGACCTTGGTTTCTGTCTCATGTTGTGAACACCCCATTTTCTCCTGGGTCTCACTATATTCTTACTACAAACCACTTCCTTTGCAGCAAGGGCACCTGATACAGTGCGTTTCAGATTAACACCTCATGCACTTTAGGATTCATGTTTTGAGTCTTGTCTGTACGCAGAAATTTTAATTCTATAAATCAGCAAGGCTGGCAATTAAGATTCACATGAGGGTTCGAAAAGGAGGTCATCTCAGTCATTCTGACCCTAGAGAATCTGGTTCATGTCTCTCCTCTAGCTTCTGGCAGTGTATTGACAATCTTTGACATCACTTGGCTTGTAGAATCATCACCCTGATGTTTGCCTTCATCTTCCCCTGTGTGGTCTGTGCACAAATTCCCCCTATTTACAAGGACATCAGTCATACTGGATTAACTAATTACAACTGCAATGGCAGTGTTGCAAAAAAAACATCACATTCTGTGGTACTGTGGTTTAGGACTTTAACATATAAATTTGGGGGAAGGGTGAACACAATTTAACTCATAATGGAAACTTATCTGTAACTTCAGCAGAAGCTGTGAATGATAGCACCTCCTCACTGAATGGAGTATAACAAGTCTCCTGTTGGTATGAACAGAGACAGCGCATCACATTACTCTAGATTTCATGTTGGCTACTTGTATGGGTTTGCTTGGGCTGCCATACACAACACCACAGACTGGGCAGCTTAAACAACAGACATGTATTTTCTCACAGTTCTGGAGGCTGGATGTTGAAGATCAAGGTGCTGGCAGGATTGGTTTTCTCTAAGGCTCTCTCCTTAGCTGGCAGATGTTTTCCTTCTCTCTTCCTCATCACATGGTCATCCTCTGTGCACAATCACCCCTGGAGTGTCTATGTATGTCCTAGTCCCCTCTTGTAAAGGACAACAGTCAGATTGTTTTAGGGCCCAGACTCATTTAACCTAACCACCTCTTTAAAGACCCTATCTCAAAATGCAGTCACCTTTTGAAGTTCCTGAGTTTAAGATTGTAAAATAATTTTTTGGGGGGGTGGGATAGGACAGAAATTAGCCCATACAGTAGTCAGGGTGGTGTCTGTGTTGTTACTAATATTTAGATAGATTATAGCTATGCCCATCCACTCAGATACCTGCCAGGCCCCTCAGGCCAAGCAGGTCATATCCTGGACTCAGACACTCACTTTTCTTGTGACCCCTCTCCTGGAGGTGGCACTCTTCTCTCCAGCAGAAGTCTTGTAAACCCAGATTGCCACACTTCCCTACCTCCCACCTAGTGGTTGCTGCTATGTTTCTCACTAGGCAAATGTATCATCTTTCTTTTTTGTACAAACTGTCTGTGTTCTGAGAAGTTCATGAGATCCTGGTCTAACAAGATCTTGGGTGGGGGTGAAGGGTTCCATTGGGCAGGACTGCCTCCTGGGAGGATTGGTGGTCCTACCCTTCAGAACCTACTCTCTCGGTTTCAAGATGGCAGTGGCTGCGGCGGTTGGCGCAGAGTAGCTGAGGTGGAAAAGGCAGCTACTGGGCCTCAGGCAGCCGGGAAACTTGTGGACATTCCTCTTGCCATCTCTTAAGGGAGGACCGCTGCTGGTGGCCGGTCTTGGGGGGTGACCGCCACTTTGCCTCCGGCAGGAGAGGCTGCCTCATTTACAGGCAACAGCTTTGAAGTGTGGAGCAGGAAAAGAACTGTTTCTTAGCTGCAAAAGCGAGTCTCTAAACAGGGAACATGGCGCCAGGGCTGCTGTGGATGCAGAGAGGATCCCGGAGGCCGGGGCCACGCTGAAGGCGGCCAGCTGCCCTATTCAGGATTCGAGGTTTCAGGCTGGCATTAAAGAAGATTCCTGGGAGCACCCGAGCCGCGCCGCGACTGAACAGCCCAAGGCAGCAGCGGCCGAGAACAGGGAAGGAGGCAAACCAGAGGCAGAGAGTGAGCACCCGACCTGGCACAACCCTGTGAGTGACCCCTGGACCAGCCCTGTTTGGGGGCCTGACGCCCACCCGGCTCCCACCTGCATCACCAGGCCACTCACCGCATGGGGGCTGCCTCCATTTTCCCAGGTGCTGGCAGCTCCACCTGGTTCGACTGCCACTGAGCCTTCCCACTTGCTTGGCCCAGCCCAGGGCTTTCCAGAGCCTGTGGGCCGGCCTCCCCTCCCACTCCCTCTGCAGTTCTCTGGTGGGGCTGGTGGTGTGGGGCATCCCTGGCCAGTGTCGGGAGGGCAAGGAAGTACGGGCAGGCCGACTGTCACTCCACCACACCCTGGACTCTGGCCCCCAGTAAACTTCCTGTTACTGGGAGGCAGTTACCATCTCTGTGGCCACCAGTTCAGAAAAAAAGCCTAACCAATTTCTAGTTGGGAATAGTGTGCTAGGAGAGTTCCCAGGCCCGCTTGAAACTGCCGGAGAGCTGGCTGCAGGCAGGCGCTAGACTCGGTTTATACCCGGGGGGATACAAAGGTGAACAAGTCCCGAGAAAGACCTACACAGTGCTACAAAGGCACTCAGAGCGACCAGTCATCTGTGCCTAGCAGAAACCTGGTAGACCTCCTGGGCGAGGAGGTGCCGAGCAGGGTCTTGAAGGCCCAGCTGATAGACGAGGGTTGCAGAAGACACGCCCCAGCCCAGCACAGTGTGCACAGAGTGGGGAGATGTGCGGCCAAGGAGGCGGAGACTCGACAGAAAACACACACCCTGTGGGGTCGCCACTGCATGATCCAACAGCCTGGGCCAGAGCACACGGAACAGGGAGAAGTCCGGCACAGGAAGTAGAAGCTCAGCAGAGAGCACACACCCTGTGGTACCGCCCTGTGATCCACCAGCCCAGCAGAGTCCAAGCTGACCAGAAGGGAGGCTCCTTGGAGAAGCCCAAGACCCGAGGCAACCACACACACAAGGCACTAGAGGCCAACTGAGCAGTCACAGAGGTAGCCATACCAAATTGGCAACCACAGCAACATCCTAGTTAGTCATTAGTCTCAAACCGGTGGACTGTGAAACCCCCTGCCACAATGAATAAACATCAAAAAAAAGATACCAGAAATACAAAAAATCAAGAAAGTACACCACCAAAAGATAATAAATCTCAAATTCTAGATCCTATAGAACAAGAAGCCCTTGAAATGACTGACAAGGAATTTCGAGTGATAATTCTATGGAAACTGAGTGAGATACAAGAAAACACAGCTAGACATCATGATGAAATGAGGAAAAGTATACAGGATCTGAAAGAGGAAATGTACAAAGAAATCAATGTCCTGAAAGAAAATGTAGCAGAACTTGCTGAACTGAAGAAGTTATTCAGCGAAATAAAAAACAGAATGGAGAGTTTAACCAGCAGGCTTGTCGAAGTTGAAGAGAGAACCTCTGAACTTGAAGATGGGCTGTTTGAAATAACACAAGCAGACAAAAAGAAAGAAAAAAGAATCAAGGACATTGAAGAAAATCTGAGAGAGATATCAGACAACCTTAAGCGCTCAAATATCTGAGTCATGGGTATTCCAGAAGGGGAGGAAAATGGAGATTCCATTGAAAAAATATTCAACAAAATAGTGGCAGAAAACTTCCCAGGTATAGGAAAAGTCACAGATCTTCAGATCCAGGAAGCTCAACGATCTCCAAAAGTATTCAACCCAAAAAGGCCTTCTCCAAGACATGTCATAGTCAAACTGGCAAAACTCAGAGACAAAGAGAGAATCTTAAAAGCTGCAAGAGAGAAGCATCAAATCACCTATAAGGGAGCCCCAGTCAGGCTAACATCAGACTTTTCATCACAAACCCTAAAAGCTAGAAAGGAATGGGATGATATTTTCAAAATACTAAAAGACAAAGATTGCCAGCCAAAAATACTCTACCCTGCAAGGCTATCCTTCCGAACTGAAGGGCAAATAGTATATTTCTCAGACAAACAAAAACTGCGGGAGTTCACTACCACACGACCACCCTTACAAGAAACCCTCAAGGGAGTACTGGGTTTGGTTCCTGAAAAATAACTACCACTGCCATAAAAACCCAAGAAAAATCAATACCCACTAGTATAATAAAAATGGCATTCATGAAGAGAAAACAAGCAAACAAAAATGCTATCTACAACCTAAGGAACCAACAAACACAGAAACCAAACAGTAAATCAGAAAGCAAGGAACAAAAGACACCTAAGACAACCAAACAACCAATAAAATGCTAGGAATAAATCAACACCTTTCAATAACAACTCTTAACGTAAAGGCTTAAATTCCCCAATCAAAAGACACAGACTGGGTGATTGGATCAAAAAGGAGGACCCAACTATATGCTGCCTAAAAGAGACCCACCTCACCCATAAAGATTCACACAGACTAAGAGTGAAAGGATGGAAAAAGATTTACCATGGAAACAGAAAAGAAAAACGAGCTGGAGTAGCTATTCTTATATCTGACAAAATAGACTTTAAACTAAAAGCCATAAAAAGAGACAATGAGGGACACTACTTAATGATAAAAGGACTGATCCATCAAGAAGACATAACAATCATAAATATGTACGCACCCAATGTTGGAGCAGCCAGATTTATAAAACAAACTCTATTAGACCTAAAGAAGGAAATAAACACTAATACCATAATAGCAGGGGACCTGAACACCCCACTGTCAATATTAGACAGATCATCTAGGCAAAGAATCAGTAGAGAAACACAAGATCTAAACAAGACTCTAGACCAATTGGAATTGGCAGATATCTACAGAACATTCCACCCAACAACCTCAGAATATTCATTCTTCTCAGCAGCACATGGATCATTCTCCAGGATAGATCACATATTAGGTCACAAATCAAGTCTCAATAAATTCAAAAAAATTGGAATTATCCCATGTATCTTCTCAGACCACAATGGATTAAAACTAGAAATTAATAACAAATGAAACTCTGGAAACTATACAAACACATGGAAATTAAACAGCATTCTACGCAATGACATATGGGTCCAAGAAGAAATCAAGCAGGAAATCCAAAAATTTATTGAAACTAATGAAAACTATGATACATCATACCAAAACCTGTGGGATACTGCAAAAGCAGTATTGAGGGGGAAATTTATTGCATTAAACGCTCACTTCATAAGAATGGAAAGATGGCAAGTGAACAACCTAACATGTCACCTTAAAGAACTAGAAAAAGAAGAACAATCCAAACCTAAAGTTAGCAGATGGAAAGAAATCATGAAGATCAGAGCAGAACTGAATGAAATTGAAAACCAAAAAACAATTCAAAAGATCAACGAATCAAAAAGTTGGTTTTTTGAAAAGATAAATGAAATTGACAAACCATTAGCATGGCTAACAAAAAAAAGTAGAGAGAAGACTCAAATAACCAAAATTAGAAATGAAAAAGGCGATATTACAACTGATTCATCTGAAATACAAGGAATCATTCAAGACTACTATAAACAACTATACGCGAACAAATTTGAAAATCTGGAGGAAATGGATAAATTTCTGGACACACACAAGCTCCCAAAACTGAACCATGAAGACGTAGAAAATTTGAACAGACCAATAACAATAAAGGAGATTGAAGCTGTTATCAGAAGGCTCCCAACAAAGAAAAGCCCAGGACCAGATGGATTCACAGCAGAATTTTACCAAACATTCAAAGAGGAAATGACACCGATTCTTTACAAACTATTCCAAAGGATTGAAATGGACGCAAATCTCCCAAACTCATTCTATGAAGCAAACATCATCCTGATACCAAAACCAGGTAAAGATATAACCAAAAAAGAAAACTACAGGCCGATATCCTTGATGAATATAGATGCAAAAATCCTCACTAAAATACTAGCAAACAGAATACAGCAACACATATGGAAAATTATTCATCACAATCAAGTGGGATTCATCCCAGGGATGCAAGGTTGGTTCAACATACGCAAATCAATAAATGTGATACACCATATTAATAAACTCAAACACAAGGACCATATGATCATCTCTATAGATGCTGAAAAAGCATTTGATAAATTTCAGCACTCATTCATGACAAAGACCCTCTATAAGTTAGGTATAGAGGGAAAGTATCTCAACATAATTAAAGCCATATATGCCAAACCCACTGCCAATATCATCCTGAATGGGGAAAAGCTGAAAGCTTTTCCTTTAAGAACAGGAACTAGACAAGGATGCCCACTCTCACCACTCCTATTCAACATAGTGTTGGAAGTATTACCCAGAGCAATCAGAGAAGAGAAGGAAATAAATGGCATCCAGATTGGAAAGATGAAGTCAAACTGTCCCTGTTTGCAGATGACATGATCCTATATATCAAACAGCCTAAAACCTCTACAAAAAAACTCTTGGAATTGATAAATGATTTCAGCACAGTAGCAGGATACAAAATCAACACACAAAAATCAGTAGCATTTCTTTTCTCCAATAGTGAACATTCAGAACGAGAAATCAAGAAAGCCTGCCCATTTACAATAGCCACCAAAAAAATAAAATACTTAGGAATTGAGTTAACCAAGGAGGTGAAAAATCTCTATAATGAGAACTACAAAACACTGCTGAGAGAAATTAGAGAGGATACAAGAAGATGGAAAGATATCCCATGATCTTGGATTGGAAGAATCAACGTAGTGAAAATGTCCATACTACCCAAAGTGATATACAAATTCAATGCAATCCCCATCAAAATTCCAAAGACATTTTTCTCAGAAATGGAAAAAACTATTCAGACATTTATATGGAACAATAAAAGACCACACATAGCCAAAGCAATGCTGAGCAAAAAAAATAAAGCTGGAGGCATAACACTACCTGACTTTAAGCTATACTACAAAGCTATAATAACCAAAACAGTATGGTACTGGCATAAAAACAGACACACTGATCAATGGAATAGAATAGAGAATCCAGAAATCAACCCACACACTTACTGCCATCTGATCTTTGACAAAGGCACCAAGCCTATTCACTGGGGAAGGGACTGCCTCTTCAGCAAATGGTGCTGGGATAACTGGATATCCATATGCAGGAGAATGAAACGAGATCCATACCTCTCACCGTATACTAAAATCAACACAAAATGGATTAAGGATTTAAGTATACACCCTGAAACAATAAAACTTCTTAAAGAAAACATAGGAGAAACACTTCAGGAAATAGGACTGGACACAGACTTTATGAATACGACCCCAAAAGCACGGGCAACCAAAGGAAAAATAAACAAATGGGATTATATCAAACGAAAAAGCTTCTGCACAGCAAAAGAAACAATTAACAGAGTTAAAAGACAACCAACAGAGTGGGAGAAAATATTTGCAAAATATACATCTGACAAAGGATTAATATCCAGAATATATAAGGAACTCAAACAACTTTACAAGAAGAAAACAAGCAACCCAATTAAAAATGGGCAAAAGAGCTAAGTAGGTATTTCTCTAAGAAAGATATAAAAATGGCCAACAGACATATGAAAAAATGCTCAACATCACTCAGCATCCGGGAAATGCAAATCAAAACCACACTGAGATACCATCTAACCCCAGTTAGGATGGCTAAAATCCAAAAGACCCTGAACGATAAATGCTGGCGAGGTTGCGGCGAAAAAGGAACTCTCATACATTGTTGGTGGGACTGCAAAATGGTGCAGCCTCTATGGAAAATGGTATGGAGGTTCCTCAAACAATTGCAGATAGATCTACCATACGACCCAGCTATCCCACTGTTGGGAATATACCCAGAGGAATGGAAATCATCAAGTCGAAGGTATACCTGTTCCCCAATGTTCATCGCAGCACTCTTTACAATAGCCAAGAGTTGGAACCAGCCCAAATGTCCATCATCGGATGAGTGGATACGGAAAATGTGGTACATCTACACAATGGAATACTACTCAGCTATAAAAACGAATGAAATACTGCCATTTGCAACAACATGGATGGACCTTGAGAGGATTATATGAAGTGAAACAAGTCAGGCACAGAAAGAGAAATACCACATGTTCTCACTTATTGGTGGGATCTAAAAATTAATATATAAATTCACACACACACACACACACACACACACACACACAAAACCGGGGGTGGGGAAGAAGATATAACAACCACAATTACTTGAAGTTGATACGACAAGCAAACAGAAAGGACATTGTTGGGGGGAGGGAGAAGGGAGGGAGGTTTTGGTGATGGGGAGCAATAATCAGCCACAATGTATATCGACAAAATAAAATTGAAAAAAAAAAAAAAGAACCTACTCTCTCTGGCTTCCCTGCAACCAATACCCTTGACTCAGAGTCATCCCCTGTACCCTGAAAAGAACCATCTTCATTTACATAAATAGGGGCTTCCCCATAAGCATCTCTCCCCTCCTGCTTATGCCACTCCTCACTGGTCACTTCAACCTCCAGGCCCTTCTACACTTGGAAGGTCCTGGTGTCCCAGAAGGCTTGGGTCCTGTACATGTAGGACAATGGTGGCCACTTGGGCAGTGGAGTTTCCACCTACAGTGTGGATGTGCTCAGGCTGGACTTCACTGGACAGTGATTACATCAGACATGCTGGGGTGCAGAAGTCCTGTGTGCCTCTCACCATGAATTAAACATGCCCTTGGGTCCAAGAACAGAGCCTGTCTAATTGGCTCTTTCTAGAATGGGAATCTGAGGACACCTGGACCTCAGTGTGACTGAACTGGCCCTCAAGCTCTTTACCTGAATCTGACCATGTCAGTATCCCCTTCAGACAGCAGGACCAGCATCTAATCACTCAGTGGAGACAGAAGTCCAGATTTTATCTCCAACATCTCCTTTATCCTCACTGCCCACACCTGTATAGTCACCAGTTCTGCCCTAAGGAGCTCTCTTTCCATCCATAAATTTCTCATTTTGGCCACTGTCTTTGGTGATTGGGACGATACCAACTTCCAATTGGCCTTGCACCTAATTCTCTCTCTCTCTTTTTTTTCTTGGCAGCTGGCCAGTACAAGGATCAAACCCTGGACCTTGATGTTATCAGCAAAATGCTGTAACCAACTAAGCTAACTAGCCAGCCCCTTCTATTAATTCTTAACCCTAACCTCTAACACCTAATATTTAACCTCTAACCCTTTCCCTAACACACCATTATCCTCAACTCTATCCACTGAGCCTAAGCCATAAACCATAAACAAACCCTATTACCATAACCCTTAACTCCTAACATGTTATAAATATTACCTATTCCTAAACCCTACCACTTAACTCCAATCCCTTCTAACCCCTAAACCCAACTCTTTCCCCTAAACTGAAATCTAACCCTAACCTTACCCTAACCCTAAATCTAAACCTTGAACTCTAATAATAAGCCTCTCAACCCTAACCTCTAAATCTAACCCCAACAACAAGCCTATCCTTAACCATTAACATTAACCCTAGCACTTAACCCTACTCCAGTTGTAACATTAATCTCTAACCCCAACCTACCTAACCCCTAACCACTAATCCTAACCCTACTCCCTAAAACCAACCATAACCTCTAATCCTAACCCCACCCCCTAATCCTACCTCCAACCCCTATCCCTAATTCAACCTGAACCTCACCATCAACAGCAACCCTGACCCTCACTCTACCTGGGTGATGTTGCGCTCTGGGAGGGGCATCGGTTTTCTCTCTTCCCAAGGCCCACCCTAAGTTTTCCACACATGAGTCTCCTGTTGGCCCCACTCTCCTGCGTTCTTTCCCACCTACCTTCTGTCCTTCACCTTCACAGAACCCGTTCACGCTGCATTCTTTCTGCTCTGGCCCCAGAGCACCCCTGGTCCCGACATGAGCACCTGCTTCACTTGAGGAGGTCTGTACTCCTCTGCCACCTCCTTGGGTATACATTTATTCCTGTTATTATCACCAACATGGTCATTGCCACTGTTAAAATCATCACTGTTGTAATTATTACCATTTTCATTTTTGTCATGGTTGAATAATTATTGAACACAGCCTTGTGGTCAATTTATCCTGGATTCTATAACTGAGTGGACACCCCATTTGGGTGAATCCCTCCCAAAAGTTTAGTTAAAGTGAGCTGTGGCCTTGGTCCCTCAAGCTGATGTGACTTAGGACCTGGGAACAGACTCTCTAATTAAGAAGTTGGGATTTACAACTAGCAATTGAGTAAGGAAGTACAAAGAAGACAGCTGGGCAGGACGGGATGTAACCTAAGTGATGAGGAAGAGGAGCCACATAAAATAGAGTGGCTCAGCTCCAGGAACAGGAGACATTATCTTGACACACATCCTCAAGATGTCTTTATAGGACAAAAATCCAGAACATTCCCAGCCCTCGCAATTTGCTGAGGAGGTGAACTGTCAAGAACCCAGACTGATAGGAGCCTGGTAAGTGATAAAGGAAACTAAAAGTTGTGTCTTTGTTCATGGAGATCCTGTTTCTTTGTGTCCAGAGATCCAGCCGCTAAGAACAGTCAACTGGTGACTAATGCAGCCCCTTCCCCCACCCCCAGCGCTTTCTTTATAACTCCCTGCCTGTAAGCATTCTCAGAGATCAGGATGTTTCTGAGCTTTAGCCACCTGCACTCCATTACTTGGCCTTGTAATGAAAGCTTAATTTCCCTCACTGCAACTCATGCCAGTGTTCTGGCTTTAGCTGCACATCATGTGAAGTGACACAAGTGTGGTTCTATTACTCTTGCAGCTCACCGCTGGCCACGTCTCAGCCCTATGGCAAGTCAGCTCATGTCAAGACCTCTTGGAGCCTCAGTGCCTTCTATGACACGGGGTCAGTGACTCTGTTCCCATGGAAGAGGTTGGGCATCCAAGCTGCCCTGACTCTGTGACCCCACCTTGTCCCACCCCAGAGAGGGGAGGCCTGCTGTGTTGGGATGGTCCAGCCAGACATGCTGGAGAAGCTGCTGGAGCACCAATTGTGGCCACCTGGGCAGTGACCCCTCCCACACCCCCACCTTCCTGTGCTCCTGCTGAGCCCTAACCTTCACCCACTGGGTGCTGGACCTGCTGCTGGAAGGGTAAGCACCACTCCTCTATGGCACAGAGGTGACCTGGCTCCAACTAGCTGTGGCTTAAGAATGTCACTGCACCTGAGCTGTTTGCACCTCTGAAGAGTGGGTGCCAAAAGGACCAGGCCAAGAGGGTCATTGCAGGGACCAGATGGAATGAGCCATGGAAAGTGCCTACCCAGTGTCTGTCCCTGCAGTAAGGACTGGAAGTTTGCTCATGTTAACTATTTCCCTTTCCCCCATGAAGCAGCCCCAGCCTCAGCTCACACTGACCACTGGGTTTGGTTAGCACTGGGTTTTTCATTTGTAAGAGGTTTGGGATTCCATCTAGAGGCCTCTGGGGGGCAGGCAGAGGGGCCCAGGTTCACTCGGGTATCTGAGACATACTGGTTGGGATTTATTCATTCAACAAGCATATATGAAGTGCCTGCCATGTACAGTCACTTTTGTAATCACTTAGCATAATCTATCAAACAGAACAGACCAAATTCCTGTCCTCCTGGGCTTCCCCTGTAGTTGGGAGTCAGCCAGTCCCAATAGGGGTCATAGCAGGTCTTGTCCAGAGCACAGATGTACTACCCTCCTGTCGATTTGGATGCAGCCACTCCTGTTGTGATGGGGATGGCTGCCCTCAGTGTTACTGAACTCAGGTCCACCTGCCCACTCCCTGGAGGAGAAATAACACTCAGAAATCAAATGGTTGGTGTTAGAAAAGCAGATGTATTCAGCTGAAGGAGATGGCAGGCTATCCCACCTGAAAGCTTTAGATTTACTGAGGGGTTCCTAAATGATGGCTTGAGGAATGGAACATGGGAGATGAAAAGCAGGAGAGAAGAGTACCTGAGCTATGAGGGTTCCAAGTCTATGAGTCAGGAGGTCTCACCAAGGCTTCTTCTGGTTCCAGTTCTCACCTTCACTGTTATCTCAGGACCTTGCAAGATTTTGATTTGCTCCAGTGTAGAATCATCTTTTCTGCAGTCTTTTGTACAGTTTCACTTCACAGAGCTCTGATTGACTTGGCTGGTGCCCAAGGTCAGCTTCCAGTCGTTTGGCCTCTATCATTTCTCAAAACTCTAAAAGTGTCAATGGAAGAACTGATTAGCAAAGTACTGATTAGCTTCTCAGCCTTGTTCTCTTTAACAAGCAAGATAAGAAAGTCAGGGGATGGGAAGAAAGAGGGGAGAGAGAAAGGAAAAAACTGTCCTTTTAAAAATCCCCTGCCCCTTGCAGCCCAGGGGGTTTTAGTTCCCAACATGGCTTCAGTCCTGCTCAGTCCAACACCAGGACCAGCTGGAAATGTGAGTGGACTCTGGGTCATGACGGAGGGTCCTGGCAGTACCCTGGCCCCACACACCTTGTCATTCCCACTGGAGGACCGAGGTCTGGGGTTCCTCTTGCAGGAGGGAAGGAGTCATAGACCTATGAATGGGGTCACAAGTGCCCTGGGGAGGAGAGCCAGGCCCTGCCAGTATCAATCCTTACCCATGACTTGATGTGGGGCCCAGGACAGTGATGTGGTGAGCCTCCTCCTCTCACATCAGCCATGCACCTCAGTCCTTTGTGCCCAGCTGCATATGGGGCTGGGTTGGCTGCAGCCACCAGTCCTGAGAATCTCCTCAGTGGGAAGATAAGAATCTACATAATAGGGAGCAAGTTGGTGCATCAACTGCATGTTGAGATGCCTCAGGGTCCCTGTGAAGGGTGGACAGGGATGGACTCTGCTTGTTTTCTTTCTCAGAGAGTGACAAGTCACCTACTGTGTGCAGCCAGTGAAGGAACAGAGCAGGCACCACCCCTCCCTGTCCAGGAGACAGACAGGAGTGTGGCAGGATTCCCTGATGATGAGGAGAGGTGGCCATCGATGGAGTGCTCCCTTGATGGAGGTTATCTGCCGGCCCCTGGCTGGTGGCCAGCCCTGCCTCTGCCAGGACAGCCCATGGGCTAGGGTGGGGGACTGGACAGTGGCTGGGTGGGGCAGGCACAGCCCCCACAATGGTTGTCATGTGGGGCCATGGGGAAGGAGAGCCCAGGCCTTTGACTCTGCCACCCACCCACCACCCACAGCACCAACTCTCCATCATGGGTGTCCAGCTGGACCAGGACCTGGAAGGTTTCTCTTGGTCCGCAGCTCCTCTGTCTCCAGATTCAGGTAACCTACTCCAGCTCAACATGCCCAATGTGGGCCTGCAGCACCGTACCCACCTCCTCCTTGCCTTGCTGCAGCCCCAGGGAATGCGGAGGCAGAGCCAGACGGGCAAGAGAGCTAGGGAAGGTGCATGTGATGAGGGGACGGGACTGGACCACACAGAGGAGCCTCCAGAAGCAGGCAGACCAGACCCTGTGGACTCAGATGTACTGGCCTCCACCTGAGAGAATGCTGGGAGGGTCTAAAAAACCAAGTCTTGACACCACCACCCAGCTTCTGGTCCCTGACAGGGTTGCTGCAGGTCATAGGAACCAACATGCTCTCACCTGGGCACCCTCTCAGTGTATCCAGAGTCCCCATCCTTGCTGGGCCTCACCTGAGACCAGGAAATCAGGAATTGTCCATAGGTCTCCAGGACCCCATCAGATGCTAAGCAGAGGAGCTCTCCCTGGGGATGCTGAGGCCATGAGGCCCAGTAGGGGGCATGTCTCAGGTCACACGGGTGAGGACCAGTTTTATTTCTGGGGGGCCCTGAAGCAGGGAGGCTGCTTTCTGGCTGCCCCTTTTAGGGTGCTCCATTCTCTGGCAGGTGCTAAAGGGACATGGTGCCACAGGAGCTCACAGCCAGCCCTGCCTCAATCCCCACCATCTCTGTGGGCACCGACCAAGGCCTCCTGCACCAGGCCCAGTGCCCTGGGGTGCTGACATGGGACATGCCATGTGCCCCAGCCTTCTGTCGCCTCCTGATGGTGCAAGCTCAGCAGGGAAGAGGGCGCTGAGCTGGGGTCCCGCAGTCCACAGCTGACCCCAAGCATTTGAGCCCATGGCAGGAACATGGCAGGGAGTGACACAGAGGGGCCAGGACCTCAGCAATGCTGCAGGAAGCCCTTCCCCATGCTACATCTCCTGGAGGGATGGTCAGGAGGGCGGCTCTGCTGTCCTGCTGCAGACAGGGGCTGCTGCCAGGAGGGGCCCCTGCAGCCTCAGGCTTATCTCAGGTGGGGTGCCCACCTCCCTGGGCTGTGCACTGGCTGCTGCTACCCACTGGGCACAGACACTGTGGCCTCCTGCATGGCCTCTGGGAAGCTGCCTGGCCTGCAAAGCACTGTGAGAAGACACAGAGGTGCTTGGGGGAGGTCATGTCACAGTGCAGGCCACCACAGCAGTGCCACCAGGCCTCTTCCTGTTGTGAGGCAACCTCCCACAAGAAATGCACTTACACACCACTCGTGCAGAAGAGGGCAGTTTATTCACTCCAGCTGGCCATCATCCATCTCCCAAAGAGCAACCAAGGAAGAGTGGCATTGGGCTTTGGTCTTGTGGGGATTTTAAAGGTGAAAACTACATCCCGTTGGCACACGGGTTTGTCCAGGTGCACAATGCAAGCTGGGGAGCTAGGTCACAGGGGCCAGGAGTGAGCTGTTCGAGCAATCAAGCATACCGGTTTTCAATGCGTTTGGTTCCTGTTCCCAGGTAATAATTCACTGTGTATGGCTCCTGTTTCTAATTGTTTTTTGTTTCTATGAAAAGGTCAACGGTTTCTCATGCAGAAGGTGAGTAGTCTGCAGGTCAGACAGGGGGCAAAATGGAGTTACTTAGGTTAAGCAAGCAATTCTACAGAAGCAGATAGCGTAGTTATGAGGGTGTAGGGAGCTCTGTTTCATTCCTGCCCCAGAGGAATTAAGAAGCACTTCTTCCTCCTGCAGGTGTGGACGGGCCAGCAGAAGGGGTGGAAGGTGGCGGCATGGAAGGACACCTGGCTGCCAGAGCTCCTGCTTCCTGCCTGGCGGGGCTGCTGCAGGCTTCACTGCTTCTGAGCAGATGAGAGCTCAGCAGCCCCCAGGCCTTTGAGTGGAGGGGACCCTCACTCATGGGGAACACGGGGACACGCACCCCAGCTCCAACACCACAGCCTAGTGTGTCCTCTCTTTTCCTGATGACCTTGGCATGACAGCCTTGTGAGCAGCCACACCTCTCACCCCACCCCTCAGCATGGCCCTGCGGGGACCGAGCGGTCATCGTCCATGTCCAGAGGGTCCCAGATGTCATTCAGTCAGTCAAACAAGAAGTACATGGGCAGATGAACATATCCTCTGCTCCAGAGTCCCTGTGTAGTGACACAAGTCTGTGGCAGGAGTGGTGGGAGCCACCTCCCTACACCCACCCTCACTGACGCTCCAGGTGAGATGTTGAGAGGCTCTGGAATGATGTGGACGGGGCCACCTTAGACCCCAGCCCTGGTGCAGCTGCCAGATGATGCAGCCGCCCTTGACAGACCCAAGCCAAGCCCCACGCAAATTGCTGACCACAGAATCACAAGGAAATGAGATGGCTTTGGGGCGGCTTGTGACAGCAGAGATGACCCGTATAGGTTTGGCCTCTAGCCAAGGTGGGCGCTCTAAGGCATGGTCGGCATCATCCCGGTCACTTAATTGTGGGTGTCCTTCCCTTTTTCACTGACACAGTGAACTCAACTCTGCCTAGTGGATGGCAGGCTGCAGGCCCCGCCACGAGGGCTGTCCCTTCCCCTCACAATCTCCCCTCCCCCCAGGTCCACCCCGTCAACCCCACTAATAGGCACTACACACAGGAGCCTATTACAGCAGCCCCAGGGATGGCACAGCCCTGCCTGCCCTGGAGAAGCGGGGTGGGGAGGAGGCGACCGTCCTGGGACATCTGAGGCAGGGGTGAGGCGGTGAGGTGGAGGGTGAAGAGGGGCCATCAGGGTCAAGGGGCACACAAGGGAAAGAGTTGGGCGACCTCACCATCTGTGCCCTTCACGGCAGCCAGCACCCTGCAGACATGAGGACTGACCTACCCGAGGGACGAGGCTGCGGCCACGCTGAGCAGGTTCCCTCGGGCTGACGACGATTCCTAACCGCGGGCAGCCGGGCCGCCTCCACCAGGGAGGCCTCCGGGCTGCTTCGGCCCTAGGAAAGCTGGTGCCGAGCCCGTGCCACCTCCACCTGCAGCGCTGCGGGGTCTGTGGGGACAGCCCGGGAGGAGCGGCCCTGGCTGTCCCTCTCCAGCAGCGACGGCGTCTCTGTGGCCGTGTTCTCTGGGGCTCAATCAGAGCCGGTGCCGAGCGCTGGACAGTGCCCGTGACCGGCTCCGGGTGGCGTCGGGCGTCTGTGGTCCTCTCTCCGTGGCCGCGTCTCTCGTCCCGCAGCCTCGGGTGAGCAGCAGCTGTCGCCTGCGCCCGGGCCTGTGCCCAGCCCTTCCCGCTGGGCCTCGGCACCGTCCACCCGCCGAGGCTGAGGTGGTGATGAGCCGTCCCCTCCCTGGTGACGGGGTGGGACGAGGGTGGGCGAGGAAGGGGCAGAAGGATCAGAGCTGGGTCCTGGGCACGGTGGGGTGTGGAGGAGGTGTTGAAGCTTAGAGGGGATGATGGGGGCATCAAGTGTTGGTGGCTTCTGGAGGGGACAGTAGGAACTTAGGGGGATGGAGCAGTGACATTACCTGGACCCACAGGTCAGGGCTGGGGAAGGGGCGACTCGGGCTGTGCTTCCAATAAATGCTTTGTCAGAAGACGGTGCACTGCTGGAAGGCCAGGTGTGTGCTACAAAAGCTTGTTCCAGAATGTTCACAAACAGGGTGGTCAAGTCCAAGATGGTGAAGGGGACGCAGGTGTGCAGTGAGGTCCCATTCCAGCTCTGCCATCAAGGAGCCTGTTAGTAATGTATATGACACTCAGTTTGCCCATCTGTAACATGAGCATATTAGGAATACTACAAAATGCCCCAAATTCCCAGAGAAGTGACTGTGCAGTGCGTGCAGACTGAAAGTTGCCGTGTGACAGCTGTGTCTGTGGGTGTCGGTTTCTCTCCAGCAGTGGTTTCTGTTTTCCTCCTCTACTTTATAGCACGCTTAGCACCCCTGATTTGACATTTCAAAAATGTATGAAGGCCTTGTTTCCAGGGACAGCGTGTTCTATGAAAGAGACTGGGGTCCTGGATGACAGTCCCATTTGCTTTGGAACAGAGTAGTTCTTATGCAGTGTGAAGGGGGTGTTGGGAAAAATAGGAAAATGTCAGGGTCCCTTGGATGTTCAGAATCTTGCTGAGCATTTGCTGTAAATGTCCTCAGGTGTTCCTTGTTACTACTTAATGTAATTGCATATGGGCACCCAGGTGTCCAGGGTTGTGGACTTAAGTATAGAAGACTCACAGCTCTGATCCACGGCACTTCTCAGAACTCTCAGAGACGCTACTGGGGCAGTTGCTCCCAGATCTGAATAAAACCCACTCATTTTTCTATACCCACGGCTCCCAGAACCTTTTTTTCCTATTACCTAGCTCACTAGGCCTGCGTGTGGAGGGTTTGTAACCCAACCTGTGCAGACTTGAGGGGTCTGTAAGCCCTAGCTTTACAGGGGGACTCTGTGGATAGGAATTCCGCCTGAGAGAACATCTCTCTGAGCTGAGCCCTCTCACCAGCCCTCAGAGCAGATGAAGAACTGCAGAAAGGTGAAGATCTTATCTTCTCACGGCCCAAGTAACGACTGAGCCTCCTGCCTAGAATGAGCAGGATGTGAGTGTGATGGCCTTCTCCAGAAGCTGCCAGAGACTGGGTCATATCGGAACATTCAGACCAACTTTTAGAAGGGAGATGTGGGTTGGTTGAGGGATAGACAAGGGCCTAGAAAATGTGACTCACTGGAGGAGTCTTCAGGGTGTGGTCTGGGATGGAGGAATGACATGTCACAGCTGAGAAGATGTGACTACATTGCTTCCTAGCACACTCCCATTACCTAACACTACACTCATTTTTTCCAGAATCGGAGCTCTCTCAGACCTACTCTGGCACCACGTTTTGTATCTAGAGATGTGCTGATGCTTCCTCTGTCCTGATAGTTCTTCCTGTTGGTTCAGTAAGGGTTTGCCAGGGTCTTTCTGCTGCATAAGAAATATTAATAAATAAATAAACAGTTGGAGGAGTGAGTTGCCCAAGGTCACGTGATTTGTAGATGTCAGGCATCCTGACTTTTTGACTAGTGTTATCTGCTTTTACACAATTAAGTCAAAACTCATGTTTGTTTTTGAGATCAATTTGAGAAACTGCAGTCAACTTAGAACAAATGTTGTTTTACAAAACTTTGCCTTGAACATTACTGTTTTTCCCCAGTGCTTTCTGTGGATTGTATGAGCTCATGGGGTTAATAATACAAGTTTTTTCTCACTTAATGTCAGTAATGTGTTCTGGAAAACCATAAATTCTACAGCAGACTACTAGAAGCTTATTTCCACTACTTAACACGAGAAAATTAGACTGAATCACATTGTTACTCCTACTTACTTTCTTAAAATATAAATAAAATAATACCATGCTCATGTATAAGTAAGAGACTTATGATGTACACATTTAAAACATAGTCGCAATGATCTCAGGACAGTTTCTTTGTGTGACTCAAATGACATGCCTTAGTGCCAGCACCTCACTGATGTCCATCTTAGTGACACTTATAATGCTTATGAAAACCTCCATGTGTGATTGTGAAGCTCTATTGATTGTAATTGGGGTGTAGTTAATTCTTTCTCCTACTCACCAATATGTTAAAAAACATACTGAATTCTGGGAAATTAGAGCTACCAGCCTTTGATGTATATCAAATCAACTTCCTGGCTTTAAAAACAACCGTTTTATTGGTTCATGACTCTGAGTCAGCCTTTTGGGCTGGGCTCGGCTGGGCAGTACCTGTGCTGGTGTCACCTGGAGCACAGCTGAGGCTGGAGTCTTCTGGTGCCTTGACTGAGGCTGGTTCCTGGAAGAGGACTTCACTCACATGTCTGGTGGTTTGTGCTGACTCTTGGTTGGTCCCTGTGAATCCAACAGGCAAGTACTGAGCTTCTTCCCAAGATGACAGTATTCCAAGAAGGGAAACTGTTTGGGCAAATACTTTTCAAAACCATGTTTGTGTCTCATTTACTGGCCAAAGTAAATGCAATGGCAAAACCCATGGTCATTTGGGGAGGGAAAGTCATGAAGACATGCACACAGAAAGGTGTTTTGTCAGGAACCACTACTGGAAAAGTGTACTACAATAAATGTATATTATGTACATTGTTTTCTATACATCATTGACCAAAACTGTTTGGTTTCAAGATGCATACTTTTCATAAAGTTTATGTACATAAAGCAAGAAATATTGTTTGCCTATTTCTTGCTTGTAGGAGGTTGGGGATCCAATGTCCTATTTCTCATTATTTTTTCTGACTCTTGCCTTTTGATACAAGAAATGATTTAGTGTAATCCTTTCTTCATAAATCATGGGCGTCCTATGTCCTGAAATCCATTAGATGAAACCTGCTCCCACGCACTCTGAAGCAAACCCCTTGTTCTGTGGCCTCCCCTTCTCTCCAAAGCTGTGATGAAATAATGTCCTCAGAAGCCCTATTGTTCACCAGGCACTGTCTCTCATTCACACCCTAAGATCCTTAGAAGACTGAAAATATGTTTGATGTTTTATATTGTTTTGCAAAACACTGGGGTAGATCCTTGCCAGAAAGCCATTTCCCACTTTGAAAATTTTCTGAGGGAAAAGAGGCGGAGCTGGTCTTGAAAAACAGTTTTATTTCAAACCCGGCAAGCCCTAGCCCATTTTTTGGTTTTGTTTTGTTTTTGGTTTGTTTGTGTGTTTTGTCTTGTTTTGGTGGCTTGATGGTACAGGGATCAAACCCTGAACCTTGATGTTACAGCACCATGCTCTAACCAACTGAGCTAACCAGCTGGCTCCCTGGCTCATTTATATTTTCTCTAAATTCTGTTCAATAATTGAATTTTCTTTTAGTTTATCTCTCTCCTCTCATATTTTCTTAATGGCAGAAATGGGAGATCAGATAGCAAATTCCACACATTCTTCCCAGAAGTGTCTTCTAGCAAACCCCTGATGGTGAGACACCCCATCAATTTTCCATGTTGTGGGAGGCAACAGTGAGGCTCACAAGCCTCCAGTACCTGACCCACATGGTTTTTTTTCTCATTTCCAGGGCAATTTATCTCACTGTCTCTCAGGGTTCACCAAGAGTCTTGGTGCCCTCCCAGCTGGCACATTCTCCTCAAGGCCCAGCTTCTGCTCAGTCTCACAGACAATGCCACATGTTTCAGCTTTTTATCACTACAGCACCTAATTCCCAAGCACCAAATTCTGTTTCAGTTATTTATTCTGCTTAAAAGTTGATGCCCAAACCTTGAATGCTTAAAACAATTTACTATTATTTTTTCTTTGGCTTAGGTAGTCTGGCTGGCAGGCTTGTCTCCCACACAAGTGCAGTGAGGTGGCAGCTGGGGTGGATCCTGTGGAAGCACAGCTGGGCTGCTGCCCATGAAGGCTCACTGGTGGCTGCAGGGGCTGCTGGAGACTTGTGGGGCTGTCAGTGAGCACAGCTGCTCGTCATCTTTCCATGTGCTCCTCCACCAGGGTGGTTGGATTTCTTACAAGATGATTTCCAAAATCAACATTCCTAGAGACAGAAGTGAAGCTGCAGGAGCTGTTGCAGCCTTGCCTGTGAAGTCTCAAAATAAGTTTTGCTACATTCTGTTGGCCAAAGAAGTTGACATATCTAGGCAAGTTTCAAGTGGAATTAATTTCTACCACAGAGTGAAAAGTAGGAAAGAAGTTGCGGCCACCTTTCATTTGCCAGAAATATTATCGTTACAATATTTTTGTTTCAAAAACGCTTCAACTTATTTTGTGAGTACATTTTAGTCACAGTTTATTTGGAATTTTGTCATCGGATGATTAAATTTTTGAGCCTTTTCTGGATATCTTTTTGTTGTTCATTTCTATTCTAATTCCATTGCGGCCAGAGAACATACTTTATAAGATTTCATTCTTGAGACATTGTAAAGCTGGGGCTTACAGACCCCTCGAGTCTGTTGCACAGATTGGGTTACAAGCCCTCCACACACAGGTCTGTGAGTTAGGTAATAGGAAAAAAAAGGTTCTAGGAGACATAGGTACAGAAAAATGAGTGGGTTTTATTCAGATCTAGGAGCAACTGTCCTAGTGGCTTCTCCGAGAGTTCTGAGAAATACTGTGGATCAGAGCTGTGAGTCTTTTATACTTAAGTCCACAACCCTGGAGACCTGGGTGCCCATATGCAATTACATTAAGTAGTAACAAGGAACACCTGAGGACACTTACAGCAAATGCTCGGCAAGATTCTGAACATCTGAGGGGCACTGGCATTTTCCTATTTTTCCTAACAGATGTTATTTTATAGCTCACTGTATGCTCTGTTTTGGTGATGGCTCTGCATTGTGCCTTATAAATATCAAGTAGGTAAAGATTTTGAGATTTAGATCAGTATTTTTTCTGATTTTTTATCTAATGGTTTCATCAGTTACTGACAGGAGTATTAATTCTCCAACTCTGCTTGTGGATTCACCAATTTCCTGCTTTAGTTCTGTTTTTTATTCCTGTTGGCTGTTGTTTCAGGTACAGTTATGTTTCCCATAATGACATTTTGGTTAGCAACAGACCATATATTTGGCAGTGGTTGGAGCGATAGTCTATAGTATATGGCTTAGGTGCAGGTGTGCAGTAGTCTGTACCATGCAGGTTTCTTAAGTACACTCTGCAATGATGACGCAACAAAGAAATTACCTAATGATGCATTTCACAGATTGTATTTCAGTCATTAAGCAACACATGACAGTACTTTGAAGCTCTGTGTTTAGGTACAGCCACATTGATAATTGCTGTATCATCCTCTCATATGATCTTTGTATGTTTATAAAATTTCTCTCTTTATTTCTCGTAATATATATTGTCTTGAAGTCTCATTTGGGTAGTATTTGTTTATCTACTTAAGCTTTTGTAATGAGTGTCTGTGTAGTATATCTTTATTTTATTTTATTTTATTACATTTAAAATTTTTATTTAAGACAAAATGGAGTTTTTAGAAAATTTACAATTGAACATATCCCAGTGTCATTAAATATTATTCAAACACTTAATTTTTAAAGTTTTTATTTGGAAATTATTTCAAATTTATAAAAAATTTACAAAAACAGTACAAGGAACATTGGTGTACCCTTTACCTGATTGTTAACATTGACCAACTGTTAATATTTTACCCATTTGCTTTATCATTTGTGGCTTTTCCCTTTCTCTCACACGCACAATGTTTTCTCTGAACCGTTTTAGTGTAACTTACACACATCATGGCCTCCTACACCTAAATACTTAAGAGTGACTTTCCTAAGAATAGGGACAGTCTCTTATACAGCCACAGGTCAGTTTTCTCAGTTGACCCAGTCGTGTCCTTCAGAGCATCGTTCTCCAGTACAGGATCTAATCTTGGGTTTACTTGTCATTTCTCTTTTGCTTCTTTTAACATAAAACATTTCCACAATCTTTCTTTGTCTTTTACAACATTTACATGTCCAAAGAATACAGTCCCTCTATTTTAATAAGATAGTTTTTGTTAAGTGTTAACCTGGTGTTCCCTTATGATTAGATAGAGGTGATGCTTTTGAACCAAGAACGCTTCATGGGTGACAGTGTGTCCTCCTCGGTATCACATCTGGAGTACACAAGGTTAATCTGTCCTTCACTTTACCTGGTGAGTTTATTTTGATCACCAGTCAAAGTATTGTCTAATTTCTCCACTATATAACCACTGTTATTTTTTTCCCCCTTACAAGTAATAAAGAATCTATGGGAAGACACCGTAAGCCCATGCAAGTATTCTACTCCTCATCAAAATTTCCCATAGATTCAGATCTATTGATTCTTGCCTGACCTAATCTTTTAAAAAAACTTTTTACTATGAAAAATTAATATGTATGCAATAAATCTGGCTACAGCAATCAACTCATGGCCACTTTATCTTATTTTTACCCCCTGCCCACTTTCTGCCTTCCCCTTGGATTATGTGGAGTAAATCCCAGTATCATAGCATTCATCTTTATATATTTCAGTGTGTGTCTTGGAAACAGAAGAATTCTTTCATAAAAGACAACTGCAGTATATAATCACATTTTAAAAATCAATAAGAATTACAATATGACCAAACACTAAATATGTTTAAATTTCTCCAATTCTCTCCCCCTCTCTCTTAATCTCTTACAATTGATTTGTTTACATGTGGATCCAAACAAGTTCTGCTTGTTGCATTGTTTGCCATGTCAGGTCTCTTATGTTTCTTTTAATCTCTAGGTTCTCTCTTCATCTAATTTTTCCCCTTTACCTCATAAAGTTGCCCAAAGTCTGAATTTGATGGCTCCACCCCAGTAGTGTCATTTAATGTGTCCCACCATCCCCTGCATTTCCTGATGATTGGCTGCTGAAACTTGAGGCTTCGTCTCACTCAGGTCAGATTTGGCTTCAGAGGTGCATGTTCTGACAGCAGGAGGCCCGTGGTGTCTCATCGTTGCTCTATGACGTTAGCAGACACTGGTGATCACTTGCTAGTTCCATTATTTCAATAGGGGGCTGCAAAATACCATATTCTAATTATTTTATTCCCTCTTTATTTACTAGCTAGGATACTTCAATAGACAGGAATATTTGCTCAGTTATTTATGGTCACCCTGAGGAAAAACTCATATAGAAAGGACAGGATAAATTCTTGACTATTCTCTTTTACTTACTGGTTTTAGAAAAATGAATTGTTTCCTTTTCATCTTCCAAAAAGACTGAGAGTTTGTTTGCTTTTGTTTCCTTGTCATTATGTTTTTAGTTTTGTTTTGGTTTGTGGTGGTAAAATTTAGTTTTTTTCTCTTTCTTGTTTGCATTTTTGTTCTACCAGTGTGTTTTGTTCTTTCTTGTGTATTCATGGTAGTGATTATCATTTTTCAGATTCCACATGCAGGACTCCCTTGAGAATTTCTTGCAGGGCTGGCCGTGTGGTGGTGAACTTTGGATTTGAAGTATGTCTGCGTGGGTAGCATACTGTTCCATCTTACTTTCCTATCAGGTATGACAGTCTCTGCTTTAAGTAGAATATTTAGTTTAATTTTATTTGAACTGATTATTAACAATGTTGGATTTTGGTTTGCCATTTTCTATTTGTCTCACTTTCCTCCTCATCATTTGTTGTTTCTGTTAATCAATTTTTTAAATATTTCATTTTGATTCTTTATTGGCTTTTAAAAATAATTTTTTAAAATAATTAAAATAATTTTAAATTTGGTAAAAAACACACAAGATAAAATTTACCATCTTAAACATTTCTTTACCTATAAGCAGTGTTACATATACTCACACTATTGTGCAGCAGATATTCAGAACTTTTTGGGTGGAGGGTGGCTGGCTTGTACAGGGATCTGAACCCTTGACCTTAGTGTCATAACCATATACTCTAGCCGGCTGAGCTGCCTGGCTGGCTCCCCTAACTATTTGGTCTTGGAAAACGAAAACTTTGTACCCATTAAGTGACAACTTTCAAATTTTCCCTTCTCCTAGTACTTGGCACCCACCATTCTACTTTTTATTTATTAAAATTTTACTTATATCAGTGGGACTACAGAATATTGTCATTTGGGGAGTTGCTTGTTTTAGTTTAAAATTGTCCTTGTTAACCAAGCCCAAGTCTGGCTGCCTTCCACTAAACAGAAACAACATACTCAAGGGCCGGCCCCGTGGCTCACTCAGGAGAGCGCGGTGCTGGGAGCACCGAGGCCACGAGTTTGGATCCTATATAGGGATGGCCGGTGCGCTCACTGGCTGAGTGCAGTGTGGACGACACCAAGCCAAGGGTTGCGATCCCCTTACTGGTCACAAAAAAAGAAAAAGAAAAAGAAACAACATACTCAAAAGTCAAATATTGGTGAAAAGGAAAGTGAGCTTTATTGAGGAACACCAGTGACCTGAGGAAATGGTCGGCAAATGTTTCTCAAAGGCTCAGATTGACCAAAGGGATTTAGGGGAGGAGGTGAGGGAGTGAACGGGGGGAGTTTTAGCAGAGAGCCAGCCCCTCCTTTTCTGCACAGTCCAGCGAGCTGTTTTCTCATAGTTGGTCGTGTGTTTCCTTGTTGGTGCCTCTGCTCAGCCTTTTCTAAGAGTTCTGTAAATTTTAAAGAAGAATTGTTAGTTTTTCAAGGCACTGATTAGCTTTTAGCAGCCTTGTTTTCCTGCTTAGCAAGAAAGGTAAGTTAGAGTGTTGGAGGAAAGAGAATAGAAAATGCTATCTTTTTAAAAATGTTCTACAGCCTAACCAGTTTTCTAGGTCCTGTCATGGCTTCAGTCTTGCTCACTCTAACATCCCCACATTTTCATGTTATCACATTCGTCAGGATTTTTTTTTTGTATTTAAAATGAGCTAATATTCTTGTGTGTGTATATACCACATTTTGCTCATCTGTTCTTTCATCAACTGACATTTAGATTTCTTCTCTTGGCTATGTGAGTAATGATGCTATGAACATGGTTGTGCAAATATATTTTTGAGATCATGCTACCAATTAGTTTGGATATATACAAGAGCACTTCAAAAGTTCATGAAAAGATTCATATTATAGTTTACTTCTATTTTTTAATGAATGACTTGAAGTACCCCCATACATAGAAGTTATATTTATAGGTACTATGGTAATTCTATTTTTAATTTTTTGAGAAGCCATTCTACTATTTTCCATAGTGGCTGCACCATTTTATATTTCTATGAACACTGTACAAATGTTCTAATTTCACCAACACTTGTTATTTTCTATTTGGTGTAAAGTGATATCTCATTGAGGTTTTGGTTTTTTTTTTTTTTTTTTTTTTTGTCTTTTTTGTGACCGGCCGCACCGCGCTCAGCCAGTGAGTGCACCGGCCATCCCTATATAGGATACAAACCCGCCGCGGGAGTGCTGGTGCGCTCCCAGCGCCACACTCTCCTGAGTGCACCACGGGGTCGGCCCTTGGTCTTCATTTTTCTAATGATTAATGATGTTAGGCATCTTTGCACAAGTTTGTTAACCATTTGAATATCTTCTTTGGAGTAATGTCTATCCAAGTCATTTGCCCAGTTTTTAAGGAGGTTGTCTTCTGTCTTTGTTGTTTTTGTTGTTGAGTTGTGGGAATTCTTTAAGTATTCTAAACATTAACTTCTAAAGACTTGCAATTTTACTTTTTGGGTGCTAATGTAAATAATGTTGTGTTTTTCATTTCAAAATTAACTTGATCATCACTGGTATATAGAAAAGAGGATGACTTTGGTATATTAACTATGTTTTCTGTAATCTTGCTATGATCAATTATTAGTTCCAAGTGGGATTTTATTGTGGTTTTTATCTTTTTTTGTGGGAAAACTTTTAGTTTCTCACCATTAAGGATATCAGCTATAGTTTCATGTAAATAGTCCTTATCAAGTTGAAGAACTTTCCATTTATACCTAATTTTCTGGGAGTTTTTAATCATGTTAGGTGCTATATTTTGTCAAATGCTTTTGTGCGTCTATTGATATGACCATCTGCTTTTTTGTGTGTGGATTACATTAACTGATGTTCAAATGTTAAGCCAATTTTGCATGCTTGTGATAAATTATACTTTGGTAGTTTTCATAATTTTTACACGTTGTTAAATAAGGTTTTCTAATATTTTGATGAGGATTTCTGCATGTCTATTCATGATAAAAAATGGTCTATAGTTTTCTATTCTTCTAATACCTTCATCTGTTTTGGTATACAGGTAATCCTGTTTTTATTAATTAGAATTGGGAAGTATTCCATGTGGTAGGAAATTGGTATAATTTTTTTAGAAGATTTGCTTGAATTCACCAGTGAACACACTTAGGCTGGGTGCTTTCTGTTTTGAAGTTTATTAACTATTTACTTGATTTCCTTAATAGGCATATGCCTACTTAGATTGCATATGTATTTTTTTGGTGTGAATTTTTGTAAATTGTGTCTTTCCAGGTATTTGTCCATTTCATCCAGGTTATCAAATATGTGCACAGACACTTGTTAACAGTATTTCTCTTTTTATTATAATGTGGATGTCCACAAGATGTGTAGTGATATCCCCTCTTTCATTTCTGATAATAGTAATTTCTGTCTTCTGTCTTTTTTTCTTAGTTAAGTGGGCTATAGTCTTGTCAGGTTTATTGGTCTTTTTAAAGCACCAGCTTTTTGCTATTGTTGATTTTCCTTATTGTTTTTCTGTTTTCAATTTCATTGATTCCTGCTCTAATTCTCATTATTTCTATTCCTCTGACCTTTAATTTGCTCTTTTTTCCTCTATTTCCAAAAATGAAAACTTAAATTATTGATTTTAGACCTTTTGCTAATATATGCATTCAATTACATATGTTTCCTTCAAAGCACTGTTTGCTGTATTCTACAAGTTTTTGTAAGTTCTGCTTCCATTTTCATTTAGTTAAAAATATTTTTAAATTTGTCTTTAGATTTCTTCTTTGATACATGTATTATTTAAAATATATTGTTTAATCCCACTCTATTTGGCAATCTTCCAGTTATCATTCTGCTCTGATAGCACAGTTGTGGTATCAGAGAACATATTTTAAATTCATTGTAGTCTGAGAGCATCTGTTGTATGATTTCTATTATTTTAACTTCCTAATGTGTGTTTTGTGGCCTGGAACCTTTGTTGCCTAGACAATGGGGTGCTTGGCAGCTTATTGCTGGAGCAGGTGACATGGGGTGGAGGTCCTGAGGCTGCAGGTGGAAACTTGAACTGCTGGGAGATGTGCTAGTGTGCTCAGTGCTTCCTCAGATGAAGTGTGCAACACTGGACAAGGTGGCTGGGGTTGCCATTAAATTTTGTGTTCCAGAAGAGGTGATGTGGCAATTGGCTGTTCATCAGCTAAAGTGGGTGGGATCTACAGAGTAATGGGCAGGACTGCAGACCTCTGGGAAAAGTACTGGAGCAGTTTTCAGCCCTTTATCTGAAGTGACCCCTCTTAGGGAAGGTTGCTGGGGCTGCAGCTGGGACCTGAGACTCTCTGCAGAGGCATTGGGGTGGTCTGAAGCTGCTCAGTTGGACTGAGGGACCCTGGGTGGGCTTGCTAGTGTTGCATATAAGATCTGTGCCCCTGAGAGAGATGCTGGGTACTTTTGAAGTTCCTCAGCTTAAATGTGCAACACTCGAGGAATTGTTGGGGTCATGACCAGGACTTTGGATTTTGAGAGAGACAATCAGGCACTTAGCAGCTCCTCAGCAGAAGTTGGCACACTGGGTAGGGTCACAAGGAATTCAAGTGGAACCCTGCACCTTCAGGAGAGAATCTGGGGTTCTTTTTTAGCTTTTCAGCTGGGGTTGGCAACACTGAGGGGGGTTTCTGGTGCCATAGCTGGATTTTCAGACTCCAGAGAGAGACCCTGCAGCTTCTCAGCTGGAGTGAACCACTCGGCAAGGTTGCTGTGGTTGGACACTTTTCCTTCTGTACTGACACCTCAAGTTTTGAACTTCAAGGAGTCTTTTTTACTGTTTTCCTTAATTCTGATGTTTTCTCCTAGACACTCTATTCAACATGTGATTATCTATTCATTCTTTTGAACTCTCTTTGTGTCAGAGGTGAGAGCTTCATGACCCTAGTCATCCATCTGGAACCCTGTTATAGTGTTTTTGATTTGTAGCATTTCCTTTTAGTTCTTTTGAAAAACTTCTATCTCCTTGCATTGCCCATCTGTTGTTGAATGTTTTCTACTTTATTCTCTTGAGTTCTTAGCATATTAATCAGAGTTTCTGAAAATTTTTGGTCTGATAATTCCAAAATCATAGCCATGTCTGGTTTTTATTCTTGCTCGGTCACTCAAATTGTATTTATTTTTTATTTTTTGTTTTGTTTTGTTTTTTGTCTTTCAGAATATCCAGTAATTTTTTCCCTTATAGCCAGATGTAATGGAGTAGGTAAAAGGAAGTGCTGCAAATGTGAATTCAGTAATGTGTTCATAAGATGTGTACAATGAGAAGTTATCTTAGTCTGCTGAAGCTGCTTAACAAAAATACCTTCAAGTGGGTAATATATAAGCAACAGACATATTCTGCCCCCAGTTCTAGAGGCTGGAATGTCTAAGATCAGTGCTCCAAGAGATTTAATGTCTGGTGATGACTTATTTCTTATAGATTTCACCTGCCATGTGTCCTCATATGGTGAGAGGAACAATGAAGCTTTTCTTAGCCTTTGTAGCACACTAATCTCTCTCATGACTTAATCACCTTTCAAAGCATCAATTCTTAATTCTAGTGCATTGGGGATTAAGTTTCAACATATAAATCTTGAGGGGACACAAACATTCAAACCATAGCGGAAATGTTTGGTTCTATGATTGAGTCTTGGCAGTGCATTGAATTATGTCCCTCCCCAAAACTCCCTGAACCTTGAGTTGTGTCCCCCAAGTTTTATGTATTAGAAACTTAGCCCCCACTGTGACTAAGATGGTCAGAAATCCTATTATGGTAATTGAAAAGTGGAGACTTGAAAGGTGATTAGATTATAGGACCATGCAGTAGTGAATGAACTAAAAATGGTGGTCAGGGGCATGGTTCTTAGGGCTTTAAAAGAAGAGGAAAGTCTGTCTCTATCTCTCTCTGCTTCCACCATCTTGCAATGTGAGACCCCTGGGTCACTGTTGCCACGACCAGATGGACTTTGGACTTCACAGCCTCAGAAACTGTACCAATAAATTTTGTTTTTCTTTATAAATTACCCAGTTCCAAGTATTTTGTTATAAACAACAAAAATGGACTAATTTGGTCTCCATGTCTTAATGAGCCTCTCACTCTTTTGACTGTGAAGTTCACAACTGTTTCTCAATTTATTATTTTTTTCTTTTCCCTTAGATGAGACAGGGTGGCTGGAGTAAGCTGAAATTGGATAATTCTCTTCTTCCATGTGGAATCCTAGAGTGGGTTTGAGTTGGGTAGTTTCCTTCACCTGGGTCAGTTAGGCTCTGATAATGGTGCAGCAGGTTAGGCTCCAGTTAAGTACTTTCTCTCTTCTTGAGAGAAGAAATAAGTGCTCTGGCATGTTTCAAAAGGATTTTCTTTTTTCCCTATCACAGGTGGGAACGAGAGGGAGTTTTGTTTACACTTTTCTGTAGGAACCTGGTCCAGCTCTTGGAGGTAAATTTCACAACATTGTGGTGTCCACCTATAACTGGGTTCCCTTGGAGATTTTAACCCTCAGTGTTGTCCACACTGAGCCTCTGGCAGCTTGTCAGTCACACTTTAGGTTTTCCTGTTCAGGCACAAGTTCCCAAGGCAGTTTCTGCCAGTAGGTCTCTGCTCCTATAAGCCACGACTCTGTACTTGCCCGTCTGCCTCTCTCATCTTGGGGGCTGCAGCTTACCTTGTAACCTCTTCTCTCTTAGTGATCCCAGAAGAGTTCTTGATTTTTCAGCCTCTTTACCTTTAAATTGTTGTTAGGATGAGGTGATGACTTCCTAGCCTTTTTTTTGTGTGTGTGTGACACAATAAAAATCTGTAGTATATTTATAAAAGTACCATCTAGATGTCTATATTGATTATCAAAGGCTTTTTCTCTATAACACTATGGATATGATAAATTACACTGGTAGACTTCTTAAAATTGAGCTTTCTTTATTCATGAAATAAACTCAGAAAAATTTTTTCAGTCTTTAGAGTCATTTATCTTCCTCTATCTTTAAACATTAGTGTTCCTGCACATTGTGTACTTGTCTTCTGTTGTATTTTTTCCCCCAAATATTTTAAGTTCATTTACTCTTATGGCTTCAGGTACTTTCAAGATTCTGATACTTTTCAAATTTGTATCTTCAGCTTACAGCTCTCTCTTCAACTCTGGAATCATAATCTATTCAACATGTGGACATTCCTACAGATATTTCAAGCACAATGTGTCCATGTATCAGGTCTATATTACTTCTGCCCCTTATATTCTTCTTTCATTTTTTAAAATTTTTCTTTACTGCACCAGTACCTAACTGGCTGCATTCAGGTAGACAGCCTGTGGGTAAAACTACATTTTTACTCTCTGCAAACAAATTTGATTTGATATGCAAAATTGGCACAACCACATTTTTTCTTGCTTTTTTATTTCGCCTTTTATAGTATTATTTCCCTCTTCTGTATGCTTAGTGCTCTGTGTTTTTATGTAGATAGTCATTTGTCACTCTGCTTTCTTCCCCTCTGACTCTACCTTCAGCCCTTCTGCATTCTCCTAGTGAGTGACAAAATGTGGATCTGGTCACGTAACTTATCTGTTTTCACAGGACCTAATTATTTAGATTTTGTGGATTTGGAAGTGGCAGTGTTCACCCTGGGATGAGCACAAGCAACCTTTTTGTGTGTAGGAACGGAATTTGGGGATGCCTGTATAAGTGCTTTTCATTTATACATAATTAAAAATCAATAATAAGTGCATTAAATATTTTGTTGTTTGAATTAGGTAAAATATTTAAATACATAATTACTTTGTAATCAGTTGCTTCAGTATTGCACTTATATCTCATCACCGCCCCAAATCATTTACCTGGACATGGTGCTGCGTGTGGTTCCATTAACGTGGGGGGGGTGTTCTTTTTGCTCTTGTGACCGCACTTTTGCTGTTGCCTCATTGTCATGAGAAGATGTGTTCCCATGGAAGAGCTAAACATCTTTGGCATTTCAGCAAATTGCAAACTGAATACAAAGTAGAACCATATTTTCTACATCCTTTTTATTCCAATGCACATTGAACATGCATTTAAATTGGTTCCTCTAACACATTATTTCTTCTATGTATTCATACATATGTCTTCATATCAAATTATAAGTTTCTTGGAAGAACCAAATTTTATTCATACTTTTATCCCTAGCAAGAAGAATGATTCTAAATCTATAATGTCAGCCTTGTAACAGAAATTTTAGTAACTAATAAGTTATTCCAATCCCAGGAGACTTTGACTATGATTTTTTTCTCCACTCATATGGACTACAGGGAAGCGGCATCTTAGAAAAGATACACGTAAGACACACGCACACAGGGAATGGTGGATGTTCAGGTTTCTGTCTTGTGACCCAGGGCTGGTGACTCAATTTGAGAAGAAATGTGGAATTACAGGGACTGGTGTCATTTGAAAACATGGCTGTGAAATTTCCCTGGGAGAAGTAGCAGGACCTGTGCACTGCTTAGGGGACCCTATACAGGGACATAGTGCTGGGGGCCTCGAGTAGCCTGGTGTCGTTGGGTGAGTTACTTTACAGTAATTCCCAGGAGCAACAATTTCTGTGTTACTAAACAAATAAGCCATTTCAGTTTATAATTAATGCTATTTAATTATAATTCCATTTCATGGAGAATGTGAGTGTCATGGAGTGTAGAAGAACCCCCAAACCAGAGCCTTCCAGGTCAGTCAGTGCACACATGGCAGGAGGCTGGAAAGTATAAATCCCAATGAATTTTTGCCACATTTAGCTGTTTACACCATTATCCCTCAGCTCCCAGGACTGAGAACAGCTTTTTTGCATGCATCAAACACATACATTGTATAATCTCCAAGGAGGGCTCTCACATGTATACCTTCACCTCTTATTTTGCTGAATACATTTTTATATATACTTAAAATCAAATCCATACATTTCTACTTTGATAGTTATTTTTGCTATTAACTTTTCAATGTTCTCACTTCCCCTGTGTCCTCCATTCTCATGGACATAGTTTCTCAGGCTATCCCTTTGTTTTCCATTGCTTAAAACAGAACACCTGATGCTGATGCTTGGTAATTTATGAGGAACTAAAATGTATTTCTTACAGTTCAGAGATTGAGAAGACCAAGGTCCAGGAGATGCATCTGGTGAGGGCCTTCTACATGGTGGGAATTCTTAGCAGAGTCTGGAGCTGGTACAGGGTATCACAGGGAGAGTAGCATGTCCACATGGTTTCTTCATCTCTGTATAAAGCCCCTAGTCTACTTACTTACAGCCCATTAAATCATTAAGCTATTAATCTATGAATGGATCAATGCATCACAAGGGCTTAGCCCTCTCTATCCATCACCTCCCCAAAGCCCTACTTTTCCAACACCATAGCTGGCTATCCCACCTTCTTAACAGTTACAGTGGGAATCAATATTCAACATGAGTTTTGGAAGGACATTCAAACTATACCACAGACATTTATTCTTTTAACACATCTTTATCATGTAGGTTATAAGCACTTGTGATTTTTTACTTGTTCCTATAACAGAAATGATCTAAATAATGTTCCTTTTTTTTATAGACTTTACATTCTGACCAGAGAAACAAGAAAATATGTTAACTAGTTGTGTTCAATTCATATGGAATATTAAATCAAAGTGAGAGAGAGAGAGAAAAATGGGAATAAGAATTTAAGAAGAATTTTTAGAGTAGGCAATTTTAGAAAGATTATTGTTTACTTTGGTGTAGCTTCAGTTCAAATGAACTATTTTTCAATTTTGACACATAATACATATGTGAATATAAAATATAGATTTGAGAGTGAACATCACAGTTGCAGATACAAATTTGGAAATCGGTGCCCTAAAGCTGGTATTTAATGTCATAGTTACAGAAGTGGTCTGCTAGGGGGTTGACAAAAAAGTGAAATAAGAGGTCCAGCAGTGAAACTTGTGTACCACCACATCAGAAATCATGAAGCTGAGGAAGTCCCAGCATAGGAATGAGCAAGGGATGGTTCTGGACTTGGGAGGAAAAACATGATTCTGGGTCCTGAGACCAAGTGAACCAAGGTTTTCATGTTGAAATGCTGAGATTTCTGTTTGAGAGTTGTATTAGTCCATTTCTGTTGCTTACAACAAAACACTTGGAACTGAGTGATTTATAAGAAAATGAAATTTTATTGCCGACCATTTCAGAGGCTGGAAAGTCCAAAGTCCAAGGAACACACCTGGTGAGGGTCGTCTTTGGTGATGGCTTTACAGCAATGCAGGGGTCTCATGTGGCAGAGAATGTTGGAGCAGAGAGAGATTTAGACTCTCATGTGCCCTTCTTTTAAAGCCCTCAGAACCATACCCCTGAACTCCATTATTAATCCATTAAGTCTGGCACGGTCCTACAATCTAATCACCTTTCAATTATCATAATAGGATTTCCCACCTTGAAGAGTTACAGTGGGAATTAAGATTCTAATATATGAACTCTGTGGGACACAATTCAGTCTGTCCACAGCATTCCTCTCCTGAACTCCAAAGTTTATGTCTTTCTCACAGGTAAATACATTCATTCCATCCCCAAAGTCTTAATTTGTTTCAACTCAAAAGTCCAAAGATCAAAGTCCCATCTGTGAAGTCAAAACACATTATCTACTTCCAAGATACCGTGGTGGGACAATAATAGGTTACATATTTCCATTCAAAAATGGAGAAATAGGCCATATGAAAGGGTAACAAGCCCCCAATAAGTCTGAAACCCAGCAGGACTAGAATCAAATCTCAAAGCTGGGAAATCATGATCCTCGACTCCATGTTCAGTGTCCTATTCATGCTGGCATGGGGGTTAGTTTCATAAGTACTCAGGAAGCTCCACTTCTATGGATTTCCTGGCCTCAGGCCATGCTTCATCTCTCCCAGCATGGCCTTTCACTCTGGTAGCTCCACAATTCTGGGGTCTCTATGGCAGTCCTGCTGCTGTGACTACACTGGGCATGGCCTTGATGGGGTTTTTCTGCTGCAACTGTGACCCCACATTTCCTCTCTGCTGAAATCCTTATGTGGTTACCCCACCCTTCTGACATCACTTCCTGGGTTCCCACACTTTTCCATAATCCTTGGAAATTGGGGTGGAGTCTCCCAGCATCCATAACTCTGGCCTTCTGTGAGCCTGTGAATGTAACACCATGTGGATGCCACCAAGTCTTCTGGCTTGTATTTTGAAAAGCTCTGGGTTTAGCCACACCTGGCTCCAATGTAGCCATAGATGGAACAGCCAAAGAAGCTGAGGTGCTGGCGCTGGAAGCAGCTTACTGAGGTGGCCCTGAGAAATGAGCCCATGGAGGGTGCCTCAGTCCTGTTCCCCATGAACATTTTGTCTCCCTAGACCTCTAGGCCTGTAATGGAAGGGTTAGCCCCAGAGGCTTCTGAAATGTCTTCAGGGATTTTTTTACCACCTTCTCTTGATAAATCCTCTCTTTTGTACTAATCTTAATAACACCATTGCATTTTTCTCCTGAAAATGCTCTCTTCTTCTCTACCACATGGCCAGGCTGCAAATTTTTCAAACCTATATGCTCAGCTTCCCTCCTGGCTTTATGTCATCACTTTTCTGTCATAACTCAGCATAGGCCATTGCAACTAGCTATGCAGCTTCCTGCATGTTTTGCTGCTTTGAAATTTCTTCTGCCAAATACTCTGAGTTAGCACCTTTAGGTTTCACATTCCTTAAAACTTTGGGGTATAAACAGAATGCAACCAAGTTCTTTGGCAGTTCATAGCAAGGGTGATCTTTGCTACAGTTTCCAGTAAGTCCCTTCTCATTTACATCTGAATCTTCTCAGAATGGCCTTTACTGGCCACTATCAGCATTCTGCTGACCATCGTTTAACCAGTCTTTAATAAGTTTCAAACTTTCCCTGATTTTCTTGTCTTCTAAACTCCCACCAGAAGCTAGGCTCCTTCTAGCCCATTCCTTCAAATTCTTTCAGCCTTTGCCCAATACCCAGTTCTAAATCCACTTCCTCAATTTCAAGTATTTGTTATAAGAAACACCCACTTCTCTGGTAACAAAGTTTTGTAACTTTGTTTCTGTTGCTTATAACAAAATACCTGGATCTGGGTGATTTGTAAGAAAATGAAATTTTATTGCTTACAGTTTCAGAGGCTGGAAAGTCCAAAGTCCAAGGAATACATGTGGTGAGGGTCTTCTTTGGTGGTGGATTTACAGCAATGCAGGGGCCTCACATGGCAGAAAATGGTGGAGCAGAAAGACAATCTCATGTGCTCTCCCTTTAAAGTCCTCAGAACCATGCCCCTGACCACCATTATTAATCCATTCACTCTGGTATGGTCCTACAGTCCAATCACACATTTAAGGCCCCTCCTTTCAATTACCATAATAGAACTTCCCACCCTCAAAAGTTACAATAAAAATTAAGCTTCTAAATTATGAACTTTGGGGGAAAAAATTCAATCAATCTACAGCAGTAGTAAACTTTAAAGTTAGCATTTCCCCCTTCTCTTTGTGAAAATTATTCTAAAACAACAAAGAGAAGAGTAATGTACAGGAGATTCCATTTTCTTTGAAACTAGAAGACATCTGAAACTCTATTGCACAAAATAAAAGCCTTCAGAAACAGTGAATTATGAAGCCAGGGTGTGAGTACCATGAAATGTGGGGAGAGTGGCAGTCAATCTCAGAAGAAGCCAGAAAAACATTTTTCAAAGACAGTGGGAACAGCCTGAGTTGCAGAACCAAGTATTAGACCCACAGGGAGGAGCTGCCCAGGGTGGTGGACTGGAACTTCCTGTACCTGTCACGGTTGTGAGAAGCAGAGGAAATAATGTTAAATGAGGACTGTGAAGGAAACTGTCTTCCTGTACTGTAAGGAAGAAGAGATTTTATATTCTAACCCCCCCTCAGATGCCTATGGGCATTCTCCATGAAAGAGTGAAAACTAATGAAACATGGGTGAAAATCCTGAACCTAAGCAGCATTCCTGCTTATGTGACAGGAATATCACCTGCACATAAAAGTAGATGAACCAAATAATCTTTGCCATCTACAAATCAGAATAATGAGAAAAATAGCACAAGACACCCACTATTGTTATAAAAATAAAATATAGAGAAAGAACAGGGTAAACAAATGGCTGGTTATTAACACTTAGTTGAAAACTATGAATAGGCAGTGGGTGAATATTTTTATTAGATATTTCTTCATGAGGTTGGCCAGTTAGCTCAGTTGATCAGAGCTCAGTGTTATAACATCAAGGTCAAGGGTTTAGATCCCCATAACACCCAGCAACCAATAAATAAATAAATAAATAAATAATGACATGAATTTAAAAAGAAAGTAAACAAAATGAAGAAAACATAATTTAGTATTAGAATATCTATTAACATAATTTATTACATTAAGTCAATTGGAAAAAAAACCTATATATTCATAAATTAATCCCCATTATTTATTTTTGTTGCTTTGCCTCCCACGGATTTGTCACACCTTTTCCCCTGGGTGACAGAGCCACCAAAGATTACTCAAAGTCCATCTCTTCTGAGCAGTGAGAAGCCCCAAAAAGGGGTTAATCTCCTGGAACCCTCAAGAGTGAGGCATTCCTTCCATTTGGGAAATTAACCCTGAATTGGGGTTCTCTTCCTGCATTTATTCTCCTGACCAGGAAGTTATAAGAAGAGAACACAAGTGGGGTTTTTGCTCAGTACAGTTTAACAAGTTTAACAATAGAAGCTGGTAACATTCAGTAAGAAAAGCAACATGACATTCTATAATGCAATTAAGTCGATCCACTAACAAAAGCTTGATTTTAGCAAAAATTCTCATCTTACAGCAATTTCCCAGTATCTTTACATATCAATCAGTAACCTGTCTGTGAGGCAGCAACCTTGCTGTGTTACAAATCTTTATCTTACAACAGACTTTATATAGCCTGGGGAAATTTTCCTGTTCTTTGCAAGGTCAATATTTGAAACTGCAAGGCTTTGGAAAACCAGGCCCTGTAAAGTACATTTGCTTTATGCTTACTTCACATCTCCCCCCATTTTATTTATTTAAAAGAAAAAGCAAAAGCTATCTGTGAGGAGCTGCCCGAAATCGCCATTACAAGATGGCGCTGATTTCCGGTGGAGGGCAGGGCTGCTCGGTAACACGCCTGGGCCGATTAGGCAGCCACCAATAAGGTAGGAGCACGTCCTAGGCGAGGAGCAGTCTCTATATAAAGGGCGCGGGTTCCCTCGCTCGGGGTCTCCATTTTTGGCAAGCTTATGCTCTCCCTCTCAAGATGCATTAAAGCTGATCTGCAGAAGGATCCTTTGTGTGCCGCGTCGTTCTTGCTGGCGAGACGGTAGCGCGGGACATTTGGTGCCGAAACCCGGGAACTTGTGTCATCGTCAGCACCTTCGGAGACCCCCTGGAGACAGGGAGGATTCAGAACTGCAGGAGGGTAAGTTCGGAGAGGTATGCCTGTTCTTGGTCTGGGGTTAATCCGGTTGGTTTAAAAGGTTTTGAAATCGCCCGTTGGTGTGGTCAGACTGACGTAGATAAGCAGCTGCACCAGAGACCTGTGTGAGCCTCTAGTACGTAAGGGAACGGCGCGTCTCACAGCGCCTCCCACGGAGTGGGGCGCCTTATGGGTTCCACTCAGTCCATGGTTACCGCGTTAGAGGCCGTGCTGAGACAACGTGATATAAAGGTAGGGGGCCGTGTGCTCAAAAATTTTGTAAAAGAGGTAGATCGTGTAGCGCCGTGGTTTGCTTGTTCCGGCTCCTTGACTTTGAGCTCTTGGAACAAACTAGGCAGAGACCTTGACCGCAAGTACGCGGAGGGAGACCTCCGTCAGGGCACCAAGACCATTTGGAAGTTTATTAAAAATTGCTTAGAAGATGAGGGCTGTAAACCGGTAGTGATAGTAGGGCAAAATACATTAGAGGAGGTCCAAGACAGCATGTCAGAAACTGAACGGAGTGAGAGGATGGGTACCCGCAGGAGGAGAGACGTCTCCCATAAGAAAAAGGGCCCTCCCGGTAAGTCTACGGACGAGGGAGAGATTCTAAAACATCAAAGTGACGCTCCCGGCAAAGCTGCCGGGGAGGAAGGGGTTTTAAACCCCAGACAGAAGGCGGAGGGGAAACAAGGAGGCTTCTACCCTATGGGAGAGCTGAGGGCCGTAGAACAAGAGTTGGAGGACTTAAATCTAGATGAACCCGACTCTGACTCCCTCAGCCCTAGCGAGGAGTCCGATTTAGAGGAAGAAGCGGCCAGGTACGAGGAGGAGAGATATCATCCCGACAGGCGGCGGAGACCACTCGGGGAGTGGAAATGCCGGCCGCCCCCAGTGGCCCCCGCACGGCCTGCGCCTTCGGTGCCTCCTCCTTACGTGCAGTCTTCTAATCCCTTCTCATTCCTCTCTGATAAAGTGAGGAAAAAGGTTCAAGCTGCCTTCCCAGTTTTTGAGGTTGAGGGCGGAGGGAGAGTTCATGCCCCCGTCGAGTACACCCAAATTAAGGATCTAGCAGAGGCGGTTAGAAAATATGGTGTAAATGCCAATTTTACTCTAGTAATGCTAGAAAGGTTTGCTGGTGTGGCTATGACACCCGCTGACTGGCAAATGTTGGCTAAGGCAGCGCTCCCTACCATGGGTCAATACATGGAATGGAAGGCGCTATGGCATGAGGCTGCACAAGCTCAAGCCAGGGCAAACGCTGCTGCACTGACCCCCGAGCAGCGAGATTGGACCTTTGATATGTTAACAGGCCAGGGCCCATTTGCCGCTGATCAGACGGCTTTCCCATGGGGTGCTTATGTTCAAGTTTCTAGCACTGCCATTAAGGCTTGGAAGGCACTCCCCAAAAAAGGGGAAGCTTCTGGACAACTTACTAAGATCATTCAGGGACCTCAGGAACCATTCTCAGATTTTGTGGCTCGAATGACAGAAGCAGCGGGGCGCATCTTTGGGGACCCTGATCAGGCTGCGCCTCTTGTTGAACAACTGATTTTTGAGCAGGCGACCCAGGAATGCCGCGCGGCCATAGCGCCCAGAAAAGGTAAAGGTGTACAGGATTGGCTCAGAGTTTGTCGAGAACTCGGGGGACCCCTGACCAATGCAGGGCTGGCAGCTGCCATCCTCCAGTCGCAGAGACTGCCTAGACAGGGACAGCCAAGACAGGGGCGGAACCAGAGAGTTTGTTTTAAATGCGGTCAACCGGGACATTTAAAAAAGGATTGCCTGAGCCCCAGAAGGGAGGGAGATACCCCGCCCTGGACGGGCTGCCAGTCTAAAAAGGCGGGGTGGGCACTAAAAAATTACTTTACCTTTTCGCCTTATATGGGTACCCAGTATAATGCTACCTCTTCAGGCCTAAATTGGACATATCAAAACCCCACGATGGCGATCCGTTCCAACCCATTTGATGTTTGGCTGTTGTGTGGGGTAAATGGCAGCTGCACGGACCTTTCACCGTTTGCCTTTTCAAAAGGCGGTGGTTGGGGAAATGCCTCTTTTGAGTGGAATGTGACTGAGTCCTTTG